>NC_072460.1:17133157-17439585 GCF_027596085.1 Anoplopoma fimbria
AGAATTCATTTCTTTCTGCCTAACCCCTCTAAATCAATACCCCCATTGGTCGACAGACATCCGTAAGTGTGCCAGGGAGGCTCCCTAGCCTTCACACCCTCCCCCACACAAAACACACACACACACACACACACACACACACACACACACACACACACACACACACACACACACACACTCACACACGCTCATGCCTGTTGATGTGTGATGGCCTCTGCTGCTTCCTTATTAACTCCTCACATGCTGACTGAAGCATACACCTCATTATGGGCTGCATTGACAGTCTGGGATCCCACTGAGAGACACACAGACATGTTGGACTATAAGACAGACAGGCCAGAGATACACAGAGAGAGAAAGAGGTACAGTGAAGTGACAGACAACAAGAATGTCACATAGACAGGTGGGGAGAGAAATGGGTTCAGACAGGTAGATTGACAGCCAAAAAAATCAGTCTAAAAAGGCTGAAATTGAATGCACACAGAAAAGCTGTGACATAAGTAAAAATAATAATGAGTGAGACGGGTGTATAGACAGACATTGTGAATTTGGATACTATAAGTATGGAGTGGACTTCAGATATGGAGTGACAGCTACGGGAGGCATTAAGTGTAGGAGTAACTAAAAGTAACAGGTTGTTAATGTAGACTTTAAGTATCACTCATTTAAGTATTCACTTATGTGAAGTTTGCTATGAATGCATTTATTTAAGGTTAAGCACACTTGAACTCTATTCCGTGACTACTTCAGTCTTTTACAAGTGTGATTAAAGATTTTCTAACTCACTACTTATGGCAATGAGTCATATTAGGCCTTGAAGTGGCTACTTTTTTTAGATCCTATACTAAAGCTGTGTATAGAGTGCTGCAGGGATGACGTATTTGTTTAGGCCAACCCCCGGAAGTTAGCATCTCGCTGCTTCCCTTAATGGGATTTTCCATTGGATTTTGGATTATTGCAGAAAATAATCTCTGTGGTAAACACAGGTTTATTATACTTGTTTTTTTCAGTCACGTAATCTTCATAAATGAACACCACTTCAAACATTAGGCTTTAAACATCTACACAACGGAATGAACGTACCAATAAATAGGCATTTGCAGTGTTAAGACAAGTAGCCTCAGTCAAGTTGAGTTAATATATAAAAAAAAAGGTTTAGTCTAATTCAAGCATACTAAACCAGACTGTGTCATCACTGTATATCAGTGTGTCCATTTTTTTATAGCTGTCTTTGCATATGAGTGCACACACATACACATCTACAAACACTTTCACAGCTCCCTGTTTCCATCTCTTAAATGTCAGTGTGGGTCTTTAAACCAACTGCCAGTGAGCAAGCAGGGTAGAAGGGGGCTGAGAGCTCAAAGTGGTCAGGCAGCATGGATGTCATTTTCTCCCCTTAGTCTCTTGACTGAAATCCTGCAAAGGAGAGCAAACACGGGAGCACAGAATAGTGGGTTCATGAGGGGGGAGGAAAAGAAAGATGAGAAAAGGCCAGAGAAAGATGCATGGACTTTCACATCCCGTCCCCAGTGTCCATCTTAACATCTTTGGAAAGAGGGTGGAGAGGAACGGAGTAGAGTCTGTAAAGGTATCATTAGCTGTGCTTGATATTATTCTATTATGTGAAGCTGTTAAATTATGCAAAAACACATTTCATGTAAGTGTTTTTCGACACTAAGGTTAATAGTTGGCACATGCATTCTGATAATGCTGGTTATTAGGAGTGAGAAATGACAAAGAAATAGACACATAGCTGAAATTCAGATGTTTCACCACACCTCAGCTTTTTTATGTTATTGAACAGTGTTGGGAGCAGTCAAAGCTGTTGACTTAGAGATCTTCAGTGGTCTGCAATATATGTTTATTTATATATATATATATATATATATATATATATATATACATACAAGCACATGCACACACAATCAATTCACACACAAACACTCCCACTTTTCAGGCTAACCTACTCCTCTGCTCTCCTTCGCCCCTAAAAAAGATTGAAGCCATACATAATTGATACACTCCTAGCTGTATCGACTGGTTGGATTTTTCATCCTCCTCACTGGTCGATTCCCTCACTCCATTATTTCTATGCTCCTGCTCCCTCTGCTGCCTCACATCCCCCCTGTGACTCCTCCCTCTAGTCTGTAATAGCTACACACACAAACACACACAAACTGAGATTAGAAGTCAGACACCCTCCGTCTCCCTCCTCCATCTTCCTTATTGCCCATTGTGCCACTTTGTCTTTAGACCATACAGTTGGCCATCAGTCTAGGGGACACAAGCTGAAATGCAATGCCAAGTGTGTCCAAATGCATGTACATGAGAAGAAGAGACTTGTATCTGTGTTTCTGCACATCTGTAATGTTTTTTTTTTTGGGGGGGGGGATGGGCACTTGGACACTACTTAAAGCTGAGAGAGGGTCAAACATTTTTTGTGTTATAGCCTTCAACTGATCAGTATATTAACGTGTAAAAAGATGAATATTTGACTATTCCTAAACAGATGTGTGGGATGGATGTAACAATGGAGGTGTGGGGCAACACAAACATACATCCAGAATATTTCAATCAGACATTATTTTATATGCATTTGATTTAGCTAGTCTTTGTCACACAGTAGTAAATCAGCTGGAAATTAAGGAAAAGAGTAGTGGCATATGTGTTGTAGAAGGATATTGCCATTTTATCTGAAATATAAAAGCTTGGATTTTAGCCAGAGCAACAAAAACAAACAAACACATGAGCGACACCTACAGAGATCGCTAACGTCTTAGCCACCTGAATTCCAACGCGGACACCACAACAGTGACTGCTCATCAGAAGAAATGTCATGATGTAAATATTAAACTGTATTATCTGTGATGCAGTTAGCGTCGACACATAATGGCCATAATGGTCAGCTTCAGAGTTCAAACTGCGGTCAGACGGCACACGCCTGACCTGTTCTTTGCCTTATTTTCCTGCCTGGCAGTTTGTCTCCTACCAGTCTGTTAAATCTGATGAGCTGCCAGGGACCAGGCCTGACCGGGTCTGAGGGGGTACACGGGGGTGGGGGGCGGTGTTGTTAGGCTACCAATTCCCTTTGGCATGGGGATTTGGAAACAACAGTTCTGCTTGATTAGACTGTGATAGTTAGATATCCACCACAGTCTGGTATCAATACAGAGAGAGTTAGTGTAGCTGCCCCATCCCCCCCCTTCTTTCATTCTGACTTTAAACCCAGTCTGTGTGGTGCTGTTTCTGTTTTCAATTGACCCAAATCTAGGGAGCTCAGGCCAAATCCAATAAATAAAATGTATGTGTGCATGTGTGTGCCTCTCTGTGTGTCTTCTCTTTGTGTGGGTGAATAGACAGAGAGAACTAAGGGAAAAGATGGGCTGAGAGAGCTGGCTGTGACAATAAAGGTTAAAAGCTCCCATTTTCACACCAAATCATTTTTGAAGTAAGCGAGATGGATGTTTGTAGATGAGGCGAGCTGTATCATTTCATTTTGCCTCTGCTTTTTTTCTTCCCCTCCAAGGTTTAGCCTCTTTACAATCAATGAATAAATATCTACTCTGACTGCTATCTCCTGTACTTTAAAATCAGTTATTCTGAAAAACCACCCAGTAAAACAGGCTATGACCTTCAGAAAACACACAATAGTAGTGTATATCCCATTGAATTCTCCTAACTCCCATTTATCCAGAACCTATCCTACATTAGTGCTGTAGACAGTTCTTTAATAAAAGTTATACAGTGGAGGAAAATCAATATTGTGTATTTCTGCACAAAACTCGTCAGGGAGGCATCTGACATCTGTAACAAGAACAATAACAAAGACAAGTATTCTGAAAGCAATATGCCTTCAAGCCGGAACACAGCGATAGATTTCAACAGCACCTCTCCAGGGAATAAAGTTCATAGTTTTTTGGGGGTTTTTTTTATGAATGTGATGAGGAGGATGTTTATGTGCAGCCATTATGTGCACATGTGGTTGTAATTAATTACTTTTACACATTTGCTCTTGGTATGTGGGTTTTAAGCCGTCATCAAAGCAACCAGCTGTTGTTGTGTCTTTGCACAGTCCACTCAAGGCCTCCAAGGGATCAGCAACCACGCACCCACAACAACCACACGCATAACCCCGCTCGGTCCCTAATCAAGCCGGGTGTAATTGGTGTGAGTCTCGAGGCCCGGTTATCCTTTGACCAGCCACAACACTTAAACACAACCCCTCACCTCTCTGCTCAGAGCCAGCCAGGCTCAGGATGAATATTGATGACTGGGTTGAACCACTCACTGACCTCAAAGTCTGAGTCTAAGACAGCAAAAAAAGAAAACACCCAGAAAAGTACTTTGTACAAGTAGAACAAACTCAGAGGGGTAAGATAGCCTTTGCTTTCAACGCACAGTTGAGGTTTTGTCTCTGTATGAGAATGCTATTCCCCGTGGGTGGATGTCAACAAGCTGGATGAGATGGCTCTGCCACATAACTACAGAGCGGATTTGTTTGGGTCTTAAGGAGTATAGTGGGAGGATATAGTGGGAGGATTTTGTGCATTGAGGAAAAGAAGACCAGAGAGGAGGGAAGATGTGGCTGCTGTCCTTAGGAAGAGCCTCAGTGGGATTACCAGAGCAGATTAACGACTGGTCGGCCTTGTGGAGTTAGTCTGGACACAGGAAACTCTGGCAGCCGGGTCACTGTGGGACTACCAGACTCAGGGACATGTAGATTTCATCGCTTTTCATTCGTTCAGCAGCAAGTATTTGCTCTGCTTTTGTGCCTTTGTCATTAAGCCCGCTCAAACAACACAAACACACACACACACACACACACACACACACACACACACACACACACACACACACACACACACACACACACACACCCCTCCCATGCTTTCCCCCCTCTCTCTCTGCTGGAATGGGTATTGTGTTCATGATCGATGTGCCTCATTCCAGTGACGCGGTAGCCTGGCTAACTCTTATTAAAAATGGATAGGGTGTAGGGGGGGAGCCGTGTGTGTGTGTGTGTGTGTGTGTGTGTGTGTGTGTGTGTGTGTGTGTGTGTGTGTGTGTGTGTGTGTGTGTGTGTGTGTGTGTGTGTGTGTGTGTGTGTGTGTGTGTGTGTGTGTGTGTGTGTGTGTGTGTGTGTGTGTGTGTGAGTCTATACATGTTTAAAAAGAGGTGTAGGTGGCAGGAAGTCCCAGAGGTGCCAGCTGTTTACCATGCACCGCCGAAGGTTGGAGGGAGTGGTGGTGGATGTGGGGGTGTTCCCGAGGTCAGAGCCAGACCTGTTGCCTTGGCAACCACTTGCAAAATAGCTTCCTCTGAATTAGTGGTGATGGTGGGATTTTTCTCTTTCTGCTGCTTTCTTCCTCGCTCAGCATGGCAAGGCACATCTGGCACCGCAGAGACCATCAGAACACAAAACAATGGGCCGCTTCCACTCTGCTCTGTCCCTCTTTTATCCCTCTCTTTTTTTCCCCTCAGTCTTTTTATGTATTACTCAGTCTTCTTTTCCTGTCCTGACCCTGTGCCCCCCTCCATCAGAGAGATGCAGTTAGCATGGCTGGGTGTCAGGGAAGCCGGGCAGAGGAGCTGAAATTTAGAATGCAAAAATAGCATTGGACATTATTAGTAGTTAGAATCTCATCATTCGTCTTGTTTTTTTTCTTTATTTGCTACTGAGGCAGTAGCATGTTTATTATGCAATACCCAGCCATTGCTCTCTGTGACAACACTATCACCTCCCAGATCTTTGTTGTCGTTAAAGTTGTTCTTGAACCATAACTGCCACAAGAATAGGGCTACATCCATTATTTATAAAAGTTACACAATGACATTTCTCATGCCGGCAGTCCCAAATGGCTTTCAAGAGGTTGGATTTAAAAGCCTTTTTAAAGTCCCAGTGAAATGGAAGTTAGAGTGTCTTTAGCTTCTTCCGTACTGTGACTGTAATATTACCCAATGAAACTGAATATTTGAGTGGTGTTCAGTCACAAGAGAGATTTAAAACAAATCCTTCACATCTGATTGGATCGCTTAAAAATTGGCCGGCCTAGAGTTAAGCGCGATACGAAGCTAAAGAGGACTGTTGGCACACATACCTCCCTCACCTGTTTTTTCATTATGAGGAGGAGGAGGGAGAGAGAAAAGGGCATTTTGCCAATTTTTAACCGGCTTTGTGTCACTGCAGCGAGGGCAGTACATGCAGATGAACGGCCCGCTGTACTGCAGTAGTACCAGCGTTTTTACCCACTTATATCTCAACACCAACTCCCATTTCTACATGCTGCTCTGTTAGCTACTGAGAGCCAATGGTGAACTGCAATTTTACATAACCATGTTGAACAACATGTCATCTGATTTGATGATGATTTGTTTTAATAACACCCCCGAGAGCAGGATGAATCATAAAACATTTGAAACGGTTTTACAGGAGAAACAAAAAAAAAAAGGGATTTGATTGATATATATATTTGGCATTTAACAAGAGATGAATGAACAATTAACACAGGGACACTGGGTTAAAACTGGGGAAGTGGATTTTTTCACCAGGACTTTAATTAAACAAAAATCACCTCAACACTAAGCATTCAAATCCTGCATAAGGGCAGGGCTTTTAATACTAGAGCCCAATATCCCTATTGGTTCCAGTAACAGATAAAACACCGCTGGTTTAGTGGACGCTTGGCAATGATAATGGAAGCTGAGGCCTATTCAGCATTGGCCTTTGAAAGCTGGAGGGGGCAGAGGAAGCTGTTGTTTTAACCCGCGGCTGTCAGTCAGTCCCCCAGGCTGCTCCAGTATGCGACACCACTGTAGCCTCTCTGGTTGAATAACCCCCCGCCAAGGCCATCTTAAGCAGGAATTTTATTAGCATTGATTTACCAGCGCACAGTACTTCTCCCCGACAATGCTCTCTAACTCAGGTCAGCTGTGGATGCATGCATGTGTTCAGGCGGCAGAGAAAGTGGGAGGCAATATCAGATTGTGCGCTGTGCCTCTTTGTCTACGTTGAAGACACAGGAACAACAATCTGCACATCCGTTATGGCGCTGTGCATGTGTGCCTACAAACACACAGACACGCACACACATGCACACACAGTGGGAGAAGGGGCTTCATTGTGCAGCCCTGCTGTGTTGAGTGACTGTAGCGTGTGCTGGGCAACAGCTGCTGTGATCCCCCACAACCCCTCCCTCCAACCCTCACCTCCACTACTGGCCCATGCTGTTCTAAACATCAATGCACTCTCTCACACACACACACACACACACACACACACACACACACACACACACACACACACACACACACACACACACACAGTACATACAGCACAGCGATGTACACACTTAATCTCTTATTCTGTGCTTTTTCAGTTCACATGTGTTTGTTTACCTCGCTCTCCTCCTCTTATATTACCCTCCTACCTTTTTGTGTGTTTTCAGTCTGTGTCAGCTGACTGCAGGCTGTGTCTGTCTTTCTGTCTGTCTGTCTGTCTTTAGACACCTCTCCGTAAGGGACACCCCCTAGCTCCCCCCAACTACTCCCTGACTTTCCCCCTGCTGACAGCTGTCTCCACACTGTAACCCTTTCATGGCGTCTGTGAAAGTCATACTACAAAGTTTCGTCAGCCTCTCTCACGTTTTGGGAAGGATTTGAAATCTTTTTTTTTTTTTTTTTTTTTTTTTGGGTGGGTTAAGAGGGCTTCACTTTGTGAGATATACACACAGACTGTTTCCCCGGCCGCGTTCCTGGTGGGCTTGTTTGTCATCAGTTGCAGCTTCTGCTGCTGATGTGACCCCGTCTGCAGCTCATTACAGCATGCCACCTGTTTGTCCTGAAGCTAGACGAGACACACACTCACACACACACACACACACACACACACACACACACACACACACACACACAAATAGAGTTTGTTGAGGTGACAGGGGGTTAATCTAACAGGAGTGTCCATGGCGTAGCTGCCACACAGTGCAGGGACTGTTGACGTCCCACCGTGTCAATGGCTTTCTTTGTCCCCCGGGCCCGTCTTTTTTGTTGCCGCAGGGTTTAGGACCAGCAGGCAGACAGGTGGAGAGTTATTGAGCTTTTGAGGAGCAAAGACAAAACAAAGAAAAGAATATGTAGGCTGGAGCACATGTAGGGTGCTGCAGAGTTGACGTGTTTCTGTAGGCCGACCCTGAAATTAGCGTGGCACTGGTTCCCTCGACGAAAAGCCAATGTGATTTTGATATTGGATTTTGGGTTATTAAAGAAAATAAGCATCTGAGGCAAACCAACGTTTACTATACTTACATGTTTTGTTCAGCAAAAAAAATGTTCTTCACAAATGAACACTACTTTTATGATTGTTAAAGCATAAATGCATTGATAGGTTTAAAAAGCTAGGATATAAATAAACTACAGTATGGTCACCACCATTAAGATAAAGGCGTGATTGTGCTTAGTTGTCTCATTTAACCACCTGCTTAAAGGCTTTAAAACTCAAGAAAGGGGTATTTACTGACGTATTTTACATTGTGGAACAAAATGATCAAATATTTTAAGCTTAACCAAAAATCCATTCAAATAAAACCTTGACTTTGTGAGGAGGGAACCAAAAGTGCAAAAATAATAACTCATATCCAGTTTTAAAACTCATTCCTGCAGCACTCTGTTGCTCAAGGTTTTCACAGCAACTGACAACTTTGCCAACGACAGCTTTTCATAGGCCATGCAATAATAGGCGCATGTTACACATTTTGCTGTCAGCTGTTTCTTTTAATTTGATACGTTTTAATAAAGAAAAACCTCTGAGGGACACCCAGCTGTTATCTATCTCCGTAGCTGACAGTTAATTCCAGCCCATGGTGCTAATAGCAATTAATATCAGCCAGTTGTGGGCGATTTGCATGGGGTTCAAGAAACACTTAAAATGGTTTATTTGCACCCTTCATTCACGCCCCCACATTTTGCACAGGAGCATTGAGGTTTGAAGCTGAGCAGGGCACACACTGTCAGAGTGTGCTGTCAGTATCCAACTAGGCGATTGCCAGGAATTTGAAAAACAGACAGGACTAAAAAATTAATCTGTATCAGAGTCTAACTCTTCTCTTGCGTCTGGTCATTATGCTGTGCAGTGTTATTGTTTGTGTGGCAGTGTGCACTGTGTGCGTTCATTCCTGCTGACACAGTGAGATGCAGGTATGACTAGGGCAGCCCCACAGGGACACTTTAAGACACACACACACACACACACACACACACACACACACACACACACACACACACACACACACACACACACACACACACTGACCTCCAGATCGCACAGACCTCTACCCAGACAGACTGAGTGCCATGTGGCTGAGCAGAACCTTGTCTGGCAGACGGACAGACACACAGCTAGATTCTCACACACACACACACACACACACACACACACACACACACACACACACACACACACACACACACACACACACACACACACAAACACACTCATTATACATAACTGACAGACGGATGAGTGGATGTTATGTAGCAGCTGAAATCAGGCCCATTCTGTGGATCACACAACAACTCAGCTGACACACACTCAGTAGTTGGCTGGCTGAGATGTGTGACTGGATTCTGAGTGCTTCTCTACTCAGTTTTCTTCACATAATGTAAAATATCAACCCTGTATTTGTGTAAATTTAATGTCAATCGCATAAGCACATAAGCACACGGGTGTTTGTTCTTCATTCAAATGATTGTAGTCCAACAGCCCTGTGCGGATTAGCATGGATCCGTGGGTGTGGTGTGTGTGTGTGTTTGCTTTGTGCTGAAAGTGCTTATTCAAATACTTTGCTGTTGACACTTTCAACATGTTTTGCATTGGAATCTCTATTCATTTATATATGAAAAAAGAACTTGCAGAACAACATAACTATTTACTCTTCAGTTTTACAAATATGCTGCGATCATCTATATGTTTAATGAAGTGGATCTTTACACAAACTTGGGGGGGGAAAGTTACACCTAGTGTTGATAATACGTTGTTTATACTTTCTTATAAAAATGAACCTCACACTAGTTGGTGAACTATTGCCCTTTCATTCTTATTTTAAATTCATGTAATCACGTCAGACTTGAGAAAAGCGTCTGTCACTACTCCTCCATGTGTAGGTGTGTTTGCACAGGCTCTACCCAGGTGGACAGATGCCTCGGTGAAGACAAGAGCCTATTGATGGCGGAGCAACAGCTTTCTCTGGCCAACTGATCCCACCTGCTCACAACTGTTTCTCTGGCTTAAGATAAAGGCAACAGTTGCCTGTGCAGTTGACGTCTCACACATTGACACACAGGGGCGCCCCAGACATCTGAGACACATCATCCCCATGCATAATCAGTCAACATAAAACACCACATATCATATATGACATATCATACCATGGAAATATCATCGTCAAATGCTGCCACTGAATGAATATGTTTGTTTTTGTCTAACATATGTCGACAAGAAAATACGTGTTCAATCGTCTGTTGGTGTTTGATTGAATGAGTATTCCTTTAGTGCACATACACACACACATACCCTAAGGCTTCTTTGTGTGCATCTTGTGATGTGTGTTGCGCTGCCGGCACTCTGACCCTGACCCTTTCATGTGCTTTCAGGTTACCCAAGTTCCCATTGAGTCTTGTGAGCAGTACGGGACCTGTGGAGAGTGTTTGAGCTCCGGGGACCCACACTGCGGCTGGTGTGTCCTGCATAATATGTGAGTATCTCTCAATCATCATTCGGTCAGTCTACAGATACATTTTTTGTAAGACATTCTCCGAAATGGCCTGCAAATTTCCTCGCACAAAGGCAGACATGTTTTATATTCTCCTGATGTTTATCTTGTATCAAATCAAGGTTGAAAATAGGAGACTGTCTGTCTGGAAATGGTTGTGTAGTCTTGCCTCAGCAGTGCAGAGCTGGTTCTGTAGTAACATGACTTGATATCAACAGGAAATGACAGCACTCAGTTGGTGTATGACTTGGAATTTGAAAAGACACAAATTATCAAAAAGGAATATCATATATACATGTTTACTGGACACATTTGTTGAGCATGTTCCAGAGCATGTTAGGGGATATTTACCTCCCGCTGTTGTCGTAAGGATAAGCATAGAAGCCATGAGTGACACCTGCTGGAACTGAAGCGTTACTGCAACAAGACTAACTTCTACAAAGACATAGGGGGAAAAAAGTATATTTATAGTATTTTGGGTATGAGTCATTAATTGTGATACTCATCCGTAAATGGAACTGACTGTAGTTAGAGGATATGATGGAGAGAATACATTGGGACACAAGATGAATGCAACTCAATACTAAAGAAGCCAAAAGACATTCTGCTCCGTCTCCATCTCCCCCCCTTTGTTTCTTAATCACACATACACACACTCTCATCAGTCCAAGCTTCTTCTTAGCTGATGTGTGTTGAATTCCCCACTCACACCTCCTCCTGAATGCAGCCCCTCTCTCTAAAGGTATAGCTGAATATTTGTGTGTGTCAGAGCCCCGCCGCAATCATCATTATCGTGATGGCGGCCCCTGCAAAGTGCACTTAAAGTAATTTACATCACTCCAAAGCTGGGACAGGACAAATAATTGCCTAGTGACAAGGTAATTCAGCATGTGCCTGCAGAGGTACGGGAGGGGCTGGCTAAAGCTCTGTATTATTTGCAGTCTGCGTGCCTTCACACAGGGATCATTTACCACAACATTAGCCTTTGTGCTTGACTGTTAATCACATGCTTTTTTTGTAGGTGTGGTAGGGAATGGAATAATATCAGTTATTAGGGATTCAAATCCACAGAGTGCTAGAGGTGTGGTGCTAAAAGGTGATTCCTTTTTTAAGCCGTTATGGTGAAAGCAGCTGTGAGGAGGGAACAGCTGTTTAGGGTGCAGATGCCTTCCTGGAGTATGCTGTTTGTGGGCTCATGTGTGAACATGTGCATACGTCCGTGCGTGCACATGGGTTAGATTTTTGAGAACATGCACAAACACTTGTGTGGACCGCTGTACTGTACCGTGGGGGAGAAAAGGTCAGCACCCCAATTCACGTCAGATCAGCCATCTGTTCTCTCAACACAGTGGACCTTCGTGCCACCTGTCTCTGGTCCTAATACCCCTTTCTCTGTCCTGACCCTGCAATGAGCGTGGCGGGACCCCTGTCAGCTCTGGCTGAGTTGCTGCAGAGAGAAAAAAGAAGTTAAAGGGAATAATAGATGGCCTCATGTGATATGTGCATTTTCAATTTGTGCATTATAAACGTTGCCAGATATCAAATTAAAAAAAACAATTGACCTTGCAGTGCCTGATTGAGCTTCTTCTACTGTAAACAAAGCAACCATGTCATGCTGCCACTTACAATAACATGCCTCTACCACAATTATGATAAAGCTGCAGTGTTTGGGTTGCATGAAACTCCAATGTCACTGGTTCCATTCCAGTCCGTTTCCTCTGTTTCATGTTACCACTCTCTCTATAATAGCGGCTGCATAAACCATCTCATGGTACACATGGATCAGAAAAGACTAATCCATTCATAAAAAAAAAACATCTAATCATGCCATCTTGCACGGGAAGCAGCAATGAAATGTTGATGATGTATCAGAGTTGCAGGTGCTATATTAATTATGTAATTTTGTCTATCGTCTCTGACTGCATGCAAAACAGTTGATAGGAAAAGGCTTTCAGGGTTTTAATGGAAACACGACTAATGACGTAGTAAAGTTAATATCCATGGGTCTGAGGGGGTGTAATATATGGGATTAGTTAGCATAACAACATAACCAAGAGTAGAAGGGATTATCTAGGTGTTAAGTATATTGTTTTTTAACCTTATGTTTTCATTATTGTCATCAGTGGTTGATGGAGTTGAATGGAAAATTAGTGAATTTGTGTCCAATGAGAAATTGGGAATTTATTTATTTATTTAAATGTTCATTCCATGTCTATTTTCCTTTAATGTAAAGTACCGTGGGAATGGTGGTATACCAACACAATGGCATTATAATTATAAGTAGTGTATAGTAGTTGTCGTAAGCATCTGTGGGATTCTGCTGGAGAAAAGCAGCTGCACCCTTCTGGTAAAGAGCTCCCCACTTCCCACTCACACAAAATGTAATTTCTTGCCAGCCATGGTGCCATCCACAGCTGTGATCGCTTCCTTCTGGCCCCTTCTCCCTGAAACCATTGTTGAATTTTATAAAATTATCTTTCCCCCCTTCTCCCTTGTTTGCATGCACCTCCCTCAGCTAGAATCTAAGGTATGCCACTCATCTCCACTCAGCTCACCACAGCTCACTACTGCGTTTTCTCCCATTTAGACACTCTTCCCTCTGGAATAAGCTCTTCCACACTCCAGAGATGCTTGGCTTGCCACACATAAACAACCATCGCTTTGATCACCCCCCGCCCCTCCTTCTACAGCCGCCATCCACAATATCCATCCTCTTTTCTTCTCCTCCAAACATTGTGCCCCCCCCCCTCCCCCTTTTCTTTATGTCTGTGCATCTATGCTCATTGACGTGCAGCATTCTAAGGTGGCTAATTAGGAACATAGGAGGACATTAGCTTCGTTTGCGATGATGAGGAGAAGGAGTGAATGCCAAGGAGGAGGTGAGCTGGTCAGGAGTGGCGTCTCTGTCTTCCCTGTCTTTCTCCTCGCTTTCTTCTTCCTCTGATTCAGTGTGGTGTGAGCATCTAAAGTCCTTTAATTACCAGCAGCTGCTAGGTATCCACTGAATGCACGAAGAATGAGAGGGGGGGGAAAGAGAGGGGATAAGAATGAGAGATGGGGAGAGTGTTTGATGCTGCACGCTCATCGGCCCACAAGACCGAGCAGAATTTTGATTGCAGCTCAAAGGGGAGCTCATCATCTCGAGCGCTCTTCAGTCACAGTCCTGTGAATGGGTAGTTCAGACTCCGTCTGACCACAATCCAAAAACATTGAGCTGTGGGGATGCTTCCTCTCTGTAGCTCCCTCCCTTCCTCACCCTGCTTCTCATCCCTGTCTAATCATTTCCAAAAGAGTCTTTTCCATCTCAAAATGTCCCACATCCCTCTGTTGTCCCCCCATCCTATCAGCTCGCTCCCACATTCCAGGAGAAGACGAGAGGTTTTGTTGAGATTTGTCAGGATTAGTCTGGACTTTTGTACAGGGGCTGACATTGTGATCCAGTGCCCGGTCTAGGCAGAGTTTCAATATTATTTGTATTATATGAATTACCTCTTGACTGAAGTAGTAAATTAATTAATATGTACAGTTTGTGGATACCAGCGCTAGTTTGTTGTGTGGATGACAGCTTTGGGCTATTGGTGTAGTCGGCCCCAGCAGGGAGTGAGTCAGCATTTGAGGACTGCTCTGAGCAGAATAACATATCACTACTACACTGTGATACTGTATTGTACTGTGCTGTCAATCTGCATGTGGCTGAACTGCTCTGATCTGTTTCAGCAACAACCCACACAGCAGCAGCCTGAATGGCACAGCTGTCCACTTGTCAGAGATCGTTGTTACTAGCTTAAACGCTGCCAACTGATTTGTTTGGCACCCTGGTCTTGGAAAACATTATAAGGGGACACTTTGTCAACTGCAAGACTCTTGGTTTGAGGCCAATTCTTTAACAGAATGGTCTTATTTTGGAACGTGAACCCAATGTTTAAGAGACAGAAGGTAGAAAGTTAAGACAGGAAATAGTTGTTTATGTTGTAGAGTGATGCAACTGTTCTCCTGTGTTTGTGTCAACTTTAAACTATACACCCAAGCCCTATTTTTATAACTATAATTGTTTGTTGATTTTTCATTTAAATAACTTGTATTGCGCCAAATCATAACAAGTTATTTCGAGGCACTTTTTGTATAGAGCAGGTCTAGACCATACTCTGTAATTTAAAGAGACTCAACATTCCCCCATGAGCAAGCACTTGGTTGACAGTGGCAATAAAAAAAAAACTCCCCTATAATGGGTAGTACTATGCTATACTTTACTATATGAATAATAGTAGCCATGGATATAATAGTGATAATAGCAGTAATAGTATCAGTAATAATAATAGAAATTTGACTGATAATGACGGGTGTCAAACAGGGCCATGGTAGCAGGCGCAATCATGATACAGGGTTAAACACGATCCATCCATACCTGAGAGACGAGTAAGCACAAAAGGGGAGGAGCCAGGTTTGAACCATGCAATAATGGGACATGAATGCATACAGAGGGAGAGAAGAGCTCATGGTACCAGAGGAGGTCCTCCAGCAGTCTATGCCTATAGCAGTGTAACTAGGGGCTGGTCCAAGGCAAGCCTGAGCCATCCCTAATGTGCTTTCCCTCTTTTTCCCTCTTCTTTAGTGTGTTATATTTATTTTTGTACATGTAAAAGGTCCATAGAGCGTAAAACCTGAAGTCCACGCCTAAAAGGTGTTACCCTCCCCCTCAGAAGCTCCTGAAACGGCTCGATTGAATTCTCTCCTTCACTTCCGTAACTTTATGAGGTCATAATGTTACGGAAGTGACGTAAAACTCTCCGGCTAGTTTGGCCCTCAAACAACAAAAGAGAGAGACGGAGCTGAAGCTCCGGAGGAAGAGTTTTTTGAAATGTGAAACGTTGACCAATCACAACAGAGTGGGCTAGCTGACCAATCAGGGCAGACTTTGCTTTCTGGAGGGAGGAGCAAGTGCTACAATGGAGCGTTTCAGAGAGAGGGTGAGAAGAGGTGCTGCAGGAAAGCTAGGATGAGAAAAACAAGGAGGATTATGAGCATTAACGCATGTAAACATGTTGTAAGTGTAACTTGAGATAAAAATATGTACCCGAAAAATAGCATAATTTTTAAGTTTAAGAGTACTCTTGAGCATTTGGAGAGAGTGTCGGCCTCCCAGACTAAAACTGTGATGGTTCCGCCAGGAGAGGAGCTTGATGCGGCGTGTTCATCATTGTGCTGCGAATGACGTCAAACACCGGCCATAAAATCTCCTCTAATTTACCAGTGGCAACAACAATTAGCACAGCAATGAAAATGGCTGCTTCAGCCCATTGTGGATGTCAGACGATGTGTCTAATGGCAGACTCATCAGCTACAGACTCTGTTAGCAGTCGGAGAAACGCTGCATCCATCTTCCCAATTGTGCCTAATGAGATATCGATCACGGACATGCAGGTCCATCAATATTTCCATAGATTCCTAGCACATAGAGCTAGTACACGCTGGATACATGATTTTTTGAAATACTGCACCAGTACGTGTATAAGTGTGCAGTCTACATATAATACAGTTAATGATTGTCAAAAACCCCAGTGTGTTTGTACCTTGCTCGCTCACTCATTTTCTTTTTGAAATGCTTCCATCCCCGCACTGCTCTTTCTCTCTGCTCAGCCCACGCAAGTAAAGCTATAGCTGCTGCAGTGCACTGAGCAATGGTCTCTCCATAAATCTTTTTTTCTCCCTTTATCTTCCCTCTCTTTATCCTTTCCTTTACCCTGACCCACTAACTTTAACAGAGACTGCCTGGATTTGCATAAACCTATAAGTGTGTGCACATGTGCTTCTGAGTGTGTTTTTGACTCAGTTTACAGCACAATAGCTTTCCCAGATCTATGAGAAGATGAAGTGAATAGACCGTGGCCATACTGTGCTGTGTGTCCTGTGGGCGCTGTCCCGCAGTGACATTATCAGTCGCCACAGGAGACGGACCATGAGTTGCATCTGTTGGTTTGACCCCTGACATGAACTGTACATGACTTTGGGTTTCAAACTGTGCCCTCATGTATAAGCCCGAGCCCACACAGCAACATGAGCTGCTGGAGTTTACCATTTCTGTGGTGGTTTGAAATTGAAAACCCCCTTTTTTTTTATTATTCCCCCTTCACTTCCCCAGTGCCTCCTGTGGTATTTGTTTAAATGGATGTTCTCACACTTTAGGGATGCAGCAGTTAGAAACAAATGCTCTGAATCACTCAGAATGAGGATAACACTGAAGGTAGAAGCTTGTGTGCGTGTGTGCGTGTGTGTGTGTGTGTGTGTGTGTGTGTGTGTGTGTGTGTGTGTGTGTGTGTGTGTGTGTGTGTGTGTGTGTGTGTGTGTGTGTGTGTGTGTGTGTGGGCAGCATAATACATCACTGCTCATCTAATCATTCCTCTTTTCATGTTTGAGAGCCAAAGCCCCGGTGCAGTCTAGCTTCATACATGTTTCTGTTAACATGTGTTTCTGTTGAGATGTGTGGACCAGGGTTCCATTCAACCAAATCAAATCACGGCAGTGATTCTCTTACATAATGGGTTGCCACTTAAGACTAGTAAAGCTTTGTTAAGCACCATCAAATATTCAATATGCATGTAGTTCTTCCTCGCTGTACCTGCATCCTACTCTACTTCTATGCACACCGCTCTCTGCCTCTAAACCATCTGTTCTATGCAGTCCTTTTCATTGCTGTGTGGCGTTTGTGGTCTGGCTTTAGCAGGGGGAGGAAGGTGATTTTAAAATGGCTCCCCCTCTGTTCTCTCTTTTTTAAACACAGCACTCACAATGAGAGCTGCAATCAGACAGGCCTTCATACTTCCATTGAAGTCCTTAGATGTGGTAATGGAAGGGGAGGAGGGTTGGAAGAATGTGTGTGTGTGTAAAGGTGTGCATAAATGTGTGAAGGCGTTAGTGTGAGGGATTGCATTATTTTATGGTTATTATGTGTTTATGTGTGTAAGTTTTTTTTGTGGATGCATGTTCGAGTGTCATCATGTGGATGTGAATTGGTGTGTGTACTCATAAGTCTGGTTGTCCGTCAAAGCTTGACGCAGCAGAGAGGACCGTGTAATTGCCTGTCCAGGGCGACAGAATAAGAAGCAGACATTGGTGGAACAGACCCTGAGGTTTGGCCTCTGCTAACCTCACCCTCCCACTCTGTGAAATGCTATTTTGCCCCCACACAACACTACTAATGACTCTGCACATTAGATAAACGTTAGTGACTTAGATAACAGTGCAAACGTGAGTAGAGGCTTTATTTGCACCAGTGCAGCCCACACAAAATGCAGAGGAGACAACAATATGCTCTCCTTTGTTTTTTTGTTATGTCTATTTATCTTTGCATTACATGTCTGCATGAAATGTGACTGCCACTTACAACTGCATTTATACCCAGCAGTTGAGTTGTACATGCCAGAGAGGAGTAATAATGGAAGTGCAGGAAGCTACTTCAGCACCATGGACAGGGCTTAACTCCCAGGCTGCTTCCAGCAGCCGCTGGAGGGCAAATAGCTCCTTATTACAGGAGACTGGCTGAAAGAACGGCGTGCATTTGTACTGCCAATCTGTGCATATACATGAAACTGTGTATGCAAGTATTCATGTTTGTGTGTGTTCTTTCTCTTTTGAAAGAAATTCAATGTGCATACCACCTTTTACCACTTTATTTATCCATTGGAGCCCCCGCTCAGGAATGTGAGTGATGGAACACAAAGCATCGGCGGAGCTACTGAGTGACAGGCCAGGGCCAGACAGGAGGATAAGGGGGGTGTGCAGGGGAGGGGGTCATGATGGGGAATATGAGGAAGGTAGGATTCTAGTCAACACTCAGTGGCATGCACTTCAGCTAATGAGAGAGGCAAGGGGTCAGTTTCTAACTACACAGAGATAATGGCCATCTCCTGAAACCATGGCAACAGCAGCCATCCTGCAAACCCCACCCCACCCCCGCTGCCACATCCCCCCTCGCCGCGCTCTCATCTTACTTCACCCCACCGAAATGATTTTTTTTTTTTTTTTTTAAATCACAGTGAGGAAAATCAATTCAGGGCTTTTTGTCAGTTAATGACCACCCAGGATTTTTGCATCTGTACCCGTGCAGCTTGGAGACATGCATAAAACATTGTGCCGCAGTCCACACCTGAAAGCATATTAAGTATCATTTTCTGCTGCCATTGTGAATGTAAAAGAAGCGCCAAATTGCGGACACCTTGCCGAAGAAAGGTGTACTAATTTTAACTTGTGAAAGAGGGAGACAAAAAGGGAGAGACATGGAGAGAGAGTGTGAGGGAGAGATATGGCAAATACAGCATGAAGTCAAATGTGTAAAATGAAGCGGCAAAATAATTCATATCAGGAGTAACAATGAAAATGTCACATTTAAAATGTAGAATCAGAGTTTAAAAAGTGTTGAAGGGGGACCCAGGTAATGATTTACAAAAAAAAGTAAAAAAAAGTATTTCCCAGTGGGAGATTCACACAACTACATTATTCTACACTTTCCTGCTCTCTAAAATCCCTAGGGAGGACTGTGCATATGAGTGTTTGTATGTGTGTGTGTGTGTGTGTGTGTAAACCTAAGTGTGCTTGTGCCTGTTCATGTGAGTCTGCTGGATATGGCTTGAACTTCTGACAACATAATTACAGACAGAGGCTGTGGATGAAGATGTAGCTTAGAGTCAGTATGTGTGAGAGTATGTGGTTAAGAAGCATGATATGGCCCCTGATACACACACACACACACACATGAACACACTCATGAATGGAGTAAGCAAACAGTGGGAGAATGGACAGGGTGTTCTAGTGGCACATCAGCACCATGGACAGCGACTGACCCATCGGAGTCCAATTAGAGCCGCTGTGACCAGACAGCCAGTTAACCAGACTGGGTTGGATGAGGATAGAGAGCCTTTGGTGTAATGGGATGGAGGGAACACACCGTTTTTAATAAGAGGGAGGAGGCGGCTGAGTTTTTTTAATGAGGGATGTGGCGGTTTGTGGGGGTGTCGCGTGGTACTTGATATAGTGTCTGGCCATTAAGATCTCTTATGAGTGAGCGCCGTGTAATTTGCACCAGTTGCGTCACCAAAGTCGTGCAGCGATTGAAGAATATCACTCGGCTGTGTCGTGCTTTGTGCTGTGGCTTGGTAGTTCATGTTAGTATGGTGTATTAAAAGACCCACTGGAGGCAGAGGCTCCACAGCTGGTGCCACCACTTGTTTGTGTGGTTTGTTGGGAATGCATTGCTTCCTGGAGGCCATGATCGCCTACTACTTTATAAAACTTTTAGAGCCACATGTACTAGAAGCCAGCTGCTGTTTTTGTCATAATACACATTTTTACAACAGTGAGCTTTTTTGCAGTGAAATTGTTTCCTATTATGTCTTCAATATGCCATATGTTTTGGAAAACAAGTAAAAGAACAGTCTCCTAAAAACAACATAACTCAGCCAAAATCAAGAGCGTGTCAAATCTACATCCTTTTATCAAACACAAAACAAACAAATCTACATGAGTAAACAGACAGAATGAAAAATAGAAAAGATGCCGGGAGCATCGAGTGTAGTTCTCCATGTAGTAATAGTGATCAGTCAAGGTGTAGTGAGAGGGTGGATTAAAAGGTGGCGCAAATGCACTTCTACAATGTGTCCATAGAATGTCCAGGATCAGTAGGGGTGATTGATCATGCTTTACAGGGTTATTTCTTCCTCACAGCACCGCTAGTATTTATTTCTATATATAAAAATTCTTATTACAATAAAGCTTGATGCTTGTTTTTCTAGACAATGTTTACTGCTTTCATTTTTGACATTTTGAATCCCCATCTTTCCATCCCCTTCCCTGTCACAAAACTGGCAACTGTCACATAGTATTTTCATTGCTTTACTTTTCATTGTTAGTGTTTTATTTCCTGTTCTAACTTTGCCAGCACGCTATTTCCTGTAATGTATTCATTCATGGGGTTGCAAATGTTACTAATCTAATCTAATAGATTTTTTTTCTCAGGGCTATACTAGTTCTGGTGGCCTTTCATTTTATTTTTTTATTGATGTTCCTGCTGAAAAACAAATATCAGTAACCCCACTGTTTCTTGCCCCCCCCTCTCCTTTCTGTTCAGCTGCTCTCAGAGGAACCGGTGTGAGCGTGCAGATGAGCCTTACCGTTTCGCCGCCTCTCTCAACCAGTGTGTGAAGGCCACTGTGTACCCAGACAGCATTGCGGTGTCAGAGCCCAGTGTACCTGTAAGTTCACGCAGCACATTCCTTCATACAGTACACACACAAAATGCATTTTTTTTTTTTTAAAAACACCTGCAATCTGAACCTCTACTTGCTCGCATTACAATGATAAACAAGCTCCCATTTACATATTCCCCTACCCACGTACAGAGGCAGAACATTTTTAAATGATCCCACATAGCAGTTTTCCTACTTTTGATTGCAGTTGATGCATAAACATTAGATGAGAAGGTTCATAAGAGCTCGATGTGGGCGTTTCAGTGTGCATATGCTCACTTGGTACAAAGCAGTCAATATGTGTGCCAAGACATGTTTGTGTGGGCGGGTGTGTAGGTGTTAAAGTTGCCCAAGTGCAGCTGAGAACAGTGCAGTATCTCCACATGGACTGAGCCAAAACAGGCAGATAGAGCAACAGTGAAAGGCTCTGCCGGTCCAAGAACTGGTGAACTTGTGCAGCGTGCACAATGCTGTACATGTACACGTGTAGACACACACACACACACACATTATGTCTTCAAATACCCGCGCTGTTAAAGGGTCAGTTTTTTCTAAAACACAAAAGAGACCACATTTTATATTCAGATTCATCTCCTTAGGTTTGAACTTGTCAGAATAATGGTGGTGCTCAGCAGCATTTGGTTTTCAACATATCATACCAGATAAACTGCTCATAACAAGGTCTCAAATGTAATATTTTTGCGATTTGGTCATACAAAACAAGTGCAATTAAGCTCTATGATAGCAGACATAGCTACAGTGGACTTCTCCAGACCGTTTCAAATTGCACAGCAATACCCTGGTTTGATAGTCTGCACAGGCAGGTTAAGATGGCAGTTGGTAAGAGGGTGTTAATAATACTTAACATTAAGGGTTATACCTAGTGGTGAAGTGGTCATTGATGAGGTGGGTGTACTACTAGGTAGATGGGTTGGTTACCGAGGATGCAGTGGGTAAGCTCTAGTTTCCATCCTAATAGTTGTGTACACCGTAAACCACCAGAAAAAGAGATGTGTACACCCGGTTAACCTCAAATAACCTCCACTTCACCACAGGTTATACCTAGAATCATCTGCGAAAGGTTCCAGCCAGAATCCCCTGTGAGTCACTCTACAGATAACCCTTCTATGGTGTAATGGTTTCAACCAGAGACCTCTCTGGGATTCAATCCAGAATCTTTTCATCCTCAAAAGGTGCTAACAAGAAACCACTCTCTATTGAGATCTCTTTTATATATTCCAAGGGTTTCATCTAGAAACCTAGTAGGGTATCTCATGAGACTCTTAAAGGTCAAGGGCTGGTGTGGTGCAGCTCAACCAACATCCATCACCATTTTTCGGGGTATGTTGGCTGGGTAGAACTTTTAACACCCATGCTTTCAACATTTCTTGAAGAACTCCTTCTTCCAAAGGCTTTAGATGAAAAGGGTTCTTAATGGAACCCTTTGTCTTAAAGAATAACCCTTTAAAAAAAACTTCCTTCAAAATACGGAAGCAAATGCTTCTGGGTAGAACCTCAGTCCTTTGGGAAGAAGCCTTTTGGAAACCTTATCTTTAAGAGTGTAACCCTTGGTATACTTGGCCCGGTTGTCCAGTTTCCATGTCAGCTGTACCAGCAACAGGGTCATCTCACCAAACTCTCCACAAAACACTCATTCATTCGCACAGTTCACAAATTCCACAGGGGCAGACATCTCCATGACAACACAGCCTCTTCATGTCGGCAATAGGAGAGATAGAAACAACAATCAAATTACCTTTATTAAAACTCTGCCACCAATTAGGCTGGTCGTTGCTGCCAAGCCACAAAAACACCCACCAGCATCATCATAAGGGAGGACAGGAGAACAAAAAGAGCAGAGGCTTAACACTCTGAGACAAGCTCACTTTCTGTTGCAGCCTTGCTGCCTCCCTGTGTGTGTGTGTGTGTGTGTGTGTGTGTGTGTGTGTGTGTGTGTGTGTGTGTGTGTGTGTGTGTGTGTGTGTGTGTGTGTGTGTGTGTGTGTGTGTGTGTGTGTGTGTGTGTGTGTGTGTGTGTGTGTGTGTGTGTGTGTGTGTGTGTGAAAACATTTTTTGAGTGTTTATCCGTTTATGTGTGTCTTGACAAAACGATGAGAGCTAATTAATGTGAGAGGTTCCTCAGGGAATTCTACATTGAACAAAAGACATTGATTGCTGTGATTGCTGTAATCAAGGATCTCTCTAACACACCTCAGAGCGAAGTAACACAAACACGGTGAAAGTAAAACAGGGGAAGACAAGAGGTCCTCGGCAGAAAAAAAAAAAAAAAAAAAATCATCTATCCTGTCAATGGGTACCAGAGTAAGCTAGCTAACGAGGGAGGCAGTGTAGTCAGACAGTCAGCATCTCTTGAAAGACCTACAGTTAAGCTGCTCAGCTGCCTTGCCTGTCCCAGTAGCCCCGCGGTGTTTAGTGAGAGGCAGATAAAACAAAGAGAAACTTCAAACGGCATGGCCCAAAAATAACAGCTAATGGAACAAGGCTGTGAAATGCCATGGTGATAATTATCCAGGCTGCCTCTCTTGGCTAGAGAGCCAGATCACACACCCTGTGTGCAGAATACATTTATTTATAGGCGGAGCAGCTGAATGCTCCAACCCCTGTGTCACTGCTCTCCAGAGGATGGCTTCAAACGCCTCTATGTGCATCTGCATGTGTGTGGGATTGCACATATAATGTCAATTGTTTGCAAGTGTAAATCTTATTTATTTATTTTTTTCTTGGATGGGTTGCTTGTGTTTCATGTATCTTTGTGTCATTTTAAACTTTAGGGTAAAGGAAACAAAAGAAAATCCGCTTTCCTTTATGCATTTCAGTATTGACCACTGACTGAATCACAATATCTGCCTCTACCTCTCAAATGATATCCTCTACATTCAAATTAATCATTAAGATCTAAATACAGCCTTATTTTCTTTATTGCGGTGTTGATAACATTTTGAAGAACACTGAAGCATTTCTTGGCATAGTTGAGCGACAGTTTGGCAGCAGCTTGTGTTCTTCTTTTCATTCTATCTGGAGCTTATTACACTTCTGCATTCAAACCACTTGGTTTTTTTCACACTCACCCTAGCCTATTGTATCTAATCTTTACCACAGATGTAAGTGTTACTGCAAGTAGGGATGTGCCATAGGAATTGTTTCCCAGTTTTTTTTGTTAATATAACATTGTTGAGGCACCTCTCATTATCATATCTGAATTTGGCTGTAGGTATAGTTGACATATTGTGAACCATGCTGCCCATTTTGGTCCATATTCAAACAATAATGTGTAACAAACGTTGTCACATCATGTTAACATTGTTGTCATTTGCCCCACCCCTTGCGTGCAGCTGCTGGTGAAGGTGAGCCACAGTCCAGACCTTTCTGCGGGCATCACTTGCTCTTTCGGTAACCTGACGGAGGTGGAGGGACAGGTCAACGGCAACCAGATATTGTGTGTGTCTCCTGCTGCCAAGGATGTCCCCCTCATTCCCACTGACCAAGGTAGATCCAACAAACAAACAGACACACACACACACATACGACCATCCAGTGAATGACCATGTCTGAAATACATTATAAAGATACTTAAAATGCGTTATAATCTGCCTACAGCACTGTACAATTATAGTTTTGAAATCTTATAAATATTCACAATACAAAGCATTTCATAATTACTATATATATATATGTGTGTTTGGATAATTGTTTGCCTAAAGTAAAGTGAAAAAATCCTGAGATCGATGCAAGAATATCAAACACATTGTAAAAAATGTTTTTGCTTTACAAACAATGACCACTTAGAGTAACTTATAATTACATTATGTATCATCATTTTTTTTATAATTCATTATGGAAAATATTGTCATGTATTGTATTGTATTGCCACTATTGGAATTATTGGAATTATTATTCTTGCCAAAATGAAAATGCCAGTGAGTGACCAGCCAACACAGGTATTATTATACCTTATGTTATAAATCATTATAAAATGCTTTATATTGTGCTGTTGTCATTTTTATTAGGCATTATGGATATGTATGAGAGCCTTCAACTATGATTATACAGTGCTATAAGGAGATTGTAACTTAAACTTTTAAAATTGAAAATAGTTTATATTGCATCTTAGATATTGACATTATAGAAATTGTTTGCAAAATATTTACCATGTGTTCCAAACAAACTCTGGTCTGATCATGGCGGTTAGATGTGAACCTTAACACGTCTACAGCCCTGGTGGACTCCCATATGTCCCTCTCTTTCCGCTACGTACGCTGCACTGAGCTAACTGTTCAACTGCCCGCACCCTGAAACATCTTTATTGATTCAACGCTGGTAATTTAGGCAGACCCGGTCTACATAACAAGCTCCAACAGATCCAGGATCAGTCCCCTGGCCGTGAAGTGTGCTGCACACAAGGCAGGGCCACATTAGAGCTGATGGGGGGGTCAGAGTGAGATCCCATGGCCTGTGGCTGAGCTGCAGCTCACCACATTACTGCCCCTCAGACTGGGATAATTGGAAATTGTCTAACAAGCAGGTTCAATCAGCCAGGGGACAACGGGGAAGTTGATGTGGTGGATTAGTATCTCAGCATAGCAAAGGCACAGGGAGCAGATCTGCTCTCCGCTTAGGAGAAAAGTGGGAACTGATATAAACACACAGGACAAAACATATAATAAATAATCTTTTTAATTCGCTACAGCAAGGAATTATATTTTAGCATGTAAAATATGTCCAATCAGCCATTTTTAGCTCCATTCACAAAATCTAGAGTTGAATTATTCATAGTTGAGTAGAACATATCTAAACATTGCCTAGACAACATTTAGGTCCAGGCATAAATATATGCTAATCACCTCTAATATACTATTCATAAAAGTCTCATGACCTTTCAAGCACTCCTCCAGCATATTTTCATAAATATACCATCGTGGCTCTGGGGTCCATTTATTTGCCAACATATATATCATTATAATACTAACACCTGGTATTTGACAATAAATACCTGTTGTTTGCAAGCAAAGATGGCTGCAGGGTGGCAAAACCAAACACCCTGAATAATATATCATGTGCGTATTATGTGCAGTGTGCAGTGGAAATCACTGTGTGTTTAGGGGGTGTGGTAATCCTCCTCCCTGTGAGTAAATGACAGCCCTGTTTGCCCAGAGCTCCCATGGGGACCGGTGCATCAGGTACTAATATGAATGTTCTCCCCTAGGTAAATGTCAGCCAATCCCCCTGGTAAGCCCTTCCTCCATCCATCTAGCTTTCCATCCATCCTACCATTCCTCTCTTTGACCACTTTCCGCCATTCCTCCCTCCTCTTTTGTGGCCTCTCCCAGCGGCTTAAACCTCAATTTTTTTTTTTTTTTTACTCCACATCCTTTCCCCCGAGGCCACTTCCTCCTGACCACCCCCACCATCCTCCTCCATCTCCTGTCCCCAAGCAAGCATTTCTATCTGTTGCACATCAACATCGATCGTGCAGTGGCAATGACCTGAGGAGAGAAGAAAAGAAAGGAGAGGAAAAGAGAAGAGAAATTGAGAAAAAGATATTGAAGCTGGAGAAGAAGGAAAAATAAAGGATAAATTAATACAAGAGCGAAGGAGCGAAAAGGAGAGGTTAGGATAAAAACCTGTGAGGATAGCAGACGGAGCTTGACATGAAAGAAAATAGCTGGCACTTTTCTTCACAAAGAGAAAATAAAATCCTAGAGGAGGTTTTGTGTGAACAGGAACTCTGTACCACTTTGTTTGCCCGATCCTGTGAGACAAATGTGAAATGGTAGAAGCCAGCCATGAGCCTAGCCTGCACGCTACACAGACTTGTGTGAAACAGAGCCTGATTCCCAACAGGTGCTGTAGAGAGAATAGGGCACAGAGGGTCATTCAAGCCTCCTACACACTGAATGTCATCTGAAATACACACACACACACACACACACACACACACACACACACACACACACACACACACACACACACACACACACACACACACACACACACACATATGGAGTCTGTATTATTGTTGGGAGAGATAAAGAGGTTGTTTTTACAGAGAACAGAAGCACGGCCATAACTCAGTCCAGCAAAATGTAGGAAAACAACATTTGATCAGATGTAAGGCGACAGAACTGGCTTGCATATATGCCATACCAGCAATACCATTCAATAAGTTCTACCTTTCTATATATCTTGTATACTTACCTTGTAACTGATTAACATAAGATGCAATGATGTCTGCTGTTCACAATTAAACTAAAATAATCCATCCATCCATTATCCTCCTGCTTATCTAAAGGCTGGGTCGTGGGTGCGGGGGGGATTTAGCAACATATTCAAGACAATCCATCTGCCCAGTAACGTTTTCCAGTCCTTCCTGCAGTAGCCCGAGGGAGTTCCCTCTTATCAGTTTGATGTGCCCAGAAAACCAGTCCAGGAAACAACGTCAGCTAACCCATTTTGACTCAAAGGGGCAGCGGCTCTACTTCGAGCCATCTCCAGATGTCTGAGCTCCTCAGCCATCTCCAAAACCCAGATACCTTACAAAGGAAGCTCAATAAGCCACTTTTATCTGCAATCAAATTATTTCACCACCCAAATGACCATAGATGAGGGTTTGAACGTAGATGGACTGGGTAATCGAGAGCTTTGCCTTCTGGCTGACCTCCCTCTCCACCAACAGTCCGGTACAACGCTTAAATCACTGATGACGCCATACCGAACTGCCTGTCCATCATTTGCAAAAGAAAATGCAAAGATAGATAATGCATGAGTATACAGTACAAGTTCATCTCTTGTCTCCTCTCTTTCAGATTGGTCCGGCGTTGAGCTGAGGCTCAACTCTAAGGAGACTGGTCAGATGCTCATCAGCACAGAGGTCAAGTTTTACAACTGCAGCGTCCACCAACTGTGAGTATCTCTTTCAGAGCCCATTCATTCTCTTTTCATTTACCAAAACAATGCCCCAGACCTGCTGCCCAAAAACCGCAGGATCAATGCTCTGGGAATTAGTTACAATTTGTCCTCGTCCTTAGCCGGCCCCAGTCCCCCCCCTAAAAATAAACCACTGTAAAGACTAATGTAATGTGATAGCTGACTGCTCCCTGAGCACAGTCACAGGAAGTTTCTCTGCTGTTGCACTAATGAAGCCTTCTTCTCAGACACGCTGCGGTACAAAACACAAAGCTCTCTGCCTAACAGGTCATCAGGAGGGATTTCATGCCCGTTTTCATGCTAGGCCTGTCCCTGATTGAGTGATGTTGAATTGAGTCCCGGGATCGGAGATCTCACTGTCGGCAGTGCCTTTGCAATTGCTCGCTTCATTTTCCGTGTGGCAGATTCTGTTTGTGCCTGATCCAGAGTCCTTGCTATGGATATCACAGCAGTGACGCCGACAGGGGTAGCATGTCATATTACCCTTTCACTATCCCCTCGACATTAAAGCAAAATGCTGTAGCCACTGTCTCCTTTGTTAATCTGCATCTCTCGCTCTCACACTGCCCTACAACTTCATACGGTTGTCTGCTGTCTGAGAACCCTGTCTGAGTAGCACAGAAAGCAATTACCAGCTCTCACATCAGCTCAGTTAATGGGCGATGACAAACATACTTGCGCGCACAGCCCTACACTAACACAATCACACACACACACACTCAAACACACACACACACACACACACACACACACACACACACACACACACACACACACACACACACACACACACACTCAAACACACAAAGAAAGATAGATACACTTGAAAAGGCCAGCCGCTCTTTTTCTCTCCCTCTCACACACGTACTGTACACTCTATCTGCCAGAAGGTGAATCAGCCCTATTCTGTGTGCTTGCCAGAGATCCCTCCCATGCTTTTGCATGGATGAATATTTAACAATAAGTATGTATGCATAACTCAACCGTATTTCAGAGAAAGAAAGTGAGAGGGGGAGAGCCGAGTGTGATTACAATACGCTCTCCGAACAACTGTGAATACGTGGCGTAGTAAATTCAAAATCAATTGAAAGTCTTTGCCATGGCAACATAGAGAGAGAATCATGTCTTGTAGCCTCAAGGCTTGTCCATGCTTGTATTTGCTCATCTCTCCATCCATTCATCCATGTAGTAACCACTACACAGGAATTCCAATTGTCCTGTGTTAGCTAGGACGTCCCCTACATAGGGATAAATTGGTTTGTCCCAAACAGACCCTTCCCCTTGTCCTGTATATTGACTGCTACTCTAATCCGATCACCAGACGTCATTTTTACAGATCCTATCTGATACAACAGCAGTGGAAGTGGATGTGCTGATCAGACCACGGTTGTTGTCCAATCCCACATGTAGCTTAAAAGCGATGATTCCAGCTTTTTCATGTTCATTCCGTCACATAAGCTTCCATGATGATACGGTTTTGGTAAAATTATAGACTAAATAAAAAATACTCATTTTTTTTCTTTCCAAATTGAATAAGAATATGAATGTTTACTACATATTCAACAACAAGCATCACGGCCGTGCCATCAGACTACAGGTGGCTTGCCCTTATTTGGTAGTGAGTATTTAGTAGAGGTACCTCTACTAGTACATCGTGTTTGAAAATATATATACTCAGATGCTGTACTGAATTAGGATTCTGAGATCAATAATACGCAAGCCTGAATGCAGGTTTTTTACTAAATAAATAAATAATGTCTTTTAGTGCAGAGTTCAGTGTAGCGATGGCCACTTGGGGTAGAATCTGTTCGTTAGTCTTCTGGATCTGATTACTTCTACCACCGCCGCTTGCAGTACAGTATGTTCCCCTTTTAGTGACACATATACACACACTTACATATGGTAAATGCAAAATTGCTCACACACAAGCACACACTTAACAGCTGGAAATAATAGCGACACTCCAACAATGCAGGGCTAATGGTAATTGCAGGATCAAGCTGCGCCGATGTCTTATTTGTCCTCATTACCCAACGTTCCTCCACTCTCTCGTCTTTCTTTCTCCATGTGATTCAGGCCACAAGGGCTAATATGCGGCCCACCATTTGCACATGATACGCAGGATTAATATATGGCAGTAGAAAATATGTGCAGGGGAGAACTTGGCCCAGCAGCTACAGTATTTTGTGCAGTGCCAAACACAAGGGCAATACAACAGCAGGTGCCCACTTGGGATCTGAACTCATTTCCTCAGCAGCACTTGCCTCCTTAACTGCACTGTGTTTTTCTGACTCTCTTCTTTTGTGTGTGTGTGTGTGTGTCTATGCAGGTGTCTGTCTTGTGTGAACAGCGCCTTCCGCTGCCACTGGTGCAAGTACCGCAACTTGTGTACCCATGACCCATCCAGCTGCTCGTTCCAGGAGGGACGAGTCAACGCCTCTGAGGTTGGTGGAGCACACATGTGCACGAGCGCACGCACATGCATTTAAACTGTTTTTCTAGCACTCTCTCTCTCTTCCTCTTCCTCTCTGCTGCACTTACCCCCCCTCCTGCCTGCATCCCGCTCTGTGTTCCAGCTCTGTGTCAGCCTTAGGGCATATCTTCAGAAAAAAAAAAGCCATCTAAGCTCTTCTATTTCCGAATTGGCATTTCTCGTTCAGAGCTTTTGTTCTTTGTAGTGGCAATTAACACTCTATTATCTCTGGAGTTATTGAGCTTAGCGTGTCTTAACAATGACACAGGGTCACTCTGACCCAGTCAGTCATGTGCGATAGATACAAAGTGCTTGATTTATGCCAGTGTGTATGGTTCCATGCATCTCTGGCTATGCACATAGATAGTACTTAGGACATTGCTGGGGGCTTTTATATTTGTTTTTCTTTGTATTGCTTTTAACCAACTTACCTGTACTTTAGGAGAAAAACATTTTGTATTACTCCTTTTGGTGGTCAATTACAGGTCATTCCTGAAGTCTTTCAATTCTTTATCAATAAAGGCCGGCCTTCCTCTCTACATCTATTATCGCTAATAACATATAGCAAAAGTGTTGGTATGGGATCAATATATGATTTCATATCTATGATCTAAGAAGAATCAAGATGTATGAATGTGAAAAGCAAAAGGCCACCAAGACCAGGCTGCTGTGATAGTTTTCAAATGTTGCTTTCACATCACACTGTTAACATAGTTGACCTTGGAATTGCTGCCTTACACTGTAAACCACTGAGCACTAGTTTGATCATTCTCTTCGCCAATTTAGCCGTTTCAAAACTCCACTCTTGATAATGGGTTGTTGATCGCTTGGACAACAGCTCAGAGCTCTCCAAGGTGACAGGGGTCACTTTTAAGTTCTAACTGAAGATGAAATTCCATTTGAGCTGCACTCACCGTACTTCATACTTATCTTAATACCAAGAAAAGGCACCATTTTTTTTTTCTTCTGTTTTGTTTGCACAACAGATTACTGAACACTCATAGTTCAGTTCGTATCGCAGTTTTTAGTCATGGATTGGATCAGCAGAAAAAAAGGGGCAAATATAACTTTCAGTCGATACAGATCGTTTTGATGTGTTTTTGTTTTGTTATAGATGCTTGCATGCAAGGCTCCAGGCAATTTCTTTTCTCCAATATCATTGGAAAATCATTTCCTTCTGGTGCTCATTTGCATAATAACACATATTTCAAATGATTAGGAAATAAAATATTGTATTTTTATTGATAGAAAAATCCTTGCATTAGAAACTCAAATTATGTTTTATAAGCTGCTTAGTATATTTGTTTTAGAAATGAAAGTGTCTCCTTCAAACAACGATATTTAAGTAAAACATATCGTTAACATTAATGTTGGAATTTACCTTCGCCTTATACAAATTTTTACTGAAGAAACCTGAACTCATCACGATGGAACTCAAAGGAAATTTTGTACGTTAATTGTTAGCTCCTGTACTTCCAACGTAACTAGCCTTCCTCCTACCGATTTAAAAAAAAATAATAACAAGTTTTCACAGTTTAGCACTATAAGGTATCGGAGACAAGTTAGCATCTTCCGGTCCCATATAATTACCGTATATTGGTCCAAAACTTTATTTCACACTATGATAGTTAAACTATGTCATTAATCTGCGGTTCATCTACGGACCGTTTCTCCACTAGTCGGCGCTGACGTGTGCTCCCTTCGCTGTTCTCGTTACCTCCAGGACTGTCCCCAACTGGTGCGCTCTGAGGAGATTCTGATCCCAGCGGGGGAGGTGAAGCCCATCACCCTGAAGGCGAGGAACCTTCCCCAGCCCCAGTCCGGTCAGCGAGGCTACGAGTGCGTCCTCCACATCCAGGGGGTCAGCCACCGGGTCACCGCCCTCCGCTTCAACAGCTCCAGCGTGCAGTGCCAGAACAGCTCGGTAGGTTTGGTGAAGCTTACCCATAGTGTGCCAGAATGGTGACGCTTGATTTTCTACTTGAAGGTTTTACACAGTCAGTATGCTGAGGAATGTATTGCACATTGGTAATTATAAAGGGTTTTTCACTTCCTGTTGAAAACCACATTGCCTGTGTGTGTGTGTGTGTGTGTGTGTATTTGTGTACATGTGCCATGTCATTCCAGAGCAGACACACTAGATGCAGCCACGGTAGTAATTACACTGGAGAAGGCTGCAGCCTGGCTCTGCCCTCCTGTCAAGCATGCACAGACTTCTGCAATATATTCCCAGAGGAACCATGGACATACACATTAGGAACCACAGACATACACCTCTCTCTCTCTCTCTCTCTCTCTCTCTCTCTCTCTCTCTCTACACACACACACACACACACTCTCTACACTCCCATGCACAAAGATAGTCAGGCTGGAATTAAGGGCACAGGAGGCAGTTAAGGACAGCGTCTCCAAAGGCCAGGAGGGAAGCTCAAGCTTCTGCTCGGCTGTCCAGTTCCTCCTGGCTTCTCACTTTGTCAGCTCTCTGATGATGAAACCTTGGGGTAACATTGGGACAGCATAGCGCTGCATCTACAAGGGCTCATGGGAATTCAAATTCCTCCTCTATTTATTTTGTTGTCTCTGTTCCACCTTCAACCCATCTCTCTGTCTTTTTCTCGCCTCCATCCTTGGCCTCTAGTATCTGTACGAGGGGATGAAAATCAGTGAGCTGCCTGTGGATTTCTCGGTGGTGTGGAACGGCAACTTCATTATTGATAACCCGGAGGATATCCAAGGTAAGAACAAAAGATGCTGCTGTCTACATGTGCAGGCAGACAGGATGAAGATGGAAAACTAACACTCTACATTTTATCTCTCTCTGTATTAACGTTTCGTCTTTTCTTTGCAACACTTTAAAGTTAGAGTGTGTACATATGTACGTGGTAATCACATGGTGTATATTAAAATATGTATTATTGGGGATAAAAGAAAGAAGACATAACCTGTTGTGATATTTCACTCACAGCAGACAGACTTTATGTTTCCTTCAACTAAAAAACTCTCTCGTAAGAGTTATGTAAGCTTCTCATTTTGTTGTGTGTTCACTGCGTATCCATTCTGCCTCCTGTATCCCACAGTGCACCTGTACAAGTGTGCAGCCCAGCGTGACAGCTGTGGCACGTGTCTGAAGGCGGAGAGGAAGTTCCAGTGCGGCTGGTGCAGTGGGGAAGGAAGGTGTACTCTGCGGCACCACTGCCCTCCCATCAATCCTTACACCACCCGCTGGCTAAACCTGTCCACCAAGAATGTCAAGTGCACCAACCCACGCATCGCTGAGGTCAGTACCCATAATCCTCTGTCTGTCCTTCCTGCCTGCCCACACACATCCAGCTCCAATCGATGTGCAATAATCAGCTGCCACTTTCTCGTTCTTCATAGAGGATCACGAGGCTGAAAGCCTTTAAGTGGTGGATGTGTTTATTTGTTATTAATTAGCACGTAAAAATATAGATTTTAAACTGTTGTTTTAGTCATTAATGCTTTTTCACAGAGTGCAAATATTACGTGGCTAAAAAGCGACAATTCCTTATTTTCAGAGGCATCAACTAATAACCTTATGCGAAACTATATTTATGAAACAACAACACAGTGCCTTGGAAGTCTGAACCAAGACAGGAACATTTTATTAATCCTTTCAAGTCGATAAAGGCAGCACTGACCAGATCCACTCCCACTGTTCTTACCTTTCACAATTAAAGCCCTAGACATGTAATATTAAAAGGCGAGCATTTCTCATTTTCATGTAATTTATTCGTCACACCCCTTGTCTGTAAGGGCCCTGAAACTGTCAGACTATATTTAAAATGAAAAAGCTTGTAACAGCTTGATAAGACACAGTGGGGATGATATTCCATAGCTAGACTTGCTCCGTATATTTTGGGGCACATCACTAACCTGCCGTAAAGTCAGATTACGCTTGGTCCTAGTTTGCTACATTTTTTTAAAAAATTGAACAAATTGTGTTCTTTAAGAGGCGGTAGGACTCTCAACAATGAAGTGTCTGAATTGCATTGAGAGGTATAGAATGAGAAGCCGCTATGCCACTCTGCTCTGTTTTCCTGTAGACCCAGGATGAATGAGAATAAGCCTTGAAGAAGCTCCCTAGGGGGCTGGGCCCACCTCATGCCTGCAGATTTGTCAATATCCGGTGTCTTTGTGTCTCGTCTTTTTGTATCTCTTTCTCTAATTGAGAGCATTTGTTTGTTTTTGAAAACAACAAACGAAAAGAAGCACCTGCTCCACCACGTTTATGTGTGCGATTGTGTGGGGCTGTGCGACTATGTCCAAATGGACAATCAAACTTAAATTATCAATGTTGAGATCATGATTATTTATCACGATTATTCATTGTTTTTAGGGACAAAATGTTTTTATTGCACTATTACACATAAATAAGCTGCTTTTGCTTCCATGTTGTGCTACATTCCTGCTAATGTTCAAATCTTTGCATCAAAATAAGACTCAAAATAAGGTTCTTCTTCACCTGAATTCAGTGTAATGTACAGTATATTACTCCTCTACGCTGGACTGCAGTTCCAGGAAGGATGTGCGCGCAACGGCGTGACAGCTCCCCAAAAGTGAAGCCAAAACATCTCAATCTCCCTCTGGTGGCTTGCTTATAGTTAAGGAAGCGCTTCAGTTGATATGCAGCAGAGCTTCTTCAAGCGGAACACGTATTTTAAATGTCAATATCACAGTCGATCATTTTCATTTAATTGTAGGAAGCCAAAATTGTAATTGCGATTAATACTTGATTATTATGCAGCCCTAGTACATACCTGTATGGCTGTATGTGTTATGCTCTCAGGTGCACATTCATGTTAGAGTTCTTCTCCCCTTCGGGGTTTATCCAAGGGCAAAGACCCTGACATACACACACACTCAGACACACACACACACACACACACACACACACACACACACACACACACACACACACACACACACACACACACACACACACACACACTGTATATATTCAGTTTTATAGGCCAGTCTCCTTGACATCTGCCTTCTCTTTCTGCAGTATGCACAGATGCCTGCTGATAGATTTTAATGTCTTTTGTCATCTCACAAGGTTATTCAAGCTCTTTGAAAGTAACTTTGGCACCAAAGTAAAAAAAAAAAAATGAACCATATAAAACAATCACACAAACAAAAGAAAAACAACCACTTCGTAGCTCGATAACAGTAATAGGTATTTTTAATATCTTACTAGTCTTAAAGACAACAAGGTGATGTATGTGTGATTCTCCTTTTGTTTTTCCATGCACACTCTGATTGTTCTCAGACATTGCAATCAACAACGTCTGATTGTTCTCAGACATTGCAATCAACAACGTCAACGGTTGGATGTCCTCCACCTCAGCAACCCCATGACCATGATGTCATGACCTGGAAGTGCTTATTTGTTTCCCCTTAAGTAGGCCTTTGCTTCCTCAGGCCACGCTCTCATCCCTCCTGGTGGGTTAGCTGTCGCAGAGGGAGTCAGGCCAGGAGCACATACAATTTAATTAGGCTTGGTAACGCACCAGTGCATTGTGGTTAACCCACCAGACCCTTCTACCTCCACATTGATTCATTTGGCCTCTCATTCCTCCACCGCACACACTACCATCTAACTCCAGCCAATTAAAAAAGGGAAATTAACGACTTGGTTAATTGATTTGCTATACGATATGCAGATTAAGACAGAAAAAGATAAAAGACGTTTTTAAACTCTGCCTCTCCATCCCTGTCCCCATCTGTTTTTTGTCTACCTCCCTCCCATGTATGTGTATCACTATCTCTGACTGATCCTGTTGAATTACATAAGGCTTTCATGTAGTCCATTATTCTTTCCGTTTTACATTGTATGGCACATGCTCATTGCCATCCAGAGCAATTTACCACATCCCCCTCAGTGTTTTCATTAGCGTTATGATCACAATATGTGATTGCCCCTTGCCCAGACCTTCATCTGTCTCTCTGCAAGCATTAAGGGGGAAAAATGGGAGATTAACAGCCAAAGCTTTACATTTTTACACTGCGGGGACAGTATGTGATGGTGTTTTTTTTCTATAATTGAGGACAAGGAAATGCCCAATTGAAGTAAAATGTCCATCTATGATGCAGGTGCTTTGGCCCATCACATATTGAGGCGCAAAGCAGAAGTATGAAACGAGCAATACAGAGAAAAGTACACTTAAACATTAAGCAGCTTTAGGTGCTGTTTACCTCTGATTATTGGATCCATCTGTTGTCCAATGGTGCATCGATCATTACTCCTGGCCTGTTTCAGCTGACAAGACATCACCGCAAGATATTTCCACAAATGTATACAGAGAACATCAGGTTCATGTGTCAGTTTGTCAGAATCACAGTTAGGGCTTACGGACTCGCTCATGCTCAACGGTCAGGCAGAAATCCATCATATATCGAAGGCATCGACGCACCATTTGGCCACCTACAGTAGCCGCAAGGCGTTATATTGCGAGTCAGAGATTGCAGCTTGTGTGGGGAAACAAAATACTTATTGGCGAAACTTTTTTCCAACTGCATACAGTGTGTAAGCCAAAGATCGATGCAACAAGTTTAATGTTGCAGGGGGAGCTGTCAAAATGCATACAGAGAAAAGAGGGTATTCAAAAAATTATGTATTAAGTTATTTACAAAGAAATATTGTAAAATAATTCCTCACTCATGATTCATAACACAGTCAGAGTGTTGCGGTGATGACTCTTTCCTTTAAGTCCGGGTAATGTTAAAACTGTGAATGAGCGCAAGGAGAGTTTGGTTTGTTCGGGGCTAAGTGAGGCAACGGAGAGAACAAAGGACAGAGAAGGGGAACTGAACCGAGAAAAGGTGGGAAGAACCGAGGGGAAGTGGGGGTTTGTGGGGGGTGGAGCCCCTGTGGGCTGTCTTAATTCAAGTCTGTTTACAACGCTGGGTGCCAAAACCAACTCTGCATTAATTTAGATGATTCACACAAGCACGTACTTCCGATACACACACATATTCCTCCTGTTCACTGGCGGTGAAGTCGGCGTTCGTTTGTGCCGCGCCCCCCTACCCCCCTCCGTCTCTCAGTGATTACAGTTTCTTTAAGAAGCAGACGTCTCCCTGGTGAGCTGAATTTATTAATAAATTTGGTTTTGATTGTATGCACCAAAGCCCCCATCATGAGCTGATTTGTATACATACTGGCACATTAGTATATGTGCCTACCACAAGATAGGCCCTTTGAATAATTAATGTTTCTATTAAGTGCCATGGTGCCTCCCACCATGGGCCATTAATATTGAAGAGATGTAAGCCCCTGCTAACAGCAGAGGGAACGACATCAAATGAAGCTGGGAGTTGGATGGGCACATGAAAGGCATCTTCTCAATAGGCTTTGGCCGTGGCTTCTGTACGAGTTTACATTATAGTATAGAGGCTTCCCTGCCACCCGCTGCCAGTGAATATAAACATCTAGCTGTTGCCTTAGGACAGAACAAAAGCAGCATTCCCGCGCGGTGTATGCAAGCTTATTGTTGATATTTTGAACACCACAGGGATGGTGGGCCTGTCGGTCAGCATCATCGTATTAACTGAACTCTCCTCTCTGCTGTAACCCTGAGAGAGCAGCAGTACTGTATGTGTGCTACCTCTCATTAAAGCAGCCAATAGAAGGAAGAACATGTTGCACAGTAAAGTCTGTTACAACATGTGCAGTATAATGCCAACACATATCTACACCTTGCAATAAGTTAAAGTGTTTTTTATTTTTTCCAAACACACAGCACATGTATACACACTGAGGAAAGCTCGGTCATCCACAAACAGACCCGTTACCCTATCATTCTGTCTGCTCTCTACACACAAAAAAAATCCTTTTCATCACGCCCCGTATCTCTTGGCTGACTACAAGACATTTAAGACCCCATAAAGTATTTAGGATGTAGTTTGTTAGGGAACAAGTGATCAGTGGGGTTTTTATCAAGCCCATTAAATGCTACTCACAATTAAATGTGACATGCTGGAATTACTCAGAGCAGAGTCCAAAAGACAAAGAGATTAGTCAGAAGCTCCTAAATTTTATCCAGGGCTGTTTCATTTCAGGAGCAAAATATCCAACTATGGAATCTACATCCCAGAGGTTCAAGGATCCCGTTGTAATACATATGTAGATTAAACGTGGTTCAGGCAGATCCTTAAAAAGCATAAAAAAAAGCTGCCCTAATTGGTATTGAAATGTCTCAAATCAATCTTTTAAAAGTCTTAAAAATGTCTAAAAAGACATCTTTTTTTTCTGACATTGCAATATAAAGTCTTGAAATGGAACATCACCAAATCAGGATAGAGCAACTAACAACACTCATATTTTGTTTCTGGCTTTTATCTCTTTGATTTTGGTTATTGTAAAGTTGGTCTTAATTTCATTTCGAGTGGCATTAAAAGAGTCCCAAAAAAGTCTTAAATCTAACTCGCCTTAAAGTGTTTAAAATGCTAATCCAGATTTTACAGCAAGAATGCTGAACTTGTATATTTTCACAGAAGATGGGGTGATTAAACATTATTAGCTGTGAATTGTCTCGGGGAGTGCCATTCAGCTCTGTCAGCTGCTGCCGTTACAGTGACATGCTAGGCTTGCATCGCCTGAAGGCAGCAGTATTGCTCTCTGCTGTATGTATTGAGTTTAGCCTCGGCTGCATCAGCACAACTTTCCCCACCATTACAGCTGAATAAGTCAACACCACACTGGCAGATACCCCCAGGCACTTCTCGATGACGGACATTTCCCTCCGTCCCCATAGTTTTTTCTTTTGCACAAACTAGCAGATTATCTACTCAAAGGAGCCGTGTTCTTTCGCCCCTCTCATCTCAATTTAGGTCATCTCGTCCCTTTTTTACGTCTTTCTGTGGTTGTTGCCAAATCCTGCAGAAGGGCTAAAGGAAGTAGTGGTGGTTAAGTGGCCACTACTCTGATCCCCTGGAGCTGCAGAAAAAAAAGATCATGCAACAGAAAGCACAAGAGTGGGAGAGCGGAGAGTGCGATGTGCAAGCCGCCCGGCTGTTTGTTGGGAATTACCCTCTATTGACAGTGTGACAATGCCAGGCGGGCAGCAGCAATGCTCTTAAAAGGATTACACAGAGAGCGTGGCATGGCAGCACTGGGTGGGAACGGGGGAGCAGTGAAGGCGGGAGGGTGCGCAATGCATGTCCAATGAGGCTTCATCTTCCGCTTCCCTTACGAAAGTCTGTATGTTAAGACAAAACAAGCATGCGGGTGCTTTAGAGGAAGAGGGGATGTGTCACCCAGCCTTGGGGAGACGGGGTGATGAAAGACAGAAAGCAAAAGAGGGAAAAGGGGACGCAAAGAAGCTGCAGTGAAATATAGAGACAAACTCCATCCTTTTTAAAGATTATCAGCACATGACCGGAGTGAGTTCCCAGTGGTCTCCAAAGGTCATCAGGATCTGGTTTACAGGCAATCAAACCACAGCCTCCTGTACAATGAGGTTCCTTTATAGATTTAGTGTTCAGTGTGTTTGTGTAAGAAATACAGACTCAGAGACAAAGAGCAGCACTTCTGGCGGTGTGAGTCTTTGAAGTGGTTCTTTTTTTCTTCTCCATGATCCACTGATGAATCAAGGCTCTATCTGCCAATGGGGAGCTTAGTCAAATGGGTTTCATGCATGGATTAGAGTCTTCCTGTGCTTGGTCCGCCGTGAGAAGAGCTCCATTTCAAGCCTCAAAAGTACAAGGAGGAGGTCTCCCAAGCTTTTAGCATGCCCCATCTGAGATACAGCACTCTCCTGCCCTGTCACCATCCCAGCCTCACCTGTCATCCATCATGGCTGATCGGACCGAACAGAGTGGCATCCACATTCCCTCTGCTGCTCATCCCCGTTTTCTCTGCCCCATTCTTTCTTTCTGTCCCTTCCTCTTTTCTTTACTCTCTACTTTTTCCCTCCCCTTCTTTTGCTCACTCTCCTACATGCCCTATCTCCCCTCCTCCTTCTCTTGTTCTCTCTCAGGCCCCTACATTGCTTATGTAACCATCACTAAGTCTACTCGAATAGCTGCTGCCATCGCCTGACATGGATATATTTAGCCATTATGTCCCCCCCCCCTCTCTATACCCTGCATGCCCAAGCAGTGCTAAAAGATTCATGTATTCAGACCCCTCAGGCGGTGCAGTGACACACTTACTTTACATCCAGAGCAATTAATGTCCACTGAATCTAGATTACAATGCCGGCGTCCCACAGGGAAGCCACAAACCCTGGTGGGTGTCGGGGGGGTTGGGAGGGGTCCGCGTCACGTGTCGTTTTTGCGGCTCAGTAAGCGGGCACAACTCTGACTGACTGTTGTTTTTTCTTCCCCTTCTGCTTGCGTGGGCAGTAATAGCGTATTGATTGTTTACATAGCAGCTCCACACACCAAAGGGACCGTCACCTCCTCCCTGCTGCCCTCCTCCTTCTTAGTCTCCTCTATCTCTCCTTTACTTCCCTGTCCACCAAACCGTATTGTCTACTCTCTTGGTCTTTCTTCCTCCTTTTTCCTCCTCCTCCTCCTCCGCTTCTCCTCTCTTGTTTAAAGGGCTGGATGGTGGCCAGGTAGGAGCCTCAACAGGGCTCTGCAGCACAGAAGGCAGTGTGGCACCCTGTGCCAAGGTCATGCTGGGTAGCCATATTGTATTTTATGAGAAGGTGATCTGCACTGAGCATTAATATGGCACCATGTTAGATTTATCATCTATGGCAACGGCGGTAGTTTCTGAGCACGGGCCTATTCAGAATGTTAAATTAAATGTTGAAATTGTGATTTAGATTGTATTGGACCTACCATTATGTAGTCTAAAGGAAGGAGTTGTGCAGAAGTTTTAAAAGTTGTGTGTGTCTGGATGATGTTTTTAGATATGTGCCATTAGCTAGGGTTGTGATTAGAGCACGCTCCTGGCACAATGACTCATGGCATGTTGTTCTGTGGATGCAGGCATGGGGAGTGCTCTTAATTGCTTTTAAAGCCACCTGGACCGTAAGAGCGTATTTACCCTTGAGCATCCATGGAAACCTGTTTCCATTTATGATGTCAACACAGGTTCATACCTGAAGAAAAAACAGTTCATATGACTTTTCAGTCACCAAAAACGTTTCCAAGTTTCTCCCCGACTCATTTTATACTGTGTGCTTTGTAGGTGACCCCAGTGGCTGGACCGCCAGAGGGAGGAACACGGGTAACCATCCATGGCACGAACCTCGGTCTGGCCTTCTCGGACATGGTGGGCAACGTGGAGGTGGCCGGGGTGAGGTGTTCCCCTGTAGAGGATGGCTACATCATCGCTGAACAGTAAGCACGAGCAGTATTATTGAAAAAAAACTATTGTTATTAGTCAAATGCTGAGTGAAAATCTGATTTTTGGAAATACCTTTTGTTACTAAAGGACTTCCTTGGGAATCCCATGTTTACCATGCGTTGCAATATTTTTATATTGCATTATAATCTCGATAATACTGCATTATGATGTGATTCTAATTCACTGTAAGTGGTTGTTGTTTGCTTGAAGGGCTTTAACCTAAGTAAAAAAATATTTTGTGTGATTTTTTTTTTTTTCACTTTACTTAAAGCAAACAATGACCACTTAGAGTAATTTATAATCACATAATAATGCGTTATAACATGGTGATAATGTATTTTAAGTATGGGGATTATAATAAACTATGATCCTTGCAAAAAAAAAATGTCAGTGAGCGACCAGCAAGTATTATGATACTTGACTTCATAAGTCATTATCAAATGCTTTATAATGTGTTCTGGTTGTTGTTATAAAGCATTATGTACATTTCTGTGAGCTATAAGCAGATTTTAACAAATTATTAATATATTTAAGATGCATTGTTGTCACACAAAGTGCTACAGAGAACATGTTTTACATTGTTCACAATGCAGCATGGCCATGTTTAAATTATTATTAATTATCTCAATTTATAAACTATACATATTTCTTGCCAATTCTCCTGATACAGAGCGATATAAGATAATACAATGCTTTAAATTGGTTATTTTTACTCTCAATAAACTGGAGTTTTGAAATGGTTTATGGGGTGCAACAGCTAACAAGCTCTGATAAATATATGACAAAATGCTGCTCTTCCCAACATCTCTGCCTTGATGAAGTGTGGAGCAGGTCCAGACAATCTGGCCCTGACATCACTGTTCTCCCACTGCAGCACACTAGCCCGGCTCTCTCTCTCTCTCTGTAGCTCCTCTAGTCAGCAGCAATCCCACAACAGCTGTGTGTGTTTACTTGTGTTTACCCCCCTAATTGTCCCATGCTGTGAATGCATCACGTTAAAGCCTGTCCCGCTCACCCAGAACTAATGAAACGTTGCCCAAGCTTCACAACTTGCCCATCTCCCAGACATGTGTAGATTAAGAAACCCAGTGCCTTATGGTTGTCCAACCTCCCCGGGAGATGCAGACCTCGTAAGGGAAAGGCAAGGATATCACCCACATACTGCTAACTAAGAAGCTTTACCCTAAATCTGTATGGATTTGGATTTGGTTTGATATTTCAGTATTGAGCTTCATTGGTGAAGAAAATGCAATCCTTAATGATTCAAATATATGTTTAATGGATGCTATACAGCTATATATAGGTTAAATAAATACTATATATAATTACTATATATATTAAAATGTATATATATATTTTACAACATGGCCACTATGGACTTTTAAGTTGTTCCCACAGACTTACTGTAACATATTCCCATAGAAATATTCTAGTGGAATCTATTTTTTTAGGGATGACAAATGCTCCGAAATAATCAGCCTAGTAAATTTCAGTTTGTGGGTTATTCTCCTCCCTCCATTGACTTAGAGTCAGTTATAGAATAGTGTAAAGTTTTTAGCTGCACACTGAGGTACAGCTGACACGCATACTCGTACGCGCTCATGTACACTCACACAAAACGCACAAGCTATCACAGTCATGGCTCTCAGAGGAGCCTTTAACCCTAATTCTTTCTTTGGCCTACTTCTGCCCTCAGAAAGAGGACAGATCAGCACTGCACCATTGATATAACACACATACTGTCAGCCCTATAGTGCTGTTACAATACATATGTCACACACAAACTTATCTTTATAAGCAGATACTGCATTCGTATGCGAAATGTGAAGGCAACGGGACAAGATTTGGGTTTCTGAAGCATTCTGTTTACAGTTTGTTGTGCGTGTGGTTTTAACCAAATCTCGTTTGAGCAGGCTTTGGTTGAATGCAGGCAAACAGTCAATGTTGGAGAGCAAAAGTGGTGGAACATATTGGCCCAAATGGAACCCACCTGCAATCGTCTGACAAGGATCTAGCTTTTTATAGGAAAAAATTTGCTTGTAAATAGGCTACTTGTGAAAAAATCTGGAGGTACACGTTGTCTCTCAACTCCAACTGTGGTGTTGTATATCTTAAGTTGCCAATCAGAGTGTAAACAACGAGCAGAAGATACACCACAGGCCCAGAAATTGAACCCCTTGCCCCTTGAGGCTATCTTTGTCAGACGAATACCTGAACGGTTCCAAGATTGCACACATACATGCACAATTGCTATTGACTTAGTATTTCTTTTTGATATTTACATATCCACTTTTGGTTGTATTTGGAAGTTATAACGTTTGAATGAATAGTGGGGATGACATACAGTAAGTCTGTGTGGTTCCTAGCTCCTCACTGAGTAGTTGTAATTAAAACTCACTGTGTTCCACTTGGCTGTAGGGGGCAATTTGTCAGCAGTTCACTGATCTGACAGCACTTTAATCCAATTTGGGGACAAGCAAGGGAATTCATTTATATGGAATATCAAAAAAATAGACTGAGCGAAATTAAAAAACTAACCTATGACCCCTTTAGTCTAACTTTTAAGGAGTTGGAATCTTCGTGATGATTTTTGAGCTGGACTTTTAATCAGAATCTTTTTGGAGTCATATTGACTGTAGGTTCATTATGTGCTAATGTGCACTGATCCCACTTCTTCAATCCTGATACAAATACCTTTGCCTTGGGTATCGACGTATACAAAGTGCCAATCAGATACCAGCATCTAATTAATGAGCTGTATGAAGTGACTGGGATCATTCTTGTGACAACGCTTTCTTAACGTATTAAAACAAATTATAACAGATAAATACATAGATATAAATGAACCAAATTGCTATTCATGAAAATAATGGAATTAGACCCCAATTTGGCAAAATGTCACCAATACTCGATCCAGCCTATTTGAGTCAGTATCGAACCGATATCAGATATCGATGCCAATACTGGTATCGGTGCCTCTCTGTTATATGCATGTCCTTATCTGACTGTTGCTGTTTGTTTTGAGTCTTTATTCAGTCACCCGGATGGATTGGACTGGCCAAAAAAAAAAGGGGAAAAAATACATATTTATGTATCCTTTATGGTACCACTTCAGAAGAATGTGTGAAAGCCACTCCTGCTTTGAAGAAAGCGTCTCAACTTTTGTGTTTTTCAGCAGCCAGAAAGTATATTTTCTTTTCTGAGCGCTGATACTCCTCAGCAGCATTTTCTTATAGTGGTCGAGTTGTGTCCTCATTAGTTAGAATTTGGTTTAAATTGGTGTAAAGTAAAGGAACCCTCAGGTTTTACGGACAGAGCAGGTCTTTTGATGGAGACCAAGAGGACACAATGGAAATTTCCATTTTGAAAAGGCCAAACATATTCCCATAAATATGCCTCTTTACAAAGGACCAGTATAGTTGGCCTTCAGGTGGGGAAAGCAAGTGAGTGTCTGCATCTCTGAGGCCACATTATATCAGTTCTGTCCGTGGGTAAAGCCTCCTTTAGCCACTCTCTTCCACATATTTTATCTTACAAAGCCCTCAGTCATTTTGCTGACAGTTCAAAATAACCATCATTATTAAATGGTCGATTTCATAGTTAATTCAATTTAAGTTGATAGATTTTACTGTTAACAAACATTGAAATGATAATGTGTAATGATTAATGATATCAACTATATTATTAATTATTTTATATTGTATCATAGCTATTACATAATAAACTATTAACAGTTTATTGCTGCACACATTATAAGTATTTGTTAATGACTACCAAACATTTTCAAACCTTTAAGAAATTATTTGTAAAACATCTATAAATATTTAATAGATAGATGGACCAGGAAGCAATTATAAACCATTGACAAAGTTTTAACTATCTATCTAAATGATGTTTATAGACTCATTACAATGTACTTTTTAAACATTTAACAAAGTATTATACTCATCACTTGAAACACTATCATAGTCATTCCGGTAATAGTGTTACAGACGGTTTACTGACTCATTATTCAATTTTGAAATGTTTTACAAACAATTTTGGATAAGGTTTACATATAATTCCGTGTGCCACAAGAAACTGTTTAAGTAACATAAATTATAGCATTATTAATAAATAGTTAACATTATTAGTTAACATTATTAATCATCAGCATCAACAGTAGAATATTACGAATAACTAACTATCAATTAAACATGTTTTTATGACGCATCACCGTCATGGTTTGTAATTCAGATGATCAGTGCTGGAGAAACAATATGTCTACTCTGCTTCTGCCCCTTCCACCTGCCTCGTCACCACATATTCCATCTCTTTCCACACTGGGATTGTGTCTTGTACTTTACTACTGCCTGGCACCGCAGATCAATAGACGTCCTCATTTTATTATGTCATTTGATCTAGTCACCTGCGGCGCTTTGGTCTCACCTGATCACATGGCACAATAAAGCTGTATTGATCTCTCTGCGTGATTTACATTAGCTGTACCGCGCTGGAACAGCACCAGAGCAGTGGGGGGGCCTGGTTGTTGGTGGGATATTTACTTCACCCAGTTGGGGTGTGTGCTGTTGTGCCAAAGGAGGAGGAGCAGCGGTCCCATTTAAAGACTGTCGTCGTGGGGGGCCTGATCGATGCCTGGATGTGTCCCGTAATGAAATGAGTGAGACATCAAAAGAAGATTGCATTGAGAGCGAAGGATAAATCAATATCAGGCAGAGAAGTTTTTTGATTACTTTCTCGCAACTTCTCTCAAGCGTTTAAACCTATGGGCAACTTCTGCGTTTTAAGTTATTTTTTTAAGAAAGATTGAGTTCTCTCCAATCCAGCTGACATTTAACAAATAGCTAGTATCTTTTTCCTTTACTCTTTATTATGTACAGTGATTTTGATGAATTGTTTTGTGTCTCTCATAGGATTGTGTGTGAGATGGATGCCGCTCCTGCAGACAACAGACCTGGTCCAGTCCAGCTGTGCGTTGGAGAGTGCAGACCAGAACTCAGGGCTCGCTCCTCGCAACTCTTCTCCTTTGTGGTAAGACTGGAATTACACCATGTTGCTCTGTTTCCTAATATTATAAAACATTAGGAAAATGTGCTCTACTCAGTGTGAGACAAACTGAGGCGCCACATTACAGTGTTACAAATCATGCAGTTAGTTCAATTACCTTGCAAAGTAATTGTTTATGCGCCACAGGCAAATAACGATGTGTGAGTTGCCATGCTTACCGACAGCGTAATTAGGCTGCTCTTTGTGTATGCTTACTTCTTATTTGGGGAAAAAAGACATTCTTCCATAAACAGCAAAAGGTTTCCAAATAATGATCTCTGCAGCTCTCTGGTTGTGGATGCTGTTTGCTTTTATTGAGATAGGATCACAAAGCTAAATTAATACAGCATCATGTACAAAACAGTTTTGCAAATCAATATTTTCTTTACCACCCACTTACTGGGCTGCATTAAGTTCAGCATTGCTCAATGGATTGGTTTAAAAAAAGAAGAAGAATATAAGATTTTCCAAGAGCTCTTTGGTAAATTCCAAGGACAATAGCTCGTACGAAGTGGGACATAAAAAAAATAGTTGAAGAAATGTGGTTGGATGGTTGCGCAGGGTCATAAGAGAGAGGGAGAGAAAGACATTTGAACATTAAACTCGCTGAAATGGAAAGCGGCGTTCCTCTCGGCAGGTAAACATTATCTACTCCCCATTCTCACACGTTCGCTCACACATTTCCCAGTCCCTGTCATTAGCTCTCTGCTCAGCCTGCAGCTAGCAGATAATCTTCTTTTTTTTCCATTTGCGTTCTCTCACACCTTCACAATTAGCACTCCCTTAACAATTAACAGCAGCCAGTAATTACCACTGTTGTTTTCAGGTTACCTGTTTTTGCGTGCGTCCTGGAAGTCACACTTAGCTGACAGTTTCGATGCTCTTGGCTCTCTAGTAAATGCTATAACGCCATTTTCACAGAGCCTAGAATTGGCACCACTTGCAATTCCCTTGTATTGCAGGCCACCTAAAAAAAGAAGAAACCATCACAGAAGCCTTCTTCAATTTTCCCGACAAGACACACTCCCTATGAGACTGTCTTTTCCAGCCTGCAATACTTAAGCCCTGCGTGTGTGCTTGTCTGTGGACATGTGTGTTTGGTGGTACGATGGGCTCTCAGCTTGGATATTTCTCCATCTGTCTGTGTGACGGCAGGCTAGCTGCCTGCAGCTGTAAACACTAGTTATTTTCAGACTGTCTTTAAAAAGCTTCGCTCAAACACACACACAGGAGGAGGAGGATCTCTCAGGGACTCTAAGAGATACTGGTTTTATCCTCTTTTCTCCCGCCAGCGCTGCACTCTACTGCCATCGGCCTGGCAATATGAATAACTGTAATTTTCTCGGGATCTGTGATAATACGTGAAGGTATCAAGAGGTACCACAGAGATGCTGCCCTTTTTGCCCTTAGAAAATATTCCATCTTTTAGTCTGCCTTTTGGTCTCTAGCTTTGTTCTTTAATTTGCTCTCTTTTTCTGCACCTCTCTGTTGTGTAGACTCCCACGGTCACAGGTCTGTCCCCTAGCAGAGGTCCAGAGTCTGGAGGCACCAAAGTCACCATAATGGGAGAAAACCTCGGCGCCGGCAGCAGTGTCAACGTTCAGTTTGGAAACCAGACGTGCGAGTTCTTTGGGTGAGTCTTTCCTCTTGCGTTTGAGCTATTAGAAGCCCATAAAGGTTAATTTGCTTCAACAGCCTTCATGATCAGTCTATGCATGGGGAAAGGCTTTTATTCGTACTTTAAGGTGAGGTGGAAATGTATCCACTAAAGTGCAAATGAAAGACACACATTTGAATTTCACAGTTTCGAGTTCCATAATTTCAGTGTAATGTGGATATTAGCAGGTGAAACTGATCCACTCACTGTGATTGTTGAATAGTCACCTACGTTAGGTTAAAAAAGTAAAAGTGAAAATCAGAAGCAACATTTCATAGTTTGTTTGTCTTTGTTTTCTTTTTTCCTGCAGCACCTTAACACCTACAGTATTTATGCCGTATATAAATCACAAAAACTTTTTACAGCTATTATCCCAATTCTTTGACTCAGTGTCTCTTTCACTCTTTTGGAGCTGCTACATACATCACTGTCAGACATTGGTAGATTTATGGCATGCTGTGAGCGAATGAAAAAACTTGATGATGTGTATTACTACCATTAAAGAAGCTGCTATATTTCAAAGCTTTCTTGTATTCTTTTCCCTTGATATTACCGAAAAATCCCAGAGGGGAAATGCTCTCTCTCTCTCTCCCTCTCTCTCCCTCTCGTAGAAACTTATGTAAATCTTAATAAGGTTTTGATGACCTACTGCATTAAACTCTGTAATAATAGCTTCCAGAAAAACCTGGTGCTCCTATAGATCTTTCTTCTTTTTTATCCAGCCCCCTCCTTCACATTCTATCTTTCTATCAATTTGTTCATCTGGTTACACTCCCCCTGTTTTTTTCTTCATTCTCTTGTCTCTCACTCTCACAGTTTTCTTCCATCTCAGTCCACCCGTCCTTCCTTCCCTCTCTTAGTTGCTCTCACACGTCCTCCTTCTACTTTCCTCGGCTGCAGGGATCTATTTTAAGCCCCGACACAGTAGTCTGACTGTAATGTTGTAAGGTTGAGGAGTCAAGCCAGCTTTAATGAGATATGGGGCTAATTACTGGTTTGTGTTTCTCCACTGTATTCTTGGCATTGGGAAGGGTAGAGGAGGTTGGGGGGCATTTCTACTACAAGCTCTCTGCTAATGAATTGGGACACATTCAGGGGGGTGGGCAGGAGGAACATGGAGCCTTGGAGAGGGAGGGGAAAGCACAGAAGTGGAGTTATCTGTTTGTCAGAGAGATCGCAAGTCTCAGAAAAGTCTGTTTAAGGGCTTGTTCCACAAATATCTTCCATGCAGTTATTAGGGGTCTTCATGTTTTTTTGCTTTTTTGATGGAGTGACAGGTTTAATCGTTTGTCGCCTTTTTCTTACTGAAGTTATAACAGGACTGGAAGAACAGGTACTGTTTTTGCTCATCCTAATAGAGGCTCCATGTTCAGAAAATATAATACATTTTGCTTAAAGTGTATCTTGAGTTCTACTTTTCCAAACATGTAGACACTTTCTGCACTCATGTGTAGCTTTTCGTACAAATGTCCACTACTCTGTATACAGATTGAAATAATTCCTATTATTCTTCACTTGTTAGACGGACCATGACGGAGATAGTGTGCTACTCCGCCCCTTCCCTGTCTGGGGTCGGCCAGGTGCAGATCAGCGTGAGCGTGGACCGCGCCCAAGTCAGGGAGAGCCTCACCTTCGAGTACATAGAGGACCCCACCGTCCAGCGCATCGAACCTGACTGGAGCATTGCGAGGTAAAGACACAACACTTGTCTCATACGATCGCATCGCGTAGACTTCACAGACTGTACATGCAGGATGCCATTTTATATCCACATCATCACCAACCAACCCTGAGCTTCTGTCACACACTAAGGATCCCCCCCACCTTCACCACCACCACCAACACCGGTCCAGGCCAGTGGCAATAAGCAGACACAAGTCAATATTGCACTTTCAATTACTGTTCGGTTCCCTTCCAATTAGTCTGGATCTGATAGAACTGCTACAGCACACAGATTGGGGAGGATAGTTACTGTTGAGACTTGAGATTCTCCTATCGAATTCAATGTTGATCCGTCTGTTGAAGGTCTTTGGCAGATAGACACATACACTACTAATTAAAAAGAAGAGAGGGGATGAAGATGAAATGGCGGCTTAGTAGAACAATGTGCTATCAGAGGTGTGAGTCCACAGCAGATGGCTTGGGCTTAGAGACGGAGTGTAGGCGACGCTGCAGCAGAAGTGTGACGGCACAGAGGGAGAAGAGAAGGGAAATGAAGGGAGGATCGTCATATTGGTCATCTCTCTTTGCTTTGTAGATTGATGGATGCTTGGATGGATGATAGATAGATAGATAGATAGATAGATAGATAGATAGATAGATAGATAGATAGATAGATAGATAGATAGATAGATAGATAGATAGATAGATAGATAGATAGATAGATAGATAGATAGATAGATAGATAGATACTTTATTTAGACAAAGAGAGAGCAGAGGTCAGTGTGTGAGTAAAGCATATGTCATTTAATAAGCATATAGATAGCACAAGGTCCATATCTAGTAACTCACTATCCCCAATTTTAAAGTGAACCCACAGCCTAATAACACAGACCCATCTGACATGTATTATTGCAGCAGCTCTTGTCTGGTACCATCTTTATTCTGCACGCCACATTGACAGGCGCAACAACACAAACAACAAACATCAACAACAAACCAAACAGCTGCAGGGAGAGATGCACACCCAGCAGTTTCTCCCCCCCACCCCCACCCCCTGCTTTGTTTGCGTGCTTTGTTTGTGCTGCTGTTGTTGTGTAGCCCAGGACTACCACTGCATCCTTATATGCGTGAGCTGCCTTTGCTATTTCAAACACAAAATGTGCACCAGTTGATTGTAGCCGGGCAAAGTCAGTTAAAAAGCATCTCTAATCATCCACCACTCCAAAAGCTATTATCCCCTTTAAGAGACTGAGGATGAAAGGCGGTTTGATGCACTCATTTCTGACTGGTGGCGAATATTCAGACAAGAGGTACGACGGGCTTAGAAAGTTTAGTCTAGAATTGCCTTTGAATCACTTTGTTTCTTTATGAAGTTTTTTTCTCTCTTACTTTGTTTGTCTTTCCGTTTCATTGACTTTTCTTTCAGTCTTTCTGTTTTTCTTTCCCCTTGTATATTTGAGACGGAGAAATGAGTCATTTGTCAAAGATAGTTATGAAAACTCTTTTAGTAAATTGGGTCCTCTTGTGTTTTTCCTCAGCGGCCACACCCCCTTGATGGTGTCAGGGACCAATCTGGACGTGGTTCAGGAGCCGAGGATCCGTGTCAAATATGCCGGCCGGGAGTCTGTCAATGTAAGAACCACTACACTGTCTTAACCATAGAGCAAATACAAAAAGTACTCCTTGATTATACCTAATACATGCTGGAAAATGTACGCTAACAAGGTCCTGCTTGACTCCCCAAATACTGCTGTACAAGCAAGCTAAGTGATGTTTAGCTTGGATTAAAAAAAAAGTACTATCGCTGCTAAAAGCCCCTCCAGCTTCCTACGCTTCCCTAACTTCCGCTTAAACCCAGTTGTCTCAAGCACTCCAACGATCATATGAATAATGCAGCTGGCAATGAAAGTGGTCTGTATGCAATATTTAATTAAGAGTTTATCCAAAATTTCTTCAGGCTAAATCACAGCTCCACAGCCCCAGCCCCCCACCTGTCCTGTTGTGCTTTAATGTCACACTAGTCATCCTGAACAACGTTTTCAGTTGTTTAAAGGGAGCCACCACAGGCAAGAACATCCTTTCTCAGGCTCTGATCAGTTTTGAGATTTGGGGCTATTTTGCTACATACTTGTTTCAGACTAGTGGCGAGGAAACATCCAAAATACACATGTAGGTGTTTATTCCACTACACTTTGTCTATTTGCATTGGTAGATCTCTCCTTAATTCACCAAAAGTTTGCATTAGATAATACCTTGTTTGTATATTTAAACATAACATCTCTGGAAACTTGTAATACAGAAAATAATAGTTTTGTTTTTTTAACCCAATCGACTGGAGTGTCTTGCAAAATGAATGGAACAAATCTTTAGAGGCAATTTTCTCAAATAGTTTTTTTTCTCAAACTTGTATCTCTCTTATATTTTAGTATGTGCCTGGCTTTATTCAATGTTCAGATTTCTGTTCTGGAAATATATGCAAACTAGCACATAGGGAGTGCCTAATTTGCATGTTTAAACATAACATTTCAGAAAACTTTTTATACAAAAGATAATATCCTTTTTAATTAATAAGCTATTCGTCTGGGGTGTCCATGCTTAAGGAAAAATAAGAGTAAATACTTTTTCAGTAACCTTGCTGGCTGGAGGACTGTAGAGTTTCAGGGAAAGGGGTGTGGGTGGGTCACTGTAGGAGGTGTGGATGATCGGGGGCAAGGAGACTCCTAATGGGTTTCAATGGAAGATTAACTGCGGTCAGAAGGCTTTGGTCAGCATAAAGAGCTCTTGTATAATCAAAGTCTTGGCTGTGGGAAATCGTTACAAATTGCATTTGAGCCCCCGTCCTGGGGCTCTTGTTTAATTAAGAGGATGGGATTTTCTTTTTGTGGTCCGGGGAGAGGTGGCGAGGGCAGACGGATGGACTAAAGTTGAGTATGAAGGATAACGAGTGAGAGGAGGGCAGAAGGGGATACTAGGTAAAATAAATGTGCTCTATGCCCAGTAGCTGCTGTTCTCCATGTCAACACACTGTACTAACACAGCACAAAAACTCTAATGCAGTATTTCCCAACCTTATTTGGTAAGTTTTCATTCTCAGAGCACTTCACCTACATATAGCTGACTGGCTATTAGGACAGTTTTAAGCAGTAAAGAAATTAATTAATTAAGCTTAACTGAAGAGGTATTTTTACCATAATTTTCATTTGAATAGTTGGTAACACTTTAGCGCCCCTCTTAGCAGTTTATAAATGTTAAGTAGGTGTTTATTGCACACTATAATGTAGTTGTAAACATTAATTTATGTCCTAAATTGAATTGTGAATTTAAGAACATTTCTATTACCTCTCAACAGCTCTCATAATGGCAACAGCTGAGTTGGCGGCTCCCAGCTAAGGACGCTAACAGCACTAAAGGTGCAAACAATGGCAACAGTGCTGAGAGAGCTAAGGGTGTAACTACGGGGCATCGGGAGGTTGGGCGCTATGCTTCTGTGATGACGCTGTCAGTCGGGGTGGCGTTATCAGCTGTTACCTAGCCAGTGGAGCAAGCTCACATGCACTAACATGCACACGTTGCCGGCCTGGTTATGTCAAAAAACACAAAGATGCTCTGATAACAACACACTCAGAGGGAGAGCGACTTCAGTCTCTGCTCAGTTGTTTGCTTCATTCACGTGCTACACTCAGGCATTAACTGTAGCATTAAAAACTGGGAAACATGCAAGTTGGCACATAATTAACCCAGTCTCACACATTACACTCTTGTATATAGCTGCCTAAATCGTAAGAGTTTAGTACACAAAAACCTCCTCAATCCCATGTCTCACATGTAGAATTCCACACAAATTTGTCCCAACGTGCCTCATCCCCTCTCTGCAATTCCAAACCTCCCATCCCTGACATCAGTATTCTAAAATTGGCCTTAAGTGTCTGACTTGCTTAGTGAATGTTGCTTTACTAAAAAATCTAAACTCTGCCTTGGGCTTTTTTCTGCTACAACCTCTTATAAGGACACAGCTTCCCTTAAATACCTTTTATGAGTTATAAAACAGTAGTGATTACATGTAGAAGATAGATCTGTGGTGTTTTTATGATTTGAGAAGAGAAGACTTGATGAGGGAAAGACTACCGGAGACCTGGCAAAATGGGATTTGACTCGCGTGTGTGGGTGCTGAGCAGTCTGATTTGACAGTGTCTGAGGCTTTAAAAGAGAGTTCTTCATCTCCGCCCTGCCTCGTCTCTTCCAACTCCCCACCTAGCAGCTTTCAAAAGAAGCCTGTGTCACCGTCTTCATTTGCCCCACAGCCACAGTGAATGAATTTCTATTAAATGCTAAGGTTACAATTACCCCCCCCCCCCCCCCCGTCTACCCCCTTCCCCTTTTGTAACTGGAGGAAGGCAAACAGCCGAGGAGCCTATAGCAATAAGAGCTTCTGTCTGTCTGTCAGCCAGCCTTCAAATGATCACCTGTCTCCCACTAAATTGCCTCTCTTCTCTCCCCTCCCTTGTGTCACCTGCACAGATTTACAAAGAGAAGGGGGAGGGGGGGGGGACAATTTTCTTTGTGAAATGCTCTGTATCTGTCACAGGATTCACAATTGAAACATTTATCATAATCTTGATTAAAGCTAAAAGGGTTATTTTCCAGCTCCAGAACATTTCCCCTGTCCCAGAGAAATTTCATCTGCCGCATTTGCCACACTTAAGACGCCTGGACTGAATGTGAGGCTCTGCTACTGATCAGAGAAAGTGTTAGGCCTGGGTGTGCCAGGCTATTATCACGTCTCTGCCAATCAGACTGATTGTCTAATGCACGGAGCACTAGAGTCGCCGATTATACTGCAGGCAATGATAATGGACACTCAACTTATAGGAAGAATATAGGACTTTCAGAGCATTACCATAGCAGTAAGCAACTGTTTCCCATGTAAAGATATAGTGCAGTAGTGTCTACCTGAGCTGTACTAAACGTGTTTAACAGGTAAACACTGTTAGCTCTGTTAGCACGGTTTGCTGTAGTTTTTACTGTTAGCGCTGTTAGCACTGTTAGCTACGAGCAAACGGCACAGGAGTCGCCATGTTGAGAGATGTGAAGAGGCAATTTACAAGTTCGATATGATGCGTCTAACCACCGTTTCTTTTTTAAATCTGTTTACTGTAGCTTCTTGACTTGACTTTTAAAGAAGAGCCACTTGTTGACGCACAAAGCAATGCTTACAGAGGATGTTTAAATTTAGTCACACCTTCATCGCAAGACATCAAGCAGATGATTTCTTTCACTTCCTTTTTTATAGGAAAATTTAAGCTTCTGACTCTCTCTTTGCACTAGCTTAAATTCCACACGGATTCTTTATGGACAGATCGGAGCCAAATTTAGAATTAATGCCAGTATAAGCAGTTGGTGGGAATAGAAGACAGACAGGAAGATGGACACTGTAGAAGTAACAAAGTACAGGAAGGAACAGCAGAACAGCCAGTGACTAGCTATCAAATGTTAGCCTCCAGATGACCTTTGACTGTGCGACCTCTCATATTTTCTCCTACGCACATCTACACAGCCAGTCCATCTTATTCCTTATTCCTCTCTCCCTCTGTCTCTCTCACTGCTACCCTGGCCAGAGACCTTTGAATGGTTGAGTGGGCTGTAGCAGCACAGTAGATCATGGTAATGTATTCAGCCAGAGGGGTTGGAGTGTTACTGCCTTAAAACACCCAGGCTCCATCCAACACTAGAGAAAGAAGACAGATGAGGCCAAGATTCCAATTATTTTCTCTATTTGTTGACCTCCATTCACTTTATCAATGCTGAACAATGTGTATCTTCTTTCTACACATGGCCTAAAGGAGTGGATGTACAATTGTATACTTGTATTTGGCAATATAGAATTTCGTATTTTTTTATTGAGATAGAAAGCAAAAATACATGTTGTTTGGAGTCGAAGCAGTGTAATGTCATGACTGTATAGTGTAGCTTTCCTCTGAGAAGTAAATGCAGTCGTAAGAACTAATCTTGTGATCCAGAAGAGTATTTGGGAATCCAGTAATCCTTATAAATCCTATAGTATACAGATTGCACTAAACATTAATAATATAAAGTCCTTAAAAATCCATCTATTGAAAGGTATAAGTCATGCAAAGGTATTGTGATGTTCTGAAAAACAGACATTTATTGCCCCACCCACAGAGGAATCCAAACACCAAATGTTCTTTCTCGAATCCCACAATGCCCCATTTAACCATCACTATTTACTCGCTCATCGCTTTGGATTTAGAAAACGTCACACTCACTGCCACGCAGCCTGAAAAACATCCTACAGTTTTCTATCCTGACAGGATTTATTTAAGTAAAATGGAGAGAGAAAGAGGAGAAAAAGGGAGGACAGTGTAGAAGAAAAAAAAAGAAAAAAAACAGTATCCATCTCCGGCAGAGCAGATGGTAAGTAAAGCTGTAGTTGACTTGCAAATGCCTCGCGGTTCCAAACGTGACGAGTCACGAGGATGCTGCCGGAGCATCTGGGCCTGTCTATGTAACATGTCACCATGCCAACAGTAAGAAAGCAGCCAATATCAAACTTGAACTATTTTATCCATTAAACCTTTAAAATCCTACGTACCGATACTGAACACACTTTATGAGAAGGTAATATATATTCACATGATCCTTCCCATTGCCGTATATTAAAAACATAATTTGTCTTTCCAGACTTCCATTGGAATGCAACTATTTGTTTCCCTTTCTCATTTGTCTTTTATGTAGGTTGTTCTCACATTTTTTACCTCATGTATTACCCTTATTAGTCTTGAAATTATTTAAAGCCCAGATTATGTCCCTTAGGCACTTATAAAAACTTTTTTAAAAGTTTGTTTTCAAATGCCTTTTGACACTCCAACATAATACTGTTGATGTGAGAGTTTATTTTGGGAAATCTAAAAAAGTCACCATTATTTAACCCGGGTTATCGTTTCAATGTCCTAAAGTTGTTCAAAACCCACTGACTAAAAAAGAACAGTATGAGAAGGCAGAGATTAGTGGCTCAACATTTTCAATGTTTCAATGGTCCAAACAAGTAATGGATTAATTGAGATATAATAATGATACTAATAATTAATAGGTGATTAAAATAATCGTTAATTGCAGCCTAAAGACATACACATGTGATGAATGCATGCATAGAGTGCCCTAGTTCTTGAACCCAAATTTATTTTCACTTTTTGATACGATGCTGAACACTCTAAAGTCTATATCCAAGAGCTAAGTAAGTAAGTAAGTTAGGAGACCAGTCCCTCCCTCCACCTCCACACTCCCACTCCCTTAACTGGCCTTGCACCATGCTGGCAAAATACAATCAGGAGTAGCCTACACAGAATTTGTTTGCATTGATCTCCCTTGCTTGCTGCGGAGCGGCTGACAACAGGTAGGAGGCGTGGTGGTTGCTAGCATTCACCAGCTTTGATGATATTTACCTCTAATTAAGTTTCTTCCCCAGAGAGAGAGAGAGAGAGCTGGGAGGGAGTGAAAAAGAGATAAAAAAAAAAAAAACTCTAAAGAGAGTGCCGTGCAGCAATCAATCCTCCCCTCCCCTTCCCTCTAGAGCTGAGCTGGGGAGGATGGATGGAAGACAGGTCTCTCATCTGGGAAAACTGGAGAGAAGTAATAAAAGAGCCATAGCTCAACCTCCACCTGAGGAGACAAAGGAGAAATGCCTCCATCCTTTGTGCTTGTTGTCCTCCAGTGTTTTTCAATGAAGCAGTAGCAGGAGTTTATTTCTGAGGTTTCCTCTCCAGTAAAGATGGATTTAATTTAATGACAGACAATAAACCTTCTGGGGATTTTATATGCCAATTATTAGGTCGCTGAGCTCCCCGTAGGGTTCGTGTTGATACCCAATGTGTTTCAGTTAAGATCAGGTTAAAACAAACAGAAGGCTTTGCAACGGATCAGCTTAAATCTTGGTGTTTATTAATTTCGTAGCCAGAGAAAAAGAAAAACCAAATATCTTGGCTGTGCTGAACTGTCTAAGCTTATCCTGGATGACTGAATCTCATTTCTTGTTTCATTTCAGAGGTGCTCAGGTTATCATGGCATGTCTAGACTGTTTGAGTGCAACATATCCCGAGTAGCATCTAACAAAGTGGATTTATTTTCTCCCCAGGTGTGTAAAGTATTGAACAGCACCAGTATGAGCTGCTTCGCCCCCTCCCTGATGACAGAGTACAGTCCAGGTTTGGACACGGTCAAACACGCAGACGAGTTTGGGTTCATCTTCAACAACGTCCAGGCGCTGCTGGTCTACAACAACACCAACCTCCTCTACTACCCAAACCCTTACTTTGAGCCCCTCAGCACTACTGGAGTCCTGGAGCAAAAACCGGGCTCACCCATCATTCTCAAGGTACAGGAAACACTGATTAGTATTTAAATCTACAGATCACGTACTGGCTCAACCCACGCGGCAACCTCTGCTTGTCAAAAGTGGAGCCAATGTGGGAGTTCCCTGAACTAGCGTTACTTTCAAATCCTCTTCAATACAGCATGATGTTCATTTAGTAGATTATGAAAAAGCACAATATGCTTTATTTCATGGCTACAATGTGATTGGCAGTTCGTAACCAGAACATGTCCAGGCTCGGAGTTGTCTGTGTTTTCGTCTTTACCCTTTGACTCTTTCAGAGGTTTTTTTCATTTCATATGAGTAAATTGTAACATTTTTGTTTCCTGAAAATGTCTAATGCAGCGTTTGGTTCTACTTAGCTCCACCCTCTTGTGTCACTTCTGGTTACAAAAAGCCAAGATAATGGCAACCAAAATGCAATACTCAAGGCTTCAAAACCTTGGTCAACAAACCAATGGCTGACTAAGTCCACTTCTTATATACAGTCTACGGTTCAACCCCCACAACAGACTTAACCCAGTGTGTCTGGGCAAAACACTTTTACTTTTTCTGGATATCAGCTACATTTTTAAAATGCATGTGATTTTTCTCATTATATTGGTTGTAAGATATCTTGTAACTGACTCTGAGTTCATTGAGGAATATATTAAATTTTTTCGTGATTGCCAGCTGTCAGCACTTGGCAGCCACTGTTACATATATCACCTTGTTTGATCTCAGTATGGAGTCACATTTGGCTGCAGCTGTGCACCAAACCTCGGGATGTTATTTACCGTGTGTTTAGGGGTGATATTGGCTTTGTGGGTTTTTTAAATTGTCTTCATCTCCAACATGTGTGTGTGTGCTTCTCTCCTAATTTCACACCCCTCTGTCTGTCTCCGCATGCCCACAGGGCAGAAACCTGGTTCCCCCAGCATCAGGAGGGGTGAAGCTTAACTACACTGTGCTGATCGGAGAGACTCCCTGCTCCGTCACTGTGTCTGAGAGCCAGCTGCTCTGTGAGCCGCCCAACCTCACCGGACAATACAAAGTCATGGTCAGTATGGAAAATGGTCTGTGTGTTTGTGAGCGTCTATCTTCATAACTTCCCCCTTTCCACTCTATTTCCGTCAAAACCCTGTATTTGGGTTTCTTTTTCATAATAGCTTACCGCTAAACTTCATTATTCATGCTCTCATCATTGTTCATTCGGCTGAAGAAAAGAGGTCAAAGGGAGACCAGCATGAGTGTGCTCTAGCTGTCAAAAGGTTCTGCCAGAATCCATGGCAATTATTTTTAGTTGTCTGTTCGCTTATTGAGTGCAAGCCCCAGACTATTTCCCTCTCAATGTCAGCGTGTAGGTGGCCGCATGTGTTTGCACTCTGTATCAATTTCAGCAGGCAATATTTACTTGTGTTTTTGCAGGATTTAGGAGACTTGGCTTTGCATTGCTGTTTATCACTTATGTAGATCTTAGGAATAGTGATCGGATCTTTTGTTTAAACACGGTGCGTCTTCCTCTGTGGTTTAGTTTTAAGGATCTTCTAAACTACGCTCGTATAAGATTAATTGCCATGCGCGTGTTTATCATAGAATTCTGTTTCCCTTCGCAGGTTCAGGTAGGCGGTCTCCACGTCTCTCCTGGTTCGGTCCGCATAATTTCTGACAGCCTGCTGACCCTACCTGCCATTGTCAGCATCGCTGCTGGCGGAGGCCTCCTCCTCATCATCGTCATCCTCGTCCTCATCGCCTACAAGCGAAAGTCGCGCGAAAATGACCTCACCCTGAAGCGCTTGCAGATGCAAATGGACAACCTGGAGTCACGAGTCGCCCTGGAGTGCAAAGAAGGTTAGTAATAGAATAGTAAAAGAGTCAGCAGTCGGACCAAGTGCGGCACTGTGTAACAACCTGCTGTTAGATTGCAGAGGGTGATTATGGGTCTGCTTTGCTCCATTTGCAGCCAGTAATTTTAGAGGCTGCTCCATCACTCGTTTAGTTGAATGGCGCTGATGAATGCATTTCATTCGTGCAGATTGTAATCACATAGCAGGCATAATTTGTGCATATAGTAGAAATAGTAAATTACTGGTGGTCTGTGTGCATTAAATAATGCAGTGTAAATTTCTCCAAATCTGGGTCAGTGAATCACTGTTTATATATCACAACACTTATGTTAAGTCAGTTAACCCTGCATGTGACCCATTTTTCTTTTAGTTCGTCCTTCCAGTTCTTCCTGCTTTCTAGTTTGCATGCTGGATACAGATTTGCACACAAACTGACACATAAAATATGAACAATAAATGTCATTTAGCGATATCTAACACACAGGTGCTTCGATACACACTCCTGGCCTGTGGCTCAGGGTAAAGAGAGGGCACAGTTGTCCGTCTGACCTTCGACCTTTCAAGTCACTGGGTGAAACACAGATAGCTTCAGGTTGACCTCGAGCCAACACTCCAAATAGCAGTTCACAAAGAGCGCTCTAAACGTTGCATCATTTAGTTTTATATGAATGCTTTCTGATTCGTGATTCGTGTCAAAACATTTCCTGATTTTGCTGCTTCAAAACAAAATAACGATTGAATTTTATTATGAAGAATGTATGGGAAAATGTGTTTATCACTGAATAAGCGGAGCTATTCTACAAGAAAACAAGTCTACAAATAAGCAGAAAAAATCACTAAGGACCTTTATTGTGAGGAATTTGAAGGTGAAGGAAATGTGACAATCCTGTTTTAAAGTCACTCCTTTGACCAATTTGGGTTGAAGTGTCAAGTGTGGACACAAAAATGCGACAGCTGACATCTGGCAAATCCAATCACAAAAAGTCTGATTTAATAGACAAGAGTAACCAAGGCCTGAGATGAAAAAAAGTGAGGTTTATGTTTAAGAGTGTTTAGGGGATTTCATCAGCCAGACATATTATATATCCCCTCCAGCCACCCCTGAGCGTCTCTCCCAATGTTATTATGCAGTGAAAAAAGAAAAAAACATCCTATTGCAGCAAACTTCCAGGATGGTCGTGACTGGTAGACAGACAGACAGACAGGCAAACAGGGGGAATCAGTCACACACAGGCAGCCTAGGGAAAGGAAAGATTAATATTTTAACCATTAGCAGTGACCAGGAGTGTAATGCCCTGCAGGGTGGATTTAGACGGGTACCTCCTTATGAGTATACACACTCCATGTGTGCCTGTGAGCCCATGTGTTGGTGTGTAAACCAAAGAGTCGCAGGGGGCCAAGGGCCAGGAGGTTAGGGGCTAAGACTGGTTGGAGCAGGCGGCGTCTGCTCCTGTGATAGGCTGCAGACAGGGAGCCTCCCCAAGGGCGGCGAAGCAGAGCAACGGAGCCGTGGGCCTGAACAGGAGTCAGTCAGGATGGAGCCAATTAACTAGTGCTCACCTGCAGCCTCACACCGAGGTTGACACACACTCTTTGGGGCCTTAGCTACAGACAATTTACTGGCTGGTAGATAAAAATCGAGTGAGAAAGGGGAAGTGTGTGTTTGAGAAAAGAGAGAGGGAGAGAGAGTGAGATCTTTGTATTTTTTTTGTTTTTTTTAAGGGAGAGATGTGAAATATTGAGTTTCTCTGACATGAAGACTATCTTGGGCTTTAACTGTCAGCTTTGTGATAACGGCAGCAAACACTTTGAATATGAGAAGGATTCACCTATTTCTTCCCCGGGGGATTAAAAGAACGGTTTTATTCTCATGCTGCATGCCTCGAGTATTTCCTCAAACTGGTCTCTCTTTCTTGTCTCCCCCTTCTCTCCCAGCCTTTGCAGAGCTGCAGACAGACATCAATGAGCTGACCAGTGACCTGGACAGAGCTGGTATCCCCCATCTGGACTACAGGACATACGCCATGAGGGTCCTCTTCCCCGGCATAGAGGATCATCCTGTCCTCAGAGAACTGGAGGTAAAGGGAGAGAGACAGAGGGCAGGAAAGAGAGATATTAGGAAGAAGATGACTGAGACAAGTAGGCAGCAAATGCATAAAGAAACGGCAAGAGAAAGTCAAACTGAGGTAAAAAGAGAGATAGGGAGAGAGGAGTGGATTGTGTCTGCCCTTACCGCTCTCCCTGCAGGGTAACCTCCATAAGCGGGAAAAGTGCTTGAGGGGAAAAGGATACCAGTGTGCCACTTATCCTTTCTACCCTCTGGTCTACACACATATAGCCAACTATGCTGGGCAGCACACATACAGTATATAAACCTTACATGCAAGCTCCCTCGTGGAAAACAGGGTCCCAGCACATGGCTATTTCATCCATCGGTGGCTGCAGTATGAGGGGTAATGAATTGAGTAATTCCCAATCCTCAAGCAGGACTGTGTGGTTCTCCATAGGGAGGAAAAACTGGCTGGTTAACACTTTTTTCGCTCCTCTTCTTGAGGCCTGAGTGATTCTGGGAAACAAGTTTATTTTATGTGGAACACAATCATGAGGATGAAACTATCAGGGATAAAAAAAGATTCATCCTGATAGATGTGCACCGTTTGATATGTTGATTGTGTGTGATGGGTGATGGTATTGGAACGGGGAAGCAGTTGCATGGTTAGTTAGAGGGATGGTGGTATAGGTCAAAGTGTCAATTCTTAGTACAGTGACGTTCAGTGAGTTGCATAAGCAGTTTCATAGTATATTATAATATTACATTTTATGTGACAAGTTTCTTTTCTTTCTTTTTTTTTTTCAAAAGGACCAAAATTCCATTCCTAAACTTTTGAAAAAACAGTAACATGCACTCAAACAAAGAAAGTGAGTTTTGTCACTTTGGGTTGGTAGTCTTAGTTATTTGACATTTGACTTAAAAGGTAAGTGTCAGCTTACTTAGTGTACAATGCTTTTTAACAGACCTGGGTAAATAATTGATTAAGATCTTCTCAGTTACTCACCATGAGTGGGAACTTCTGTCTGCCTGGAGTGAAACATGAGTGAGGGTTTTGGTGCCTTTGAAAAATAATCTTTATTTTTTCTGAGACAAGGTCAACATCAAAATTGAAGAGCAACAATCCTTTTTCAAAACACATTGAGCTCTTTGTTATTCAAGTTATTACTGGACATCTATTTTTCAAATGAGTGCTGGAATCTTATTGGCACTAACACGCATTCTTCTCCCGCCCTCTTCTGTCCAGGTGTCAGGGAATGGCCAGCTGAACGTGGAGAAGGCCCTGAAGCTGTTTGGCCAACTCATCAACAACAAGGTGTTCCTGCTCACCTTCATCCGAACCCTAGAAATGCAGCGCTCGTTCTCAATGAGGGACCGTGGCAACGTGGCCTCACTTATCATGACGGCCCTGCAGGGGCGACTCGAGTACGCCACCGACGTCCTCAAACACCTGCTGTCAGACCTCATCGACCGCAACCTGGAGAGCAAGAACCACCCCAAACTGCTGCTGCGCAGGTAACACAACACACGATGATGTCCTGTTGCTTAGGGATCATATAACTCATGGTTCGGATCACATGTTGATTTTGAGTGACTAATTAGATCGGCAGAAAATAATCTATATATTTTCTTTGCCCGCCTGTACCGAATCGTTGATGAGCCATGCAAGCTAATACAGGTCGATTTAGTCGTTGCCTTGTTATAGCAGCTAGTATAGAAGGCTCGAGACCATTTTTTTCACAGCCTTCCCTTAAAATCATTTCAACCACCCCAAGGTCTTTGTCAACCATAAGATTTTTTAAATGTTATCCTTCAACTTGGTATAGTCATCCATCCACATAAAAACACACAACTCAAATGATAAGGGAAATAAAGATTGTATTTTTATTGATCAAAAAATCTTGGTATTAGTAGTTTTAAATATGTATTAAATGCTGTTTAGAGCTTGTGTTAGGAAGTTAAATAGGTCATAATTCTGTCTCTAATATCTATTTTATATAGCTGTGAAAACATATCTTTATAACAACAGTATTTATTCAATTTTGTCCATAGGGGGGTTCCGTAAGCATTGCAGGTCAACCACTGCTGTCATAATATGTTGGATTGTTCAAAAGTTAATTATTTTATGCATTAATTAAACATTAGATATCAACCAAAAACCTTTTTACTGCAGTTAACAAAGACAACTTGTTTTTTAAGTAACTAATTAGATTGACATTTATGTTCCTATTTTGACTTTTGAATGATTAAAAAGTAGAAAGATAAGTGAATTAACATAAATTAATATAAACAAACAACATTATCGTATCCAGATAAATCCCATAATCCTCAGAAACACTGTATGCTCTTCAAAACAGTTTCAGATGTTTTTTTCTTTGATATATTCCATTCAGGACATTACATTACATTACAGTCATTTAGCAGACGCTTTTATCCAAAGCGACTTACAGGAAGGACGAATGGGAACATATTGTATCACTGTGTATCGGTTAATATGTGATCGTGTTCTCAGAGGATAGTTTTGCAGTCCTCATTTACAAACATGTAAAAAAGCGCAAAGGCTGTAGGAGGCTGTTGATGCATGTAGACAGATGGATGGGGATTCATTCAGAGCTGTATGTTCTTCCCTCTTTTTCTTGTGGGTGGATGCATTCTGGTTTTCCCCTGTGTCGATGCTTCACAGAACAAGGCTTGTAATGAGTGCTAACAGTACAGCTACAGTATTCTGAGATAAATGCCAAGAACTCTTCGCATCATGGGAAACATTTCGATTCTCTGCATAATTCCATCTTCTCTCTTGCACTCGTGCCCTCCCCGGCTTTCTCTCAATGCCAATGTCAGTCTCACTTATCCTCCAGGCTCGGGTCCTTATAAAACATTCAGAAACGGTTCCAAGTAACTTTTTTTCCCTCTCCGTGTCCCCAGTGTACGTTGTTTTCCGGGGGATTTGGGATGATGTGCTTAAACTTTAAACACCTGCCAAGTCCTTGTCCAAGTGTCCTCAGCTGCTTTGGTGGCTCTGTAGGCATAGAAACGGGTTAAAGGACTGACTAAAGCTCAAAAGGTACAGAATGTTTTAAGCAGAGCTCTGGGAACAGTTTCTCTGAAAGCTTGACTGGTCTGGACATGATTTTGATTCAGTTTGCGAGTCTAATAAGCAGAGACAAAGAGAGCAGGCTGCCGCTGTACTTTTCAAACAACACCTTCATTCTCATGTTAATGTTCCCTTAGTGTCTCTATTTGAAAACCCCTCTTATAGTTGTCAGAGTAAATAACCGCTCGGCGGGAAAAAACGGCACACAGAGAATGAGTTTGAAAAGACAGAAACGGACTAAAGCGACGCGGCATCAAATGGACCTGGATTGAGCTGTTATTTCACACGACAGCAGGGCCCCACGTCACCTTTGAGTTTTCCACTCTCCTCTCTCATTAGGAACACAGTGGTACGTAATCCTCGGCTCCTGCCGTCGCAGCCTGGAGGCTAAATGTCTTATAGTTTTACATTTCACTCCACATTTTTCTTTTTTTACTAAAGAATTTAAGGGATTATCGATTTAACATGGATCTTTGCTGTTGTTGTCTTCCTCGTTGCCTATTTAGAGAAAAGCCGACGGTCAAGCCAGCGTGCTGACTCACACACACACACACACACACACACACACACACACACACACACACACACACGTGTCACACGATCACAGTCAAATTGAGATCCTGTCAAATTGAGCCTGTCTCTAAGCAGTCATTATGCTGCACAGTACAATGAGAGAGGATGCTGGGCTCTGCTTTGTTGCCATTTCCCCTTTTACTTGTCTTTTCCATCAGCCCTTTTGCTCTTTGAGTTGTTCCCCGTTAGAAATCGACACAGCAGATCTTCTATTACTCTGTAGTTGGTAATCCAGCATGGAAATCAGATTTTTATGTTACGCATATTTTTATGCTTGATGTCCTTCCTTACTGGTTAGCTAAAGGGTCACTCTGAATGCTGTTCTAAATGAATTATTAGTAAGCTTACAGACCCTGCTGGGCCGAGTTCACATGGCTATAGGAGAGCGCCAACAAACAGGAAGAACCTTGAGGTCACCCAACCCTCTTCCTGTTCTCATTTATATTACAGTGGGTTGAAATTGCGTCCCAAGACATGTTTGAGTCGAAGCACAGAATTTGCTGCTTCTGCTGCTCAGCTGTCATTGAATGCTTGTCTCCAGAGGGGAATATGTCCACAAGCTAGCGTGCCAGACCTTTTAAGAGAAAACCACAATCTCACAAGTAGTACAGACAAAGATACAGAAATAGTTCTATCTGTTAAGGTGTGTTAGGATGTTATCCGCATGATTCCTCAGTGACCTGCAATAGTAATCAATGTTTAATGTCTTTTTGAGTTTGGATCCATAAGGTTGTTTATTAAATGATAAGACTTGTGATATTCTGTATGGCTGTGGCCCACAAACCAATAGTTATTTCTGAAGACAGAAATATTTAAAAACAGCTCACTAACAAATACTTTAGTTAAAAAAAAAAGACAAAAAAACATCCTAAAACAGCAGGACACTGTAGCCGCAGATTTGATTTTCTTGTGAGTATTTACAGCAGCAGGTACGTTAATGTGTGTGTCGACTCTAAAGAAACTACTCTGCCTATGTTCATCATAATGAAGGAACATGTCAGTGTGGCTTACTGTGTGATTTTGGGTCAACTATGGATTCATTTTGCACAGAGGAACAACAAATGAATATCAGGTTTTGGCTACACGTGTTTCACGCCTTTTTCTGGTATTTTATACTTTCTTTATATTTTGTTTGTCATTTAGATGGCAAGCGATTCAAACACGCTTATATTCTCAAATTAATTGACAGGTATATTGATACAAGGGCTGACCCCAGACTGCAATCTCAACAGTGTATCTTTAAAGCTTTACAGTAAGTAGTGTTTGGAGTGTATGTGCTGTATAGTGTATATGTGTAGAAGAGAATGTAGGTACCAGAGGGAAGCTATGGCACAGCAGCACTGTGGTACAATGTGGTTGCTCCAGCAAAGCGAGGCGCCCTTAATTATTTAGCTCCGTTCAGTGCGGTGAGAAGATGGAGTACCATGCCATCACTAGCCACAGCACAAAAGGAAAGCGGAGGACAAGATGGGAGAAGAGAGGAGAAAATGAGGGGGAAGAGTAAAGAATGTGGAAGAACCAGGGCAGTGGAGGAGTATTAGATCCAATGACAGAGTTACAGTTCAACAATTAATGAACACAAAATTAAGCAAATTAAAATAGAGGTTCTGAATCCACAGAGTGTTTTCCAAGTTTCTTGGCCAGCCCATTGAAGATGCATCTGATTAGCATTAGCACTGCGTCTCTGCCATCTCTGTCCATCTCTGTATGCCTCCAACATGCTCATTATCTGTATTCCTCTCAGACGTCTCTTAAATGGGCAGTTTCTCCTGATACTATTGTTTTCATATATGAGTGTTTACAGTTAGAAGATATACAGATGTACTAACTACTCTTTGTTGGGAATAGTGAAATTAGATTGACTTATATCAGTCTGCAGTTTCTCCACGCATAGCCTAATATAGAGTCCTAACTATAGATGTGACTATAATCAAAATAATAAAAAAGTAATGAGGAATGTGGCGTTCTCACATAGTTTGCAGGGCTAAAGGTAGATTCATTTAAATGGAGGTTAAACTAACATCCGTCTTCTTCACTTATCTTATGTGTCAGATACATTTTTTGACAGTAGATTTGACTTAGTAGCACGTAATATGCTTAAAGTAGGTCATAAATATGCGTTTCAAAGGATTCATGAAATTTCCAATCATTTCAATGTGTTCCTTTCCTGAATGAAGTTGAATGGGCTGAAGTTGTATATCAACAGTAGGTGCTATGAGGGTGAATACAATCCACTTTGTTAGCAAGATCTCCCCTTATTAAACCGCTATCCCCTCTCTCCATCCCCCAGGAGCAGACACAGTCCAGGGTTAGAGGGGTTGTTTAGTTAAACATTTAAGTCTAGTCTAACTCATTCATCATTTATCACTAAGATTTGTGCAAGTAAGAATTTTTGGTTGAAATATTAGTATCCTCCACGGGGCACAGCTGCGTCGGATTCCCTCTGCAACATGGCCGCCAGAGCTGAACGAAACGAACCGGGTCTGTCCCCCCTTTGAGAAATTGAGCCTCTTGGCATATTAAGCAGGATGGAAGTCGTTAACAGCATAATAGTTAATGAGACCACAATAAATGCAGCAGACATTGGCTCATGTCATTGGCTTAGTGTAACAGTCGACGGGATGTGTTTGAATGCCAGAGAGGAGTCTGTAAAATGCTATGTTGAAGTTGTTCTGTGGCACGTACTCTTTTTTTCCCTATTATGCTCAGCTTAAGTGCCAGATCCCATTTCACCATCCATTCTACCAGTCCAGTGAAAATAAATTCTGGCATGTACAGTATCTTGCCTTTTTTTTTTTTTTTTTACAGCGGAGATATAATATCCCCAGTCAGTTAAGTTCGTTTGAAGGGTGCACTCATGCTCTTCTGAAGCGCGTTTCTCCAAAGAAACTCTAGTCTCTGGTATTTAAAGCTTTGTGATGCCTTCCTCTTTCTTTGTCTTGATAGGGATACGTTTTTTAGCTCGCAGACACTCACGTTCTCCTAAAAGCTTTTTTGAAAGCAACATCTAAGCTTTGACAATGTTTTTGATTTCCTCAATCTCCAGAGCTCTTAGTGGAACTGATGCTGCACCTCATGGTGTTTGGATAGTATTCCGCTACATTGGCTCGTTTTCTCTCCATGCCCTTACCTCTCCAGCGCTCATCCCAGCCTGTTGTCATTTCACAGCCTCTCTTTCAGCCTGTCCATTATTACTCAAAACTCTTCTGCATGATGACCCTCACCACACCAGAATAGCAAGCCACTTCTTTCAAATGCTATTCTCTAGTCTCTCCATCTTCTTCTTCTTCATCCTTCAACATTCAAGTTTAGCCACAGCCCCCTCTCTTTACCCGGTTTCTTTCTCTTCTTTATAATGTTCTTTTAATGGAATCACAGAACATTGCCTCTATCACCTAGAGACTTTTCAATCTTGTATTATTTTTCTCCTCAGCATTTCTCTAATGAGATTTCCGCCCATGAAGAGCAATGGAGTACAGAGTTATTAAGAGAGGGTGTATTGTGTTTGGCATTAGTTTCATTGAAAGACATTCCACATCCTGCTAATAAAGCCCCCCACCCCCTCCACCCGAGCTGCCATTAGGAAACCAGAAATGGGAGGGGGGGATGTGAGGCCCCTCTTAAATACTATGTGGGATAATGAAATCCTGATGTTCATTAATGAAACTCAATTAATAGATAGAAGGAAGTGGAGGCAGATGAGGAGGAGGACAAGATGGAAAAGGAGAAGGAGGAGAACAAAGTGCGTCTCCCCCTCTCCGACATGCAAAAGGAGAGATGTTAAGGGGGAGTCGGCACAGCCCACACACAAAAAAAAGGCTTTATTTGACTTCCTTCTTCGGGACTTGCTGAGCTTATTAAAATGCTTAATAGGTTCCATTAACTTCTAACACACTCAAGTCTCATACAAGCTGGGAGGGGCGCATGGTAAGCATGGGGAAGAGGTGGGGGGAATTCTCGTTAAAGAAGGAGGGCAATTACAGAGGGATTTGGGGTATTGTCCAAAAAAAAAAAAAAAAAAAGATCCACAATATATTTAGGTTTATTCAGCGTGGAAATACATCCTCAGGCACTAGTAGTGGCCCTTGTGTTTTCCAATGAATTGGGTTTTTTTGTTGGGCTGCATTGTCAAGGTTTAGTTTGTGAATTCTGTATGTGTATTTCTTTATCTATGTCCCACCTGTGTGTTTGTATATGTCAGAATGACGCATTTGGAAAAAGCATAGATCTTGAGTGTGTGCTACCAAAGAGGATGTCGACACCCTCGCACACACACACACACACACACACATAAACAACAGCTTCTTCAGCAGCTCTCCAGCAATGTTTACTCTCTCATCCTGTAGCTGAAACTGAGGGAACTAATCTACATCTCTGTCCCCCCCCCACACACATTGGCACATTGCACTTCAAATAGGCTGTCACACAGCTCTCCATCCTCTTGCCGAGCTGCCAGTAGACCGGCCAGCAGTCCCATTCTCGGAGGAATAGCCTCCAGGCATGGGAGACAACATCACAGCTCTTGCTGCACGTCATTCCAAACAAAATGTAACCTCCGCTCCACTGTCCTGCTAACGTAGGAGAGTTCTGTATTTGCAAGTGAAAGAAAGAGAGAGAGAGGGAGAAGAAGTTTCGCTCTGTCTCAATTTATTGAGACAGGAAGAATGACTGACACTTTTCCCTTGTCTAAAATCTTAGCTGATGTAACCTCCCCTGACTCAGACAATCCTTCAGGGACTTCTGTTTCGGTCCTAGACTCTTGCTTATAGCCCCTTGAACACGACTTCATACATTTATCTCCATAATAGTCATCATTTTTCTTTAGGTCCATTCAGAGCCTGAATAGGTATAATCATCCCGAGCACTATTTAGCTCTGAGGAGACAAAAGCCTTCCTTCGATTCCTGCTAATCCCCAGTTCAACACATAGCGCTGTTAGGCCCTTTATCATATACACCAGAGCAATCAAAGTGATTTCCTGCTACATTAAGAATGTTATTTTTTTTTAAAAATTCAATGCATTGCCATTTAAATTGGCGACACGTGTACAAGCTGGAGGGATCATTTGCAGCCAGGTGACAATCACATGCTGTCAAACTCTTGCAAACAGCAGTGCAGTCATGTATGGGGCACTTTATCAAGGCATCTTAACTTGTGATTAGTGTGTGTAGACATTGGGGGTGGGGTTGCTGAGGCTGTTTTTCTGCAGGCCTATTGTTTAACTGCAAAGGATATATATATATATATATATATATATATATATATATATATATATGAACCTCCGCTGGGTGAATGTGCATTAGATCCTCTCTGGTCCCCTGTATGTAATGGCCGTATCCTCACTGTCCTGCATTATAAATAATGGTAACCTGCTTATGGTCAGCCATGCACTACCACACTCCCTCTTTTCCGCTTGGTTGTTTTTGACTTTGTTGTTGCTGTACCTGCTTCGACATACGGTATGTTAAAGTTAAAGTTTGCTTTTTTTTCCTGGGGTTTTCTCAGCCATTGTGTTGCGTATTTGTGCAGTGTAAAAACAACTTGGAGAACATCCAGACAAGCCAACGCACAAGGTTGCTGTAATTTATGGATACCATGTTCAAGTCGTGCAAAAGCAGTATATGAAATCGCAGATGAGAGCTAATCATCTACCAGTCTACTAACCCTAACCCAGCTTTTTGAGACATTGCCTATGGTAATAATAATGGTCCAGAATGATGCAATGAAAAGATGTACCCCAACAGCTGCACAGCACCTAAGCCCTCTAAAAACCCAGGTGGGGAACCTGAAACTTATAGCAAAATGTTAACCATTTAAACTAAAGTAAAAAAACATGAAAGTCATTTCATTTGAGCTTCCTCTCAGTACGCCCCAACTCTGACTGACTTCCAGCGTCTCTGGTAGCAGCATTGTTAGAGCTAGCAGATGTAATGACAGTGATAATGGTGTGTGGACCAAAAGCAGGCTGGTGAAATCCATTTCCAATCCGAAGCAGTTTGGTTATTGGTGTCAAACGAAGAACGAAGAAGAGCAGGGCAGAAGGTTTTTTTTACAAGATGAGCTTGTTGTTGCAATTCACCTCAGGTGCTTGTCCACACGAGCTGCACATTACGAACCCTTTCATCTGTGCTTCATGCTCGATAACCATTCCCACCTGGCTGTTTGGTGTTCTGCCTTTTTTTTCTTCTTCTTTTTAAATCCAACCTCTTTCTCTAGTGTTCCATGATGGTGCTAATGAGGCAGACGAGGGTGGGGGATGTTTATCTGGCATTCGGAGAAAAGATATGAGCAGGAATCAAAAAAAAGAAAAGAAGAGGTACACACAGTCCCTCTCATGTGCTCGGCGGTAGAAACAGTCGAGAGGTCATTGCACATTTGTGTGTTTTCATGCCCAATCAAGCCCAGCAGCAAGCTGTAGCTCCGTGTGTGATTGACTGGGAAGGGAGGCGAGGTAGGGGAGGTGGAAGAGAGGGACATGAGAGGGGAAGAGAGGAGATCGTTTTGGCTGTGATCAGGCGTTACCTGGCTGTGACAGCACTCGTCTCTCTCAACAGCTGAGGCTTGTCGCAGCTGCTGATGTCCCGCTGTGTTCAACCACACGTGAATACACACACACACACACACACACACACACACACACACACACACACACACACACACACACACACACACACACACACACACACACATTCGCTCACACTCACATCCAAGGATACTCAATCACACACTCCTTTTAACATGTGCACGCACACATAGATGCCTTCTTCCTCTGCTCGGCTATGTTCTGCTCACTCACTGTGACCACAGCATTACAGGCAGCACACAAGCAAAACCAAACGGCAGGATGCACCCGCCCAGGATGCCAAGATAACCTCCCCGAAGTCTTGCACATAACCTCATGAATTATGCAACTCTTCTCCTGTATTATCTAAAGCTTTTGGAATATCAAGAGAAAGAATAGATAATTTTGTTTCCTTCTTTTTTTCATTTTTTTTTTTGTGTGATTTCAGAACGGAGTCGGTTGCAGAGAAGATGCTTACAAACTGGTTCGCCTTCCTCCTCCACAAATTCCTCAAGGTTGGTACACCAAGCAGCAACACATGTAGTGTGTGTTTAATAAAACCGGTGATTGCACGTAATCAGATATTTAAGTGTTTCGTGTTTTCATTCTAGGGATTTTGTGTGTTTATACTGTGATGTACTCATGTGTGAATCTGTGGGCCGTGTGTGTGTCTGTCTGTGTGTGTGTGTGTTAACAGGAGTGTGCTGGGGAGCCTCTGTTCATGCTGTACTGCGCCATCAAGCAGCAGATGGAAAAGGGGCCCATCGACGCCATCACTGGAGAGGCCCGCTACTCCCTTAGTGAAGACAAGCTCATCCGCCAGCAGATCGAGTACAAAACCTTGGTACGTCACACTCCAAGAGGCTCACAGATACACACAAATACATAGGTAGAACCATAAGTCCTACGTGTACAGTACAGGCAGCTCTCGACTGCGTGAGATACACACAAGTACACTATCGTAACTTTTTCACCACAAATCATTTTCGAGATAGCATAGCTGTTTCTGCTGTGTTGGGTTTCTTCCTCACTGTATGAGTGGAAAATTATCTAACGATCCCACAGGCTCCAGTGTTGGTCCAACATCAGGGTAGGTGGCTGTGGAGTTTGAAAAACACCAAACAGCTTCCTCTACACACACATGAACATAAAAAAATAAAAACACACTCACGCAGCCAGCATGTGACATGACAATGCTCTGATTGCTCTGACTGGGAATTTGGCTCATTACGTGCTAATACCCTGGCAGAGCTGGAAATTGGTGTCCCACCGAAGGTGTGAAATTAGATTTTGGGATGCCAGTGAGAGCGGAAATGGTTTCTCGTAGCTCCCGCTATGCTCCAAGGAGACTCTAATGAGGGTGAAGCCTCAAGCTGGACCCAAGACCAGACAGTAACAGGACACCTATTCCTGTGCTCCCTCATTTCCTTCTGTGATCTTTCTGTCTTATTCCCGCTCACCTTCTCCCCATCTGTACAATTCCAGATCCTGAACTGTGTGAACCCAGACAATGAGAACAGTCCAGAGATTCCGGTTAAGGTGCTCAACTGTGACACCATCACCCAAGTGAAGGAGAAGATACTAGACGCGGTTTACAAGAACATGCCCTATTCTCAGCGGCCACGTGCCGTCGACATGGACCTCGGTATGAAACACACACACTTGCACCCTCCCGTACACACACATACACACACTCGCATGCACAATTCAGATGCTCACAGATGCATTTGGCAGGTTAAAAGTCCTTCACACCCACAGATTAATGTATCAGTGGGAGAAAACCTAGCCATGTGTACAGATTATCAGTGCATTAGTGTGATAAAAGCTGTGTTCCAGCAGCACGGCCAGCCTCAGTGTGCTGCTGCCAGGCCTTCTATCAAGCTGACTGACAGTGTGTGCTGCATCCTTCCGTCTGGCTGCCTACGCTGGTAGTGCCAATAAGACACAGTAGATCGAGATAGAGAGGTGTGCATCGTGTCTGTATGTATGTGTGCTACTGCGTCTGTGACGTGGCTGTCCGACAGACCCAGGTAAGAGCTGACAGACGGGCTCGCCAGCCTCACGCCGGGCTCAACTCCCACGCAGTCTGCCACTTCCATCCTTGTCTGTCCGTACCTTGCCTCCCATTTCCCTGTCCTTCTCATTTTCTCTCACTTCAAATGGGTGGAGAGAACAAAAGTCCCCCCCCCCCCCCCCCCCCTGCTTTGCGGCAAATCAGCACACCGTCCATCCCTCCACAATACAGCTCTTATTTGGTCTGTGCATTCCCTTATGTACTTATCTGTGATTGTTATTTTTCCCCCAAAGAGAGTAGTTTAGACTAGGGATGCAACAATCTGTCTCTTTTTACTGTTTATACAGATAACTTCAATTTGTTTGATACAGAGTACCGATCCAATACTATTTTTTTAATAATAAGCTGTATGTCTCAATGTGTGGAAATGACTGGGGTCATTCTTTTATGTGTAAGGTAACGTCAGGCTGGACTTAAACATTCTTAACTTTGCAAAAAAAAGGCAACAAATAAATTTAAATGTACTGAATTGTCATTTATTATTAAAATAATACATTGTATACCAGCAATTTTGTAAAGAAAATAAAAAATAATTACAGTTTAAGTGTAAACCTTTTTATGCAGCAACCAATTTGTCAAAACTTAAACAGGAGTTAAAGTTCCAGTATATAATGTATATAGTATATAAACATAGAATAGATCAGCCCTATTGTCACACATACCCGATCCAGCTATTTGAGCCAGTCTCGGCCTCATATCCGTATCGGTGCCTCCCTAGTTTCGGGACAGTTTCGGGAAGATGTTGTGCCAGGCAGGGATGTCACGTGGTCACCTGGCAGAGGCACAAAGTAATAAAACCCAGTCAACAGAGGAGAAAATCAATGATCACTCCCAGCATGAGAGCCACGATGGCTGTCCACTTCCCTGTCAACACCCTTATTATCATTTCATTAACCCGCAACGAGCCGTCAGCCACTGCCCTCCACCCACGCTGCTTACACCCTCCACCTGTTTCCCCTTGCTTCTAATTTTCTCTGTTTCAAAGGAGCTGATTTTCTTTTTCTCATTTTATCCTTTCTTGCCTGCTCCGCTCTTCTCTTCTCTTCTCTTCTTTCTGACCCTGACGGGGCCGACTGTGGCGTATGCTAATGGCGCGCCATTTCCACGACACAAGTACCAATTAAAGCGTGCAGGCTGCCTGCATATACATCTTGAAATCGTTTTTGTGTAATGTTTAATTAAGATGCGTGTCAATCCAAGTCTGTGAGAGCGGTACGCTTTCCGGGAGCCGTACAAGAACGCCGGCTGCTGATATCGACTCATCTGGGTAATGTGTGAAGAGAGCTCTCTTTGGGAGTCATGTAGTCTGACGTTCCACCGACTGAAAAGGTGAACGAGGTCTGAAAGAGAAGTGTTTAAAGAGTTTGTTTTGTGTGGTGTGAGAACGTACGTAGGTTTATTTTAGCACACTTCAAAATTGCCTTGCAAGGTAACTGGTTCTGAAGGCATTGAAAATAGCACTCACCACAGTGTCACCCACATGTTCATTCAAAGCAGATGTGCGTCTTGAACACATGGTTTCAAGTTGTACCAGTTTAACACGTGACACCAAACCTCTCCACTGGAAAAACCAAGACAAATTATTTGTGGCTTCTTACGACATGTAGTTTGTAAAGGCAGCTGTGTATAATTCAGATCGTGGTTTTTTTGTCCCTCAGAGTGGCGACAGGGGCGTATGGCTCGGGTGGTGTTGCAGGATGAAGACATCACTACGAAGATAGAAAATGACTGGAAGAGACTCAACACTCTGATGCACTATCAGGTAAATAAACACAAAGGCTTCAGTTTGATCTTTTCCTCAATTAACTCTCAAACTTCACTTTTCTTTCACCAAGAAAAAGCTCATTTCAGTTCAATCTTTGCTGTTACTTTTGTTATGGAAATTGTACCACATACCTTGCCAAACTTTGATGTTTCCCCCGCTCTTGACTTTTAGGCAGCCAATTTTCAGCTCCTCATTTGCATGCCCTTGCCTGGTGTAATCCTAGTGACAGAATAGAGGACAATTACTGTACAGGTGGCAGGAGAGATGAACTCTCAGCATCTCAGCCGACACTTCTCCCGCCTCCCTGGAGAGAGGGAGCTGCTCTCTCTCTCTCTCTCTCTCTCTCTCTCCCTCCCTCCCTCTCTCTATCTGCCCCGTTGACTCCTACGCTGGCAACAATTAGACCCGCTGTGACTGCCTGCTTCTGTCTCTTTTCACATGTAGAACCTCGATTCACACCCCGCAATTTTTAGGGCCCATGGGGCTTACCTGTTTCCCCCCTGTTTAACAGCGAGGAAAGTGGAAGGGCTAAAGAGGAGGAAAACTGGGAACAAGTTTAGATCTGCATTTTTCAGGAGAATTTACTGCTCAGATGAAAAAGGGAGAACAGCAGGGAGTTAGAGGAAGCCAGAGTGAGATAATAATAAAGAGAAATAAAAAGGAATAAAAAAAGAGAACAGGCAAGGCAGAATGAGAAGGCAGCCTTTCTCAGCAGGTCGTGAATCTTTCGCTGTACATGCTCAGCCAGCTCTCATTAGTCAACCAGGGGGGACCATCTGCTTAAAGACTGCATGAGGCCCCGGTTCTGGGCTACCTGGTCAAGAGCAGAGGCCGGGGCTGAGATGCAGCTGTGGATGGGAGTGCTGGGGTTGGATACCTGGGCTGTGGGGCCAAAGGGATGCAGCTCCATATAGGAGCAGAAAACGGGGACGAGGTCTGGTGAGGCTCAGGCCCTCACGCTGGGGGTCAATCTGAACCCCTGCCCCGGCAGAGTAAGCAGAATAATGTAACAGATGTGGGAGTCATTAGAAGAAGGGACACATCAGAGTGTCCTTCACCCAGGACTTGGCACCATGCAGCTTCTTTCCCCTTTGTCTTCTCTCCCTTGTCGCTCTCCTCTCTGTCCTCACCTTCATTGTCTCCACTTTCTCAAATTTTAGTTTGTTTACATTTTTTCTTGCCCACTTAAAATGTTTTCCTTCTCGCCCACTGACGTGAAATGAGCATCCTTCATATCCTACTCTGTCCCTCTCTTGGTCTGAGCACCTCCCTTTGGTCTGTGCAGTGCTTTAGTCCTTGATGAAGCAGTGCAGTATGTTCCACCTCCACACCATAATGGGTTTCTCTGTTGTTGTTGTTTTTTTATTGCAATCCTTCACGTCGCAGCTTGGTCTGCCATCGTTAGCCAAGGGAGATGCTACGGGGCACACGGTAACACGCGTAATGCTGCTTCACTTTTTCGTTCGCTCAATAGCAGATCTTAGGACTTCTATTGATCACGCATCTGAGGGTCCCCGCGCAGAACATAAGGCTCGACACTGTGCAACTTCAGAGGAGATGCCGGTGGGGCAACGTGGGAAAGAGAGAAGAAGGGAGGGAGCACTGAGGAAAGGACAGTCGGTGTTAGGAGAGATGAGAGTCGGATGGGACAACAGAGACACTAGTGCATCGTTACTGTTTTGATGAGCTGGCAATGGCCAACAATGTGTGACCTCGTGTGTGTTTGCCTCACACACCAAGCATTGGCAGATGCTACAGCACATCTGGCTGCCTATCACAACAAGAGAGCACAGCTCATTAAGCCCCAGAGTGAGGGAAAAGCTTGAAGAAAAGGAAATGGGAAGCGGTAAAAAGGATGTATAGAAAGGGGGTCTGAAATCTGCAGAGTGAGACCGAGCATCACCTTCCTAGTTCTCCCATAAAAGAGCCACGGGGACCAGACAGAGGCATTACAATTCATAGGACTCACAGTCTCCCAAGAAAACCCCATCGGGTATTTACCCTGCAGCATGGGAAATAATGGTTTAAATAACCTGGATATGGAAATGCGCACCTTCCCAGCTCCCTGTTACACCAAAATTAAAAACATGAATGCACACATTTAAAATGAGTTCAGAGTGTTTATTCAATCTTTATTCAACGCCTTGGCGTTCACAGTCGGGGGACTAAATTCCCATCCTCCTGCCACCTTTTTTACAGGCTTCTTGCATAGATGAAGATAGGTGAAGATAGAAGCACATTCAGATAAGCGCACAGTGCACGTGCACACACACACATGCAGCACATACCCACATTGCACATGCGTATACACAGACGATCACGGGAGTTGAGATAAAAGATTTGTGAGATTGGAGAGTTTTTGGCTGATTGCTGATTTGGATCTTTTTGTTGTTTGATCTTCCACCCCCGTCAAAGGAAAGTGTTTCATCACACCTTCTTTCTTCTCCACCTCCCCCGTCTCTGTCATCTTGAGACACGTTAGTTCAAACTTTGCTCCTGCTGGACAGCATCTGGGCAGTAAGCAGGGATGCCACAATCACATGAGTCAAACATCTCACAGACTTGAGTCACTGTAGAGAGAGGGTGGCATTAACAATCCTCATAAACAGGACGTTGTTATGAAGTGAAGTTGTCAGACTGTTTAGGTTATTCATGATGATTCAAATTGCAAGCAGGCCTGCATCCTGTTCACCGGGCGGTGTGAGAGTAATTACATTGATGATGTTTGACAAAGTGTTGATTTATGACAGGTGGACTCTTTCCTGGCATATTAATATTTGTTTGCCACATCCATTTGCAGGGACACATGGGCAGTGTGTGCTTTGTTTGGAATATTATTCCTAATTTGCAAATAAGTGACAGTTCATGGCAGACTGCTCCCTCTTTCACTTTGTCTGAGACGGCTTCAAAATAAAAAGTCAGTTTGGAAACTTCCATCCCCCGCTGCCTGGTGACCTCTGTCTGTCCTCTTCTCTGCGGTGAAGGAACAGGGAGAGCAGACACTGATGACCACACCAGGAGAGCCTGCCAGCTAGATCCTGTTACCAACCTTGCAGAAATCACTTGGGGCATTTTTGGGCTATTTTCAACAGCCCCAGACACAACAGATACTACTACATCGCTATCTGTTCCTGAAATCAAAAGCTCTGTCTCTCTTTGCCCACTGGTCCCCATTGTAAATCTAAATACAAATGCCGGGCAGGTGGTAATACAGTGCTACAGGGATGACGTATTTCTGAGGAACTAAGCTATAAACAAACTACACCATGGTCGCATGACTTTACGTCACCACCACGAAGCTAAAGGCGGACTAGTAGTCTCATTTAGCCACTTTTTAGAGAGGCATAAAGGCTTCAAACTTCTACTGACGTGTTTTATATGTTACAAAATGTTAAAATCTCTTAAGCTTGTGTTAACCACAGACCTATTTCAAGCATCTAACCAAAAACCCATTCGAGACGAGGGAATTGGAAGGGGAAAAGTACTCACTCATTTCCATATTTTGGGACTCATTCCTGCGGTACTCTATCTAAAGGTTTTTGGAGGACAATTATTGATTAAATATTTGAAGAATAGTGTTTCCCCACTGAAAAGGAGAGACATATTTGATTAATCCTGCAATGCTACTGCTTCACCTTAAGTCATATCTCCAATAGCAACAACCATAGTAATTCTAAACATTTCAATGACACATTTTATCAATTAAAACCCAACATAAATTCCATGAAATGGCCGGCAGATTGTCATTTTACTATTAGGAAGATTCACCCCCGGGAGAGTTAAACTCACACACAATGGCCTCTCTCAAATGTTTTCTCTCCTGACGAGATGGGCACATATGCACAGGTTGTGTGTTTCCAAGCCGCTGGGCAGAGTGGACAGGTGCGATAAGCATCATGAACTCGGGGCACGAGTCCAGCTGATATGGGACACAGAGGGGGGGGACAGGCTAGGACCAGGGCTGTGGGTTGTGTGGGGAGAGCTGAGGGAAGAAAAATTGAGGCTGACCACACTCTGCTGTCTGGTCGGCTCTGCACTGTCTAATGGAAGGTCTTATCACAGGCAGGGCCCACAGCCCTTATCACACCTGCCCACTATCAGCCCCACACTGGATTATCCCTGAAGGGCGAATCTGCACGCCTTCAATCATTTACTCTATCACAAGGACCCATCTCTGCTGTAGCCTCTCTGTCAGCCTTGGAAAAAAAAAAGCTGAGAAAAAGAGATGGAGGGAGGCATAAAGGGAAGGGGGGCAGAGAAGCTATTTCATGCTCCCCATAGAAAATGTATCACATGAATAGTGCTGGAAACTTCACGGAAGTCTACACCGTTGGTGTCTCAGAGATGGTCAGTGCATTGTCGGTCTAGAGGAGGCTTTAGTATGAAGATGCCTTAGAAATTGGGTTTAGGAAAGCGGAGACAAATGAGAAGGAGGTGAGGTGAGGGGAAGAAGGGTCAAAGATGGCGGTGGTGGATAGGAGGAAGGGGTTAAGAAGACCATTTTTCATTTCCCCTCCAAGATGCAGGGGAACCAGAGTTGCATCTTTTAAGAGGATTCCTCGAGATTCCATTTCCAGTTTCAAGTGTCTCCCCTGGGAGGACAGTAGAGGCCAGATGGCAACTTCAACTAATAGCGCTGATGAGATTAGTTTGGGAAGAGTGGCGGAAGAAAGGGGTGAGGAAGAGACAGAGGGATGACAGGCGGTTGGGTCTAGAGAGCAAAGGTGGGACTCGTCCCAACATCCACTAGCTTATTCTCCAACAAGGGATGGGAAGGAGCCCATTCCCTCTGAAAGCAGATGAAAAGAAGACATTTCTGGTTTTCTATCGATTCTCTGAGGTATTCCTTTTGGCGCCTTAAATTTGCCTTTTGTTTATATCTTCACTGGAGGCTCATCAGTTTATTTTCTTTGGTACTGAAGCAGAAATCCTTCCTTGGGGTGGGCTGTAAATGCCAGCCAACAAGCTGTTTGTTGTTTTGGCTTTCAGAAAAGATCCACAAGTTTTGTTTGCTATGTTTCACATTTTTTTGAAACAGGAATGTTGTGGCTTCCAAACAGTTGTTTTGTTTTATTAAATATCTTTTGCATTATGATTCATGGCTACGAGTTTTTCGACTATTTTGACATTTGTATCTTCACCGTGGTCACCACCTCTCCAACACTGGTGTGCGTTCCTCTTTCTCATCGTACAAACAGTGGTTTCATTTTACAAATGAACTATAGTGAAACTGCTATCTCATGATTCATAATAACACTGTTAGACTGAGGAAGGAACTCTTTTAAGAAGAGGCTTGAAAACAGATGTAGAAAACTGTTTCTCAGTTTTTCTCAGCTTATCTAAAGTGACATCACACAGGGCCAAGAGCCTTTTGTAAATATAAACCACGGGGGGGGGGGGGGATGAACCCCAGTGTCTGTCTCCTCTTCATGACACACCATCTATTACGCAGCTTCTTCTCATCGTCTTTCTCTTTGACTCTGACTCCGTGCTGCTCTAATGCTATTATTATACCTGCGTACCCCATTTTCTTTTAGGGTGCGAAGTGTACTCGAGATGTGACACTCAGACATTTCAGTCTTTGTCTCTCTCTTTCTGACAGTCTTTCTCTTTTTCCGCTCACTCTCATTCTCTCTTCCACTCCCTCTCAGCGTCTTATCCCCTGTTCCAAAGCTTACATCATGTCTCTAATGTTTGTGAAGGGGATGACAATGACAGTCATGTGGAGTACAGCCATCATGCAGCCACAGCACTCTGCTCTGCTGAAAGAAAGCCACGGGGCTGTGGTAGAGAGCAGCAGGGAACACCGATATGACAGGAAGGGATGGGTTGTGCAGGGGTTTGGGATGTGTTTTGTTTACATGTTTATTCACAGGGCCTTACATTCCTTCATGTTATCCATCCTTTACTTTGACATTTTTCAGGATAAAACCCCCCCCCCAGAATTAACACCCATACTCCATTCAAATTAACATGTGAAAATCACCGTTATGATACCAACAGATTCATGTTATATGTGTCTCTTTACACAGGTGTCAGACCGCTGCGTTGTGGCTTTGGTGCCCAAACAGACCTCATCATACAACATTCCTTCCTCAGCCAGCATATCCCGCTCCTCTATCAGCAGATATGGTGAGTCCGTAGACCAGATTGCTCTTTTCATACCCTTGTTTTGATATTTGTATTCATTTCAAAATGCTAAACGTAATCAACAGTTAATTCCATGCAATTGTAATCTTGTTGCTCCTGTTGCCTCACAGACACATCAAAACATTTTTATGTCAGTTGTTTCAGATATGAACAAAGCCAAGTCCACCCTCCCCGAAGCCATGGTCAGCTCTGTGTTGGAGCAGCTTTTTCTTTTTGCTGCAGAGGGGCTTGTTTTTTTTTTTTTTGCAGCCTTTTTCTCTCTCCAACTGTGTGTGCTGCAGTTTGCTTTGCAGTTCGTGGCCAAACTCTGTTGGATGGTACAATAATGGAAAGACTAGAGATAGAAAGAGATGAAGAAGACGGGGAAGGGAGAGACATAGTCATTGTTTGATTTGAAAGCTGTGATTTTATTATAATGTAGATGCGGTCTATGCAGGACACAGTGGGCTACTACTGTAGCTGCCTGCACACTTGCACCCCGCTTTTAGTTTTGTGCTGCTGAGTGCAACATTTGGTCCCATGCCAGACACACACAGCAGCACCAGGCAACTTGTCATTGCTGATTATTCTGTGTGAATGATACTTCACAGAAACAGAAAAAAAGATAAGTGAGCACGGCCAATTATCAGGATTGGAGATAGAAAGTGAACAGTGCCTTTAAACACAGAAACAGAGCTAATCCTTCCAAGCAATTACAAGTCTTTGTTAGGATTGTATTGGATACGTTGTGTGTCATCAGTGTATGTGTTGTTAAATAATATGGAATATAGATTATCAATGATGAACTTCTGTCCAATATTACAGTGCCTAGGACCAACTACCAATGTGACATAAAGGGAGGAACCCTTATCTGCATTATGTTATTTTAATATCATATATTTTGCTTCAAAATATAAACTCTTAAATAACAAAATAACCGCAGACTTTAATGTGAATAAATCAGAGGGAAGTATGTTTCTCACCAAACTAGCAAAGCTTTGTTAGAGTAAAGAAGAAGTAAATGGAAGGTTGGAAGAGTGAGCTGCAGAAATAATAGGGGGCTTTTATTGTGGAGGATTTATAGGAAATGAAGGGTATTTATCACCAAATAAGCAGAGATTTGTTAGCCGCTATTCTCGTATACAAACAAGTCTACTTATACTGCAGGGAGGAAGAGTAATCAGCAATAATAAAGGGGGACTTTTATTGTGAAGAATTTATAGGAAGTTAAATGTGTTTATCCGATCACTATCCAATCAGCCAGATCCTATTCAGTTGAAAATATGGACACACGAATGCAGAAACAGCTGAGTTCCGATCAGACGCATCCGGTCACAAAAGTCGCATTTAAAAGACAAGTGTAACCGCGGCCTTAGTCGCAAGGGATATTTGAATCTATAATGAAATTACAATGAGCTGAGAGGCTGTACTCTCTTGCATTCTTCTCTTAATTTTGACTCTGTGTGTGCGAGTGCTCAATCACTGGAGTTGGACGTGCGCGGCATAGAAGGCAGAAGCTCTGCTGGCGCCCGCCTGTCCCTCATCAATCACGGGTTGGCACAGCAGGCACAGCTGCACCTCCACACCTGCTGATGGATTCATACCAATTTCACGTTCAACACTTAGCATCTTGACTGAATTTACAGCCCCCGTCCCACCTCCCCCTCCTCCAGCCTTAAAATCAGCCAGAACACACTCCCCTACTGTCCAGGAGCTGCAGCAGAAGTGAGCCGCTGGTCCTTGCTTAGTGTTAGGAGGGTTGGGAGGGAAGGATGAGGGGATCAGGAAATACCAGAGCAGTTAAAACCAGTGACTGGATTAAGATGGGATTTGGGACCTCAATCCACCCTGCACACAAGCACATATATTCAGCCGTCCTAACTCACGTCCTTGTCCCTGGTGGCCACAACAAAGGCGCAGGTTGGTCTTATTTGAAAGGTGTAAGTGGCTGTATCGGCAGCAAAAAAGCTTTGTGGTTCAGCTTGGACTTTGAAGCCAGGTCAGATTCTCATTGAGATCCCTTTAGATCCTGAGTCTCTAGGGAGCCCGCCGTCAGGAGTAGATGCCGCCTAATTAGGGGAACTGAAACCAGCATCATTCAGACGAGAGTGTAGAGCTAGGAGGCAGGAACACAAGAGCAGAGACGAGGACGATGTGCTGTATGGATGAAGGAGGGCGGCTTCGGTGCTTAACGAATTAGGGATCTTTTGATGCATTGATGAGAGTCTGACAGGGACGTCTTCAACATGGCGTTGGTACAATGTGGCAGCGAAAGAGCCAATTATGATTGTCTTTAAGAGGAGCCAGAGAGTGATTATATAAAGAGGGAAAGGAAGAGAAAAATTAGTTTAGAAAGGGAAAAAAAGCATAAAAAGCATCTAATTATTCATGACAGAGGCAGAAGAAGGAATCAAAGCATAAATATGTAGCATTTTGTAAATACCTCTGGTTGAACACTTTAGGTAGAATTAAGATAAATATATGGCAAGGTCTTGTATGTCATCTAGCATTTGATTTTCAAGAAGGCCACTTCTAATCAATGCAATGGCAGGTACCACGACTTCCCCTCCCATTCATCACTTTGCTTTTCTATGAAATTATTCACCACAGCAATTTCCTTTACAGCACGGTTTAAGTACATTTCACACCGGGGATGTTTATTTCATACAAATAATCTGCACGTCAGTATATTGTTTTGAACTGTTGTTTTTGAGTTGAGTACTTTCGTACAGAATGTGAATGTTACACTAGGAAACAGCGATTTCATTTTTTTTCCCCTAGCGAGGTTGATTTGTTGGAGCTTTTGCACCACGAGTAAAGGCATCAACCAATCAGGTTGTGTGGAACAGACATATTCAAAAGTTACACTATAGTGTACAACAACACGTGGTCCGAACCAAAGACCCAAACTTTGTTACTCGAGCAAACTTGACAAAGATCCAGATCCACTCTGTCCGCTCCTGCCTTTCACAATAAAAGCCCTAGACATGTATAATAAATTGTTTACCAGAGGGAACTCAAATTCACCCAGAGCATTTGGCTTTGAAGAAACTCAATAAAATAGCTTACAGCAGCTTAAGTTATACAACAGTTTACCTCAGACATACTGCCAGACCCTGCTTTGGGTCAATAGGATCCTTGTAGTTGGTCCTCTGCAAATCTATTTAAACTTGTGTTGAAAATGTTGCAGCTGTTGCAAATTTGCATCAATGCCAGCATGCAAAGTTTTGATGCAGCCATGTTTTTGTGTCGTTTATTCCTTGCTCCCCTGTTGTGTAAAGGCCTTTGAGCAGAGGTGGACAACAGAATATTGGACTTTGTAAAGAGTTACAAAGGAAAGACGTAAATGAGAAAGAGGCTGTGTCATTTAGGATCAATGACAATTCTGTATCTGGTTTTTTTTCATTGACAGATTCTTCATTCCGCTACACGGGCAGTCCCGACAGCCTCCGCTCACGTGCTCCCATGATAACCCCTGATCTAGAAAGTGGTGTGAAGGTGTGGCATTTGGTGAAGAACCACGAACACGGAGACCAGAAGGAAGGAGACCGCGGTAGCAAGATGGTCTCTGAGATTTATCTGACCAGGCTGCTAGCTACCAAGGTAAGCCATACATCAACATTAGCACATGTTCAGTTGTCTTAGGTTTTTCATGACATTACTGTATTCTGGCTCCTTCAGTGTTGTCTCCTGTTGCCCAAAAATTGCTCATCTATGTGTTCTCTTCTTTTCCCAGGGTACTCTACAAAAATTTGTGGACGATCTTTTTGAGACGTTGTTCAGTACAGTTCACCGAGGGAGCACTCTTCCCCTCGCCATCAAATACATGTTTGACTTCCTGGATGAGCAGGCAGACAAACATGGCATTCATGACACTGATGTACGTCACACGTGGAAAAGCAACTGGTAAGGGTCTTTTTTTGTCAAAAGTAATTTCACATGCAGGAGTTCCTCCTGCCATGGCATATTGGGAATCAATCCTTAGTCTTGTTAAGCTCACCAAGTGAGATACCATCCCTCTTCTCTTACTAATTCACTTTTATCTCCATCTTCCAGCCTTCCATTGCGTTTCTGGGTGAACGTGATCAAGAACCCGCAGTTCGTGTTTGACATCCATAAGAGCAGCATCACGGACGCCTGCCTGTCTGTCGTAGCTCAGACCTTTATGGATTCCTGCTCCACTTCTGAGCACCGTCTGGGAAAAGACTCTCCATCCAATAAGCTGCTCTACGCTAAAGATATCCCCAATTACAAGAGCTGGGTAGAGAGGTACGAGCTTTATCCGCCCCTCTATCACATCTTTTTTGTAACCTCTTACAATAAAATCTGGGATAGTTTGAGGGAATGGATTCATAATTCTCTTTCTTCATGCCTACACTTTCAATCAGATTGAGTGAAAGCCTTTTGTCAGCGTCTGTTACCAGAAATACTTTGTTCGTGAAAGATATATTATGGCTCAAAAAATGTGACTGTATAATGTGACTGGATTTTACATTGACTCAGTGAGTGCCTGCGAGTGATGCCAAGTGTTGCCCCTCGTCTGCGTCCTCAGGTACTACGCTGACATCAACCGGCTGCCGGCCATCAGTGACCAGGACATGAATGCCTATTTGGCAGAACAGGCCAGACTCCACTCCACAGAGTTTAACATGCTCAGCGCTCTCAATGAGATCTACTCTTACATCAGCAAGTACAGTGAGGAGGTAAGTGATATTTCCACAAATGCATGCACTCGCACATGCACGCCTAACATAATCACAAATTTTTTTAATGAATTCTGGAAGCATCACTAAGGTTTGTTCTATTTACAATGGGGATGCATCAATCCAACTTTTTCAGTCCCGATAGCGTTACCTGGACTTATCGAGTATCGGCCGACACAGAGTACCGAGCCAAAACAAGTGTTCGATTGATAAGTTGTACACCTCGCTGTGTGGAAGTGACTGGGATCATTTCTTTACGTGTAAGGCCACGTCAGGCTGTACTAAAACATTGCATTCTTAACTTTGTAAAAACAAAATGTAACAAATATATTCATATATTAATACATTTACTGAATTAACCAGCAACTTGATACATAACCTTCAGAATTAACAGGAATTACAATTTAAAATGTAGCAACAAATTGGTCAAAAACAAACAGTAATTTATATTTCAGTATGTAATGTATATATTATGTAGACATAGAGTTGAATAAACCGTCCCCATTGTCATTGATACCCGATTCAAACTGAAGTCAGTATTGGCCCAAAAGTTGGCGCCTCCCTTATTTTTTAGACCCAATTTTTATTTGAGTGTTTAAAAGGAAGGTTGTGTTGAGGAAAAGAAATGTGAAACAAAAACATTTAACTGATGGAGAAAAACAATATGAGAGCAGTGACTATAAATAAACATAACATTTGACTATTTGACACCAAACGAAGAAGGAAGAGGATAGGAAATGTTTTTTGATAAGACATTTAGTCCTGTATTTTATTGAAACGTCACCTGTATCAGCACCATCTCCATCTCCATCCTCCACCTGCTCTGCTTTGAGCTTCTGCTGCGCTATTCTGCTCTGCTATCTCTGTTTCTCTATTTTCTCCCTCCCTCTCTTGTATTTTTATTAATAGTATAAAATCCTGCAAGTATATTAGAATAAATGTATATAAAATAATGTTTTTACGTAATTATTTCTGCGCAGCATAATTTATTTTCTGATCTTGGTGATCCCAGATAAATCCTTCCTCTCTGAACTACATACTGAGCACCTTCACTTTCAGATTCTACCTGGAGGGCAGTCCTGGGTGCTGATTGCGTAATGAGCTGCTGCCTTAGAAAATCAGCTGCTAATTACAGACAGATTGCGAGCGCAAATTGAACAAAAGACGTGTAGAAAATTTTACCCCCATGCTTTAATATACGTTTATCTTGCCCTTGGTGTTCCCAGACTGTTCATAACTGGCAAAAGGTTAGTGAGGTCAGCTCAGAGTCTTCAGTAGACTTCCCCAAAGCCTAGAGGTCTAGAGAGACCTGCGCTTAACAAGGCAGTGCGTCTGATCTGCAGAGCAGCAAGTAAATGTCTACAAGCTCTCAGCATGCTGCTCCGTCCTTTCGTCTGTGCTGAGTGAGAGTGGACTATTTGTTAAGCGAAATCCTAGGAAACACACACACACACACACACACACACACACACACACACACACACACACACACACACACACACACGTGCACTGTCAGATCACAGGAAGCGTAAAAAAAAAAGAAGGGAGGAAGATAGGGGAAGGAGCAGAAAGAGAGTGCATTTATGGAGACATTCTACTTCTAATGTCAGCTCCTCCTCTGGGAAGCATTAGCCTGACCTTTATGTTGGACCACAGTATCTCTCTCTCTCTTTTCTCTCTCTCTCTCTCTCTATCTCTTATTTTCTCGGTCCCTCCTTCCTGTACTTTCCATTTCTTTTTACCTATTATCCAGTCAGCTTCCCCTTTGCTCTCCATGAATCCCATACTCCCTCTTTTGCTGCCTCCGCAGTTGCAGCTGTCTGATGCACAAATTCGTCGAGACGTATGCAAACTCGCACTCAATTTGCACACATGCACTCTACACACATGTACCCCATCAATCCTGCAGTATCTGCCGTCTCCCCAAGTGCAGTGTGTAAAAAAATAAATAAAAAAAACCTCACCTAGCATTAGCGGTTCCTCATTCTAACTCAGCCCTTCACAAAGGGCTGACCAGGCCAGAGCTGCAGCCTACTTAAATGGATTTGGGAGACGGCAGTGGGAGCTGCACCTGCATACAGTGCTGCAGATTAATAATAGATTGCTATCGGGGCCCAATGAGGAGGAGGAAGCGCTCTGCCTGTAGCTGCCAGCCTTTAAGAGCACTTAAGCAGATGAGTGGAAGACGGTAGGCGGGCTGACGGATACTGGGTTCTACAACAGGGCTGCCAGCAAGCAAAGGTTTTGCTATGCCACGCAAGGAAAAAAATAATAATAAGAATGTTGCTGACATGTTTTCCAGACAACACACCGTCAGTCAACTTTAACTGCATTGAAGGGGGTGGTGCTACCAATCCACCAAAAAAGAAAAACGTCTGAAAACTAAATGTTCTTATTGACTGAAGGACACCAAAATTACATTAAGGTCACTTGACACAACATGCCTTGTAAAATGTATAAAAGCACAAAAATAGGCAGAGCACTGTGTTTTTTTAGGTTGACAAAATGCTTTTACAAACCAGATATTTTATCAATAACAATGATACATCATGATGATATATGTCCCTGTCTTTGCTGAAGCCTCTGAGTGACCCTAAGAATAAATAAATAAATAAATAAGAAAAAGCTAAATACTTTTTTCCGTAATTAGTGTGTTTCAATGTGAGTAAATGGTTAATTGTGGGGTTTTTTCTCCCATATTCATTTATTATTTATCTCTTATCTCAGAATATTTGAATTTACTCATTGCATAAAAGGGGTCAATTCATTATTTTGTTTGAATCATGAATTATTGAGTGAAACACTGAATTCCAGTCAAATAGTAGTTTGATGTGAAATTGATCTACAGAAGAAAACTAGAAACCATATGTTGAAGTAACAGCTCAAACACTTGGACATAGATATCCATATCAAAGGTGATGACAGCATGGCCCATATTGTAGTATTTTCTGCTGTTTTATGTTCACATTAAAGGCCTTCGCCATGTGTGTTGCTGCCACTCTGACATGGATTCATCCTGACAAGGCAGACACTAGATGAGAGAACGGAGAGGTGGAGAGCCTGTTTGAATTCCTTTTGAACCCGACTTGACAAATGCCAAAATTTACAAGAAAAGGGCTCAGAGGAAAAACGGGAAAGGCTAATACACAAATATTCTCCATGTTGTCAAAGACAAAGGCGGTGATGTAATTCTTTTCTTCTCTTTCATGTGACTCCCCTATGCAAACCTAAACGAACAGGCTCTTCTCTTTAAGGAAACACACAGTTTTCTTTAGAATGTTATCAGATCTAATTTGATAAATATATCATAACTAAAAAGGATGCATTCCTTCTATCTATTTTTATGCATTCACTCAGTGAATACCGTGGATGGAGGCATTATGTTTTCAGGCTGTCTATCTCTCCGTCTGTCTGTGTCACCGGCGAGGACAAATTATGTTTTGGGGTTTTCCGTCCATCCCATTCTCCTGATATCTGAGGAACACTTTGAGTGAATCTCTTCAAATTTAGCAAAAAAGTCCACCTGGACTCAAGGGTGTTGTTGGACAAAGGTTACGGTGAGCTAAAAATAACAGGTTTTTGGCCATCATTCAAGAACTCAGATGCTATTTATGATAATGTCACACACCTGTCTTTAAATTATGAAGCGATGACATTTTGGACAGACGTTGATGTAAACTGCAACTTGACTGGTCGGTCGAGGCAAACAACATCGCGGTAGTAATCCTAGTTCATGGCTGGGAGTTGACCACAGTCTTTCCTTCTGTTCAGATCACAGCAGCCCTGGAGCAGGACGAACAGGCGAGGAAGCAGAAGTTGGCCTACAAGGTGGAGCAGCTCATCTCTGCCATGTCCCTCGAGAGCTGAGAGCGACCGCCACTCAAAGAGAGAGAGAGGACGAGTTAGAGACAGGAACGCAGTCTCTACAGAGCCTCCCAAAACGGTCCCGAAATTACTTACCTCTCACCGTGGGAGCTAGAACCACGAACCAGACCTGGGACCTCTCTGCATCCACAGCCGGACAGACATACAACTGCTTTAGTTTGTAATCTCTCACCTCCTTCCATGATGGCACCAGCTAAGGGCCCACAGACTGAGATAGAGGCCCCTGTAGCTGGAGCTAATAATGGCATCAGCAGAGAAAGGCAACAACATGGCTTGTATTTATATTTTTTATTTTTGTCTCTTTTTCTCTCAGTTTGACAGGAAACTGTATGTTGTGTGTGTGTGTGTGTGTGTGTGTGTGTGTGTGTGTGTGTGTGTGTGTGTGTGTGTGTGTGTGTGTGTGTGTGTGTGTGTGTGTGTGTGTGTGTGTGTGCACGAGTGTGTGTTTGTGGCGTACTGAGGAAGACTCCTGCAAGAACGAGAGAGCAAATGGAGGAACAAATTTATTCCCCACCAAGTCAGAAACTCACATTTGAGTGTGAAATGGAGACAAAAAAAAAGGCGAGAAGCACGAGGAGAGGATCTCATGTTGGACAGCTGAGTTTGCATTCAGATTTCTCAGATTTTATTTTTGTACTTGTACATTTGAATATTATCAGTTGCAGTTGAAAAATCCACCCAGGATCCCATAGGTGTTGTTGTATAAAGACATTAAGAGTACAACACTACATGAGCGTAGTGCGGTAGTGAAACGGACCGTTGTCCAAGTCTTCTCTCACTCCTTCCCTTGGACTTTGGACTGATGCTTCACGTGACACGGACAAAACCTCTTTCCTTTTTATCCAATCAGAAGTGTACAGGAAAAACATGAAACTTGTGCTCATCATCAAAGAGTCAACGGAACTCTGCTCGTGGTGGTCACAGTTCAGCCGGCATGCTTGCACCTAACCTGAGGATGACGGAGATAAAGTCTATAGTGTATTTAGGAGATGACCTTAAATCATCATCATCAATCTGGTGTCCAAGGCTTTTTTTTTTTTTTTTTTTTTTTTTCAGCAGTTAGGTCATCTGTGTATGTACCGGCTGATTCTGGCCAATCAGTGTATGTGAATGTACAAATGTTTCTTACTTTGTTTGTTTTTATGTCTATTTGAGTTTTGCAAACAGAAAGGCGCTCAGTTGAACTGAGCGCCGTAGATATTTGCAGTAGCTCGTCAAGTGAACAACTCCATTTGTCCGCCCTGGCCCCAAGCCCATCCAGCTGCTTCCCAAACTTTATTTACAATAAATCACTTTTCTGCCAGAGGAGAGTGTGTACCGTCTGCATTGTGGCCGTCACTGCTGTGACTCCGCTGCTCAAACGCCACAGTTTGTGCTGCTTGAAGTTAGTAGGAACCAGACGAGAGCTGTAGGCTAAACCTCTCATTTATATAACCACAGTGTATATCTCTTTGGGAACTGTACTTTGCATGCTATCACACATCAAGAGTGTTCTAAGGGTCCATCTTTGATTTTATCAAGTGCCAATGAGTCATGCCAGCTCTAGTTGGCCCGTTGAGGTGTTAGCTGATGGAAGTTCTTACCCGACCACTACCCGTGTCTCCTCACACAGACAATAAGAAGTCTAGCTCCGTGGGTTTAGTTTGAACAAGTGCCAAAAGATCCTGTTGTTTCAAATTGTTCACTAATGTGTCAAAAATCGGTTTATGCTTTACAGACGGGAGCAAAGCTCTCAAAGCTCTCACGTTGGAGTGTAGAGCCGGTTAAAGCTGAAGCTCATATAACTGGAAGGGTGAGTTTTGTGAAAGGTACGAAACATAAGCAGGAGAAAAGGGATCTGGGAGTGAGAAAAAAACAAAAACGTGAAAAACATAAAGACATAAAAAACTAGTATGTTTCATGTTGTGTGGGTGCGTCTCCTGACTTAAACCAAAACGTCACAAGTTAAAAGGCTGATGTAACCGTTCAACCGTCTAGCTTGATGACAACAAACTGTAGATTCCATCCTCTGGATACGTTATTTAATTTTTTTTTCCCGGGATATATGTTTGCTTGTTGTTTACATCAAGTACTTGAAAATAGGTAGTATTAAAGGTTTGCACAGTATACTGCAATTGTGCGTGTTGAGAGCATGATAAACACCAGTAGTGGGTGAAAGGTGCTTCTTTTTCTCTGTGGCCTTAGATACCCACCTGCTTCGTGTTTCCTGATCTTATTAGTCCTCGACTCGGGCACAGTCCTTTCAGTGCTTCGGAGCCCAATAGTTTTTCAGTGATACCCAGCACTGGCACTCTGCTGAGAACTGTCTTAGCGAGATAAAGTAAAAGGGAAAGGTGAAGAGGCTACAGCCCGGCTCAGGCAGACATTGCCTCGCTCAGCACTCGGCTCGCTGTCTGAGCTGTTTGAAGAGAAGTGTCGAGAAATGAGGAGAGAGGGAGAGGTAGAAAGAGAGAGAGAGAGAACCCCTTTAGCTCTAGTTTCCTGCTCTGGCTTTGAAGCTGCTCTTTGATCTGAGTCAGTTGTGTGCACAGTGTGATCAGAAGATGGAAAGAAGAAAAAAAAAAAACATCAAACTAACATGCAAGGAGAAATGTAGGATGAGGTGATGATTGACATGTTATTACTGTGTTCGGCCAGTGGGGGCAGAAGCGGGGAGGAGTAGTTTTAATTTGTTCCTTAATCTGAAAAAAGCACCTTCTCGCTCCCTAACCTTCTAATAAACATCTATAGGTACACAAATATACAGTGCATACACAAAACATAAAGCTTCTTCCTTTTGATTAAGGTGTCTTCCCAATTTCAGCAAATAGAATTGTATCCTCCTCATACCTCACATTGCTTGTATGGAGTAATGCTTTTTATCATTTTAAACAGGACCTAAATGCCTTTTTCCTTTTTGCAAGGGATGAAAATGTATGTTTATTAGAGTATTTCCAACCATTACATGAGCTCCCCTGTATTCGGAATTGTGACTGACAAAATCCGAGGCACGCAAATTGGTTGAAAGTGGCTTTGATTTTTCTCTCAGAGATCAATTCATATCAGGATGTTTTTCTTTTGTCTTGTGTGAGATTTCTGCATGCTTTTTAATTCATGCTTCAGTTCTGCCCGGTATTCCATATTGATCCACCCCATCATTAGTCTAACTGCAATTCTTCCCGAAAGCCCATCTGTACACATCTTGCATCACAGCTGAATGCACCTTTTTTTGTGAAAGAGATTGTTTTTGTTTTGTTACTAGATATAGCTTGTTTCCATGCTGTACACTCGTTTCTGAGAACGTTTTTAATTCAGTTTGAACTGAGAAGAGAAAAATGATCTTACTCTTTCTGCAGCGCAGAATCCCAATTGACTGTCAGTTGTGTGAGTTATGGATAGATTCAACCTCTTTTCAGCTCAAGCTGATTGCTAATTGAAGCTCTCGGTGTAATGTGTTGCCGAAGAGATGGTGTTGTGGTTTTTAGACTGGCACGTGTCATTCCTTATACAAAACAAAGCATTTAAACAGCTTCTTTTTTCTTTTTTTTTGCTTCATGGCATCAGACAGAGGAATTTAAATCCTGATCGATGTATTACTCTCAAGTCAAAATATCACAAAGTATAAAATGAGTATCCTTCCATTTAAAAACACATTGTAAACATACCCTTTGTAGACACTGGAGTTCTGTAAAATAGTAATTACTGGCGATGATGATGATGATGACGATGATAATAATAATGGCTGTCTGTTCTTCTTGTTTTATAAAAGTGTTGTGAAAATTGTAAGAAACTTAAAGTATTTAAAAAAGGTTGTTCTCTTGTTTTTTTTATTTGCTTTGATTTTGTTATGATAATATATTATTGTGTACCTATTGTAAATATGAAGCACACCTATTTTGCAAGCCAAGGATTCACTTTGTACTGTTGTTATATATAAATAAACTTTGCTGGTTAAAAATTGCATAGAGCCGAAATCTGCATTCATGTCTTTTTTGTTGAGCAACCAACCTATCTGGACAAATAGAGACGAGAGATATCAGAACCAGTTCCCCCACAATGCTTTGGGGAATGTAAACAGGAAGTATAATGTTTATAAAGATGCAGTAAGAAAAACGTGCAATTTTGGACCAAACTTTGTCACAACTAAAAGTGTGCAGAATTAGCAGTAAATATTTACATTGTGCCCATGGATATAGGCAAACTCATCATCACTGTATAAATTCGATACTGTAGAAAGATTAAAATTGGATTAATCTCAAGCAAGGTGGAGTGTCTTTTATCAATGAATTCTGAGCGGATTTATGGACGTTTGTACGCAACGGATATGGGAGATGATGATATCCTCTGAAAGTGTAAATCACGTGTTTGTTTATGTCTGTGTGTTGAGATTTGATTGAATGGTGACTCCGTGGAGGAGTATGGTTTGGTCGCAAATAGCCTTTCTCTGCAACTGTTACTGATAATTGTGTTGATCAGCGGGCCAACCCGCAATAACTAATTACCCATTGTTTTGAACACACCAGTCCCCTTTCATTTCTTGCAGTATGTTATTTGCCTCACGTCTCTCCCTTCCTCTTCTATCAAAAAAAGGTGATGCCATGTTGGCCTCTTGTCAGACACATCCCCAAACTCCCACAGTGTTCACGCGGCTTCATCCTGCGTTTCCACATTTCCCATTCACTTCCCTTCCTGTCCAGCGGCTAACAGAACAGCCCGTGGCTATAACACGCTGAATTGCGACTGTTTGTCTTCATGCAAGTCTGACTGGTGCGCAGCTTCTTTTGCGCCACCACAGGGGCCGCAATCACATTAGGCTTCTAATGGACGTGTGGGTCAGTGTGTTTGGCTGGAATGAAATGGCGCCTCGAGGTCATTGATTCCTCAGAGGATGATTGTGGATGACCACTGAGGTGCAAGCTCAATCGTTTGTCAACTTTCCGGATGCATTTGTATTTTATTAGAGAGGAAAGAGAACAGTAGAAAAGAATATGAGCGGGCAGACTATAGAGAAGCATGAAGGAGGTGCAGGTGCCCATGACAGCGTTCATTGAAGTCTGTAGTAGCAGCTTGTTTAAAAACCTTCTTCACCACTTCTTGCAGGATGTAAAGGGTTCTGACTCATGTAGACTACCAAGTCCAACTCAAACGTACTCCTCTGCAGGCTTTACTTTCCACGGTCAGCTATCCAATGATGAGGCTTGTAGTGCATCAAAGTAGTTTATTCCACTAAAACAAATATAAACAAAGAAAATAGACTATCAAAACTGACTTTCTGCTGGCAATATTTAAAATACAGTCTAAAATATGCGGTCAATTCCTGCTCCATTGATACTTAACTTACACTAAACCCACTTACAGGAGTCAACATTTTCCAGTAGCAGGGCAAATAGAGCAAAAACACACATCAAAGCACATTTTGCAACATGACCAATTACCCTAATTCTGTTGTATTTTAAACAATTTAAGGAGTATAACAGACATTACTTTTGCAATAAAGATAAAATACAAAAAACTGTAAACAATATAACATGGCTCTTACAAAGTCCTCGACCAAAACACTGCTTCTATCACCTTGTTCTGTAATAATAATCACATTGTGATTTTTGGGCTGTTTTCATCATCCACACTGTGAGAAAATTAATCAAATTTTCCCAACCATGCAACCACTTCGCACCAACACAACAATAATGGTGTTATACCTGTGTCAAAAGATTTAACTGATTGTGTATAACCAGAGAGAGGAGTGTTTATTAATACATGAGATTAATAAAAAAAAAAAGAGCTAGACACAGTTTACAGAAGAAGGGAGTAGTGGTAGTGGTAAACAATGCTTCTCAGCTTCCTATTGCAGACTGTTATTAAGCAATATTTATTCTATATCTTGAGTCTCTCGGCCACCCCTGCTCCTATATTCCCCCTAGGGAAGGTCTAATCCCCGCTGCTTCTAATCCTGTACTGCTGAGACCAATTCAAATCCACGCGGGACTTAACACCCTGTAATGCCTTTACAAGTAGTTGAGTAAAGCTGACATCCCATTCGTTCTGGGTAGGATTCTCAGCCTGGATTACAAGGCAAATTCTGAAATAATTACTGTAATGTGAGTTGGCAAGACGATGCCAGGGGTGATTTCTGCTCCATTTTCAGGAATATTTGGGGTATTCATTTTACAGTGAAACAATCGCTGACACTTTGTTGGCCCTCAGTGCTTCTCATTTTGATACCGATGGTTGGTAAAAGTCTTTCTTTTACCTTTGCCATTGTTTGAGATGTTCTCTAAGGCAAAGTGACGAGAACCACTGCATTAGGGATTTGTAGCTCACACCTGTCACTTTGTAGCCATGTAGTTGATAAGGAAGAAAAGTTTTGGGTTAGATTTATGGGAGACAACTCCAAGAGTCCTTTAACAAACACCCCAAGCTGCCTTTGATGAGTTTGGGGCATTGTAAGGTGCTTCACACCACGCTGGCTATCTGCAATCCATTTATCATTCAGATCTATGCATGCAAGTCATAGGCAGTAACATAAAGGCTCTGTTTGGAATCAGCTTTGCAAGGATAAGTCTGGTGATAGTCAGGGGTGTAATAAAATATTGAAAAACTTCAGCATCGCAACATTGTGTTTCGTGCTAGTGTATTTTTCAAAAGCACTTTATTGATTTTGAATTGATAGTTTACATGCAAAGATTTGCGGCAGAGTCGGAGGCTCAGAATGCACAAAAGAAGTGCTATGATGTTAGATGTTACAGGGACTGTGACAAATCCCACTGTTCTGATTGAATTACAAAATCGAACTTGTTTTACTCAGATTGAATGCATGTGGTGGTGTGTTTTTTATATTATGACAGCTCTCCTTAACTTAGATTAATAGCATAATAACTTAGCAATAAATCCCCCTGCAGTGTCGCAATATATCCCAATATATAAAATCCTAACCCCTGTATGGTGATCGTATCGCCAGACTATTGCCAATACACAACCCAAAGTCCCAAACTAACATTGCATCAGTCTCTCAATACTTCACCACGTAAATCTGTAAAAATGGCTTATGAATATATGCTATATACTTTTTGAAAGACTTACTCAAACAGTGGTAAATGGTGCTTTCGTGGGGCTCTACTTTCAGCTACGTATTAATAAACATTTGACGTACTGGTGGTATTTACAGCAAAACACATTGTGGTGTGTAGGATCAACTCAAAATAGTGGCCATGTTCAACACAACGAGGATGCATGTTTCCCATTGAAACAGTTCGTCTCTTTGATGTGTTTTAATAGTTAATGGACAATAGGGGACTATGTCACAAAGGAGTAGGCTATGTCAGGCTTTGGATACACAGGAAACAGTTTTATTAATGTTGGTAATAATAATAATAAACAACACATTAGATGTCCTTTAACACCATTCTTGTTTGACTCTGACAGTGAATTTACACTTCTCCAATAACATGTCAAATAAAGTATGCTACTCTATATGTATGAGGTTTGAATGAGTATGTGAGCTTAAAATGTTTAGTAAACTTAGTTCATTAATAAGTTTTAAAAATGTAGGTCTTTAAATTGAACTGATTGGAGGTGATGGATGAAATGAGTGACCGTAAATAAGAAGGAGAGAGGTCCAAACCATCCCAAAACACACAACCATCTGAGCAGGAGATAAGTTAAAGGAAAGATAGATGGAAAAAACACCACAAAAAAACACCACTTTGACAGAGAAAAGACATTAGAGGCAGCACGGAGGCCGAGAGAAACACAAGAAAGAGATGTGGGTGGCGGTGGAAGTTGGTCGGAGGGGAAATTGCGAACGAATGTGAATCCAGGTGTCATAAACTCTCGGCACAGGCTCTATTTATAGTCTGGCTTCCCGTTGTTGGGGCTGTCATTCTCAGTCTGCTCTGCAGCCCCGTCTCGCCTGCCGCCCGCTAGCCTCTCTCTCATTAGAACTCCACAGCTCAACACACGTTGGTCACGTCAGCGGGCGCTCTGCATAATTCACAGGTCAGAGACTCGTATAGCAGCATGTGTCTCACACACAAACACACACAAACACACAAACACACACACACACACACACAGAGGATATAGTCAGATTTTCGGTAAACAGCACACACATGAGCAAACAGGTGCATAACGAGACCCTGGAATCATGAAAACATGCATGTTCAAATGAAAAGGGAAACAGCTTTTAATTAACTGCTTCACTGATGCATAAAGAAAGTCTCCTTTTGCCTTTTGCTGACAACAAGTTCTCCCACTTTCCTGAGCACTGTGACTGTTCCTATCAGCAGGCGATGCTGACGATCGGTGCCTTTTCTCTGGATGCGACTTGTCCCTGCCCCCTGAGATGGTAATGAGCCTCTCCCAGCAGGCCCGCTGACAGCCTCCTGTTGTGTGGCCTCATCTCTTTTAGCACGGCACAGCAAAAACAAAGAGGTGGGAGAATGGCGTCCGTTCGACCCAGTGCCCCCCCGGTCCACCCGTACCAACTGTGCTTCTAAAAAAGTGCAGGCGTAAGTATTTTTCAGCTATGCAAATGCACGGGGACATTAAAATACACAAGTGCACCCCAGAAGAGGGTTGTGTTAGGAATATGAAGTCACAGAACATACATCATTTTATTTAGGGTGTGTGTGTGTGTGTGTGTGTGTGTGTGTGTGTGTGTGTGTGTGTGTGTGTGTGTGTGTGTGTGTGTGTGTGTGTGTGTGCACTGTTTGTACCCACACACACACACACACACACACACACACACACACACACACATGCACACTGGGACACAAACTGAACTACCCCTGCTGCTTTCAGGCACAGGGTGCAGGTGAGTAACGCCTGCCAAATTTCCCTAGCTGGAGCACTCGTTTGCATATGCAGATGTTAATTACCACTGGAGCTTGTATGGGCCAATCAGCATGCCGCTGGAACAGCTTGTGCATCTCTCTCTCTCCCCCCCCCTTCCCCCCCCACAGGTCGCCGTTTCCACAGTTACTCCCCTGGCTGATAATAAAGATAATCACCTCCGATTTCCTTCATGGCTCATTTTCTCCTGCTCGCTTTTGAAAAGGCCAGAGCGCCGCTGTCTGATTTTCCACGCTGAGCTCTTATCAACGCGCCAGGGCCGAGGACTTGGGCGGGGGCCAAGTCGACACACCACCTGCCACACACTCACCAGAGGGGACAGATTGGTTCAGTCAGGGTCCCCGATATGGAGGGGTAATGAGTGCGAGATCATCCATCCGGTACGGTGTAATTGTGGTTGGAATAAAGTCCTGGATGAGAGCAGGGTCAGATCAGATGAGATCAGGTGCTGGTTGTTATCACGCAGACTGACAGGGGGGGTCATATTTGCCATTACCAAGCAACATGTTTAAAATTTTACTCCGCTTTTAATCTCCTTTAACATAATCTGTTCTCCCTGAACATGTTGCAGACTGCTGTATATTCAGGTGATAACCCATTTCGCAACCCATCTGTTCTGGGCCCACACAATAGATCCGATCCTCTGTCTGTCTCTCTCTCTCTCTCTCTCTCTCTCTCTCTACCAACACCACCCCCCTCCTTCTTTCCGTCTCCCTCCTCATGCTCCCTTGAATCCATTGTCCAGATAGAAACGTGCCTGGGATTGCAAGGTCTCGCTTTCGGCACACTTCTTTGAGAATTATTTAAGGCTTAGGAGTTTCTGTGAAATGAATATTTGATGTGGAGGACCCGAGCGTCTCCCGGCGAGCCCAAAGCAACACTTCAGAGAACGACTGGGGTGAGGTGTGTACGTTTCCCTGCTTCACAAACACACACACACACACACACACACAACACCTCATCCACTCATCACCATATCCAAAAAACACTCCAGATGGTTTATGGCGGGTTATTAAATGAAAGAGGTTTGCTCCATACAGTCTGGAGGCTAACTGATGTGATTGTGGGTGCATGTTGTCTGAGACTGTTCTTTTGTTTGCCACCTTCACTTACACATTTAGTTCAGTTCAGCTTTTATTTAAGGTTGCTCACAATAAATGGGTGATTCCTTTTGTTTTGGGCCTGCATTGCACATGTTCTCACATTCTCCTCAGGCTCTCATTTTCACCTTCAGTTTATGACATGTTGACAGTTTCATGGCGTGGCATTAGTCAACTTAATGTTTTCTATGGCAAATGTTGGGGAAATGCAACAAAAAATGATTTGTTTAGTTTTTCTTGTTGCCACAAGGGTGCAGAATTGAGTCATTCAGAAATCTCTCTTCCCTTTGTGACAGACGTGAGATGCTTTTTAAATGCCTGGTCCTGTAGTGCCATCTCATGGTTTGCAGTGTGAAATAGCTTTGTGGTCAAATTTCCTTGTAAAACAAAGCACACCACTCAGAAAAACACAAATAAAAACAGCAAATTAGGAGCTTGCAACTGTTCATTTCATATTAAAACCTGCATTTAACAGTTCAGTAAGATTCATTAAAAAACTAAGTATAGTCATTCATATCCCCGTAAAACTAATTAATAATAAAAATGTTTAACATCTGTCTCACTAAAGCTGTATTTGAACTTTATGTTGGTTTTTAATAGGGCCCCTGGAGACCATAATATCAGTCAATACAACTGACTAGAATTACCACGTTTCTTTACTGATGGACCGATGTTACTGCCGACAGTTTGACTTATGTGGAAGTACTTCAGAGATGAATTGAACAGATACTAGTAATGAGAGCCATCTGGGCAGCCAGCACTCTAATGAATTAATCCCACAGACCTTATCTGGCCATGTGCTGCCAGAACACACGCAGTTTATTATGTACTTCCAGGATGCCAACGCTATGGTGGGGTGCTCTCGTCTCGTCTCGTGTTGCTCAAGCAGCAGCTATTCATTTTCTGTGGTCCCTCTTAGTTGTGATGGATGAAAGAACAGTCGGGAAGTTCATTTCTTGTTCTTGTTTTTCTCCCTCTTGGTCTTTCGTAGCAAATAAATATCAGATTAGTTATATAACTTGGACATTAAGAGCCAATAAATGTTTGCTCAATATAATTGGACAAACTGGAATTACACATAAAACATATGGAGCAGTGGAATATGAGTTCTGAAATGCCTTTTGAAGTACTTAATGCTTTGCTCTCATTCTCTTCAAGTGCTTTCTTCTGCATCAATATGCATAGACCCTTAATAGATACACTCCAAAGGAAAATCTGGATCGGGGATTTAAAGCTCCCGGGGTTACGTCTGAGAATCTCTGAGACCCAAAGCACTCCCAACCTTCACAACCCTCTCAACCTTGAGCATAAATCACTTCAAGATGTCTACGGAGCCACCCAATCAGAGCCAATTAGGGCTAGTCACAGGCCTGTAGAGTTTGCCCTTTTCAAGAAAACGAGGCAAAGGACATGAGGAAGCTGGGGGATGAAGAGGAGACTCAAAGAAAGGTTGTGTGGGGGCACAAAGTGAGACAGAAAGAGAAAGCGTGGATGTTTGTGAGTTTCACTATTAGAATGCTCTCCTCAGACTGGGGTTTTCCCAAAAGTGTTGCAGTTGTTGCTAAGTTGACGAACTTTCCACGCTGACTTATGTTCCTGATCATGACTGAGTATGGATGATTGTCTGCTCATGAAACTGTACGTGCGTGCTCTATGTGTTGGGCTGGGATGGATTGATTTTATGAACAATAGGTTGTAGACTCACTCCAGAGAGTGCTAAAGAAAAACATCTGTATGGGATCAAGGCAGCGGGAGAGTTAAAGGTGGGAGGAGAAGGAGAGGGAGGATTTTTTGGCAGTGGACTCTGTGTTTTGGAAAGTGCAACAACGCAGACTTCTTTATCAATAAAGCAATAAGGTCATGCATATCGTAAGCAAACAAGTGAGAAAGGGAATGTTTCTCCAGCTCCACACAAGACTATCGAGACCATGTATCAAATATTCAGTTTGTTGTTCCTGAGGGATGTATTCAACAGTATTGTGTGTGTAAATTGTGTTTACACACAGAAACATTCTTTGGGTTTCCCAGAGCATGATGTAATGAAAAGAGGTTGAGAAGGCCTCTGTTCTATTAACTGTTTAATTGTTTGCTTCTGACTATTCTGGCAGTCTGTTTTCCTCAATAGGACTTGTGAGTGGTGCCAAGATAATGTTATGGTGACATCATCTCCCGAAAGCTGCTGTGGCTTTCTGTTTTGTTTTTAGTGGGTGAAATGGGATCAAATCTTACTATAAAGCAAGGAATCTCTGGCTGTCTGTATGTACGTCTTTGGGCGTGTCCTAAGCATATCTCAAGAACTGATCTACTTTACACTTGGCGGGTGTATTGCTAGGGACGTTCAGTGGTGAAGTCGGTGTTATTTTGACACACGACACTGACATTTTCAGACACCCAACACCCGACAACGCTGTAAACCGCAATACCGGGAGCCAAGAAATGGGCATGTTCCGATGAGGCACGTGCCACAAATGGCCACGCCAAAAATGGGCACTGCACTAGGTCTTTAATCAATTTCCTTAAATGCTCTAACTGATCCCAGAACCATTAGATTTCCTTGTAACAAAGTATATCTTCATTGTTGATTTGAGCGACCTCAGACCTGAGGCAGACGGTTGTACTCTACACTGATCAACTCCAGAGTAATCTGCAGAGGCCTAGCTGTTGTGTTACACTATGTTGTTTCCTAAATGTTCTGTTTCCTGTGTTGCTCTTTCCACCCAGCTCCCTTTGTGAGAAACTGGACTCAGTTGGTGCTGCCCCTCCATCATGGTGTGGAAACACTTGGCCATGGCTGTCCCGTTTCACACGGTCTTATGTAACAGACATGGAAGGCCGGGCATCAAGATAGCGCAAACTGCAGGGTTAAAGGGGATTATAAATACATTTCCGTGTTTATCTTACACTGGTTTGGGGTCAATGCTAGGTCCGTCTGCGCACTTCTGGACTCGCACAGGGAAGGGTCGATTCTTGGCTGTATGGAAACATCACGCACAAGGAGAATGGCAGGAAGCAGAAGAGGAATTTCGATGCAGGAGTGGCGATTGATGGGTAGGTCATCAGGATGTGGATGGAGGAGAGGAGGCCCATCAGACACTGGCAGTGTCATTACATGGAGACGGAGGATTTATCATTGTTTCCTCCACTCAATTGTTCAAATCATTACTGATATCCGTGCCTGGGAAGTCTTTGTGCATTCACCCTCCTAATCCACACTCCAAACACACTGATGAAAAAGAAAGCAGGAAATCCTCTCAACTTCCAGGAAAAATTTGTTTGTAAAACAAATTGATTTAACTATTGTGGCATTGTCTCAAAATGTCCAAAATGACCTTACATTGAGCTCTTTTAATGGCATAATGGCATTACATTCGCATTAGCTTCACAATTGTCCATTTATAACATGGAGATTTAACAACATAGACAAAATAGTTGCAAAAGCAGAATGACTATACATTAGTAAAAAGAAAGGGTCACAAAACTCCAATAAATTATTTTTCAGATTTTACGGTTGTCACGGCAAAAACAAATCTTATAGTATTGAGGATATTTTGACATGCCACAGTAGAAGAAACATACCGGATAAAGAAAAACAACAAAACGCCCTGGGTAGAGAGACGGAGGAGGGGAAATAAGGACACCGGGCTGGACTTTTTTGGGGAACAGTAACATAGCCTCTGGATCTCTTGCAGGGTTCTCAAATTCTTGAATTTTAACAAAATGTGAGATTTAAATGTTATCAAGATTACCCACGTATTTATGCCTGTACTGTTGCTACTGTCACATGTCAGTCATGCTCTTATAATGGTTGCATCCAACTGGAATACAGATGACTCACAAAATACCAAAAGCTCCCAACAAAAAAAAAAAAAAAAGAAAAAGCCAAACAGGTCCCTGAGGGTCAGATTCTCTGCTACCACGTGCCGATCCTCGAGATGTCCTGGTCATGCCACCCCACCCCCCAACTGTACAGAGATTCTTTGTGCAAATGAACCAAAATAAGTCAAATGTTAAGATAGGGAGAGTGACTAAACAGAGGGAAGGTAGGGAGAAAGAGGTATAAGTTAAATCCACCATAAAAATACTCCCCCGCCAGGCTTAGCTAATCAGGATTCCTCAGCTGTAGACGGACTCATGCCTCACATTCAAATAAGTGTTAACCGTAGAGTCCAAAGATAATCCTCCACAAACAAATATCATGCCACTGTAGAAGTTGTTAGATGGATGTGAAAACATGCAAATATATCCTCATATTTGTATTACTCTGTCAAGATTCTTGGCGTATTGTGGTCCATTGTGTTCATTTATTTCAAATTTTGCCTTTTAAGGGTAATCAACTGTGTTGCATACATTTCCCAAACAGAAATCAAAATATTTGATAAGAGATTTGAGAAACTTTTATGAAACTCAATACCTTTTGGGAGAAACTACAGGTAATTAAGGCATAAAAAATAACTTATAGATATATTCCTGAAACTTTTCCGGTTGATAACTTAGATTAAGACAATTGTTTTTTGTTTTTCAGTTTGGTTTATAGATTATGTGTTTATTATCCAAATGAGGCATTATCTAATGCAAACTTTTGGTGAATTAAGAATAAATCTACAGACAGAGATAGACAATTGTAGTTAAATAAACACCTAAATGTGTATGATGGATGATTACTTTCCACTAGTGCGAAAGAAGCAAAAAAGAAAAAAAAATCTCTCTCTTGTCCAATGCATGTCATTGCCTGGGGTGTGTACACTTAACGTTTTGGACTTAATGTTTTGTAATATTCAAGGATTCAAGAAACATTTATTGTCACTATGCAACACAGGGATGCCCAACAAAATCTAGTTGTAGCCCATTTGTAACACAACAAACACTGACAAACAAAACAGAACAAAAACAGTAGTACATTCCTGTAGTGCATTTTTTGAATTTGCATCACAAGGAATGTAAACAGCAGCAATAAAAACAATTCTCTGACCAGATAACATTGGCCGACAGCTTCACATTAAAAATTAAACATGAGAAAAAAAAAGTTACCCATAAACTTTGACTGTTTTTGGGCATCAAGAATCATGATGTAAACACAGAGTCAAGCTCCTCTTGTCCAACATGAGTCCTGCACTCTGTCCTGCCGTCCGCCTGTCAGGTGCAGCTTGATCGGGGATGAACGATGGAGCCAGGTCTCTGTAAAGATGTGGGCTCAACAGTCACCGACCTCCCGCTGCTTTCATCCATCTTATTTTTCTGCAACCGGGCATCAGCCAGCCAACAGGAGGCTGGGTAGTGGAGAAGTCTTAGGTCATAGCTCTCTTCCCTCTTCTTCCTGGGGCAGTTTGGTGACATTTGGTCTGGCTGGTCTGACTGGTTGGTCGGGAGTGGGCGGTGAAGTCCGCTGCACTTTATCCAATCCCCACGCTTCCTTTTCAGATTTTGATAAATGTATTCAGTCATATGCCATTAGTGATAAACACCAAAAAACAAAATCAAATAAAGACAAAAATGTTGAGAAATTCATGGGAGCTACCGGCCGCAGCATGGCAAATATATCAGTGCAAACACACTTTACGTACCAAACAGTTATTACAGAAATTCAAATTTCGGTTTTGCTTCCGTTTTATTAATTGTGAATGTTATTTCAATTCCCCCTTAACAAACTTTAACACATATCTGGTCTGAAACAAACAGGGTGACCGGCAGGAGTGCCTGTTTGCTAGACAGCAGCCTGATCTTGGCTTGATTCAGCCCCCATAGTATGGTTGCATTGTTTGACAAGCGCGTCTCCAGGCAGTTCTCAAAAACCCAGTGCAGTGCTTCCAGATGTGGCCTGCCTGAATTCACTGGAACAGCCCATCTCTGTGTGAACATGAACGGTGAACACCCCACATCACACCCCTACAGCACACCGCACATTGGTTCAACAGTTTGTCACTTTCTGCCGATGTGGTGTATTTAATAATGATGTCAGTGCGTGTGTGTGTTACAGCATTCTTAAAAAGCATGTGCACGGTACATGTAAGTGTGCATGTGTGTTCTTGTGCAGTTCAATGGATGACTCACTGAGAGCTGTTAGTCATTTGTCCAGGGACGCACAAAAACCCGGGGCCAATAGTTCTGTGTGACGCCATGTGCTTTTACAGGCCTCTCAGCAATGTACACAACATGTAGGCGGCAGAGGGAGCGCTTCCTGTTTACCAGGTGCATCTTCAAAAATAGAGAAAAGGGACACGTTCAGCTTCTTTAAATCCTTATTCTACTAATTCTGTTTTAAGTCAAGCTGAAGCCTGTTGTAGATATTTCAAATGTGTGTTCACATAGTGGTGCTTAATCCCTAAGTGTTGAGCCAGTGTACTTTCTTTTCATAAACAGACCAGTGGAAACAGCCTGTATTTGTCACATGTCTACTAAAGCATCACCTGAAGCTTTCCTGAAGTCAAACCACAGCCGCCACATTGCACCACTTGCATGCATTTCCCCAACGTTTTCTTTAACCAGGAAACGTAACAGCAGTTAAGATAAAGCTCAACAGGATGTCACCCACTAACATCTGGTTCTGGGGCTTGTACATGTGCAAACACACACACACACACATACACACACACACATATGCACACAGGGACAAGGGAGGAGGTAGGAGGAAGGGACGGTTGCATTGGGGGAAATGGGTAAGCGGCAGGCAGTTTGAAAAAGGGGTGTGGAAAGCGCAGAAAAAGAGAGAGAGGCCAAAGGAGTGGGGCCATATAAAGAGCGACAGAGCACAAGCCAGGCTTTATCCTGCCTGCCTGTCCCGCTCACTTAGACCTCACAGGAAACTCCCGACTCCCCCGGCCCTCACACACTCACTCGTTATCACTCACCACACTTTTTTTTTTTACTCTCACACAGTCCCACCGGCTGCACTGAGTCTGACCAGAGAGGATGGCTGTGTCCATGTGGAGAATGAATGGCCCCTGGAGAAGGATGGCTGGAGTTCTGGTGCTCTGTGCTCTAATGCTCAACAGTGAGTACTCTTATTATTGTTTATTTACAATATCTTCTTTTGCAGCTCCAACATTCCATCTCTTCTTAGAAAAGTTATCTATCCACACAGAGTCGTATGTTATTTGTGGTTATAAACTTTTTGCTGTTCCTTTGTGAGTTTCCAACATTATAGTGGGCTAAATTCTGTTTCATGTCATTCAGTATGTTTGCATCAACAGTTGCTTTTTACATGCTAGTTGGGGGGTTTGCTTTGATGTGTTCTGCCATGAGGTTGCAAGCAGATGCAAGTAGGCATGGTTAGCGACGGGGTGGCTGCAGACACAAAGGGTCTGCTCAGGAGTGGAAAGTTGCAGTTGAGAATAATTACGCTTTACATCCTGCAGTGCATCTGGGTGGAGCTGTTTGAACGTGTGTAAAGGGATTAAAACTAAGCAAACAACAAAGCATCAAAAATATATAAATGTATTTTTTCTATGTTAAAAATAGGATCAGTTTGGTCTCATCTGTTGCCTGACTGTGACTCCAGTGAGTTATAAAGATATTAAATGTGAGTGCGTGTGAGCTTCATGTGTGCTACATATAACAAAGTGACCACATAAGACGTGGATTCAACGGAGAGCAATGAAATAGTTCCTTCAACTGTGTTCCCTGCAGATCTGCAAACTGTTAGGGTGTGTGTGTGTTTGCGTGCGATCATGTGTGGACGCACTGGGCAGTCCACTCCAAATCAGGCTGAGGCCCGATGCTAATTGCAGGGTGATGTACGGCTTGGATGGTGTTGCTGCCCCCCTGGTCGTAAAGCGGGACTAGTTCTAGTTCAACCCTGTGTAACGACTTCTGCAGAGCCATTAGGACCCATCTATGGGCACAGGGGCGGGGTGTGTTCGGGGTGACCTTGGGTTGAGGAGTGTTCCCGAATGATGAAAATAATTAAGGGTTTACTTTAACAGGGAAAAGATCATGAGCTGGCGGAACATGCTTGTAGTTTGCACAATAAAAGGAAACACCACATACCGTCTGCATCAGCAGCTTAACAGATGGTAATTAGATTCACATGGAAATCTAATTATTCTGAGCACACCCTGCCGAGAAATTAAAGCTACAATACAGCGACAGTGTCTTTAGACACAACTAATAGTCAAGCATGCATTTTTTTGTTTATTACTGTTGTTGATTGGGAAAAAACAGCTATTCTGCTATCTTAATATCTCTAAAATTAGGATTTGTTTTTTAGTGATTAACTTGAAATAGGATCTCACATTGGCCCAAACGTCTTGCCTTGGTTTAAGGGTTTTAGCATACAGCTTCTGATTTCTACGTTAAGATTATCACAGAGGTGTTGTCCAAAGCCTGCTGACCCATCCTCGATCCTTTAACACACTCAACAGCAGTCCGTCGATCACACAGACCTGCTACATTGTCAACACTTTTTTCCCCACTGACAATGCGGTGCGAGTTTTCAGAGGCATGGTCACATATGGATCCCAAAAAAAACCCAGAAAAAACCTCTCACTTAAATATATGCAATGGTTTATTGCTACTATTATTACTATGATCTATATCCTGCCAGTTCTGTCGATTGTCTGCATACTTGTGAGGCCAAGAAACAAGAGACAATCTGTCTCCTTAGTGATTCTGCTCACACTATTGCCCTATGTGGCTGCAGTGGTATATGCGTCATTATTCATTCAAAGACACAAACCATTTTAGTGTTTCTTGCTCCATTATGGCTTTCTTGATGTGCACAAAGAAGACTCTTTGTCAAGTCACTCAGCTCACATCTTGTTGTGTCTCGATCTCATTTTGGAATTGTCTCGTATTCAGAGGTTTAATCAATGCCACATCAGATTTGATTGCAGTGATGTCATTAGCCCCAGAAGGGGGAATGGGTGTGGCAGCTGATCTGTGGATCAGTCTCAACCATGCTTGCTAGTATTTCTGCAAAACAGACAAAAGCCTCACCGTTAAATTTTCTCTCTCTGTCTCGTATTTGGAAACCATGGAAACCAGCAAACTCAACTCACCTTGGACTTACCACTCATAATACAACATGTTTATGGACTCAGGGGAAAAAAATACATTTTCAAGCATCGGGCAGAGGCAAAAATATTGTGGCATCAAAATATATTATGTTTGTAGAATATAAACACACTGTAGGCTGCAGCATACCACAAATTCAGTTAATAACATGTGCAGCCGGCAAACCTCTTAGAAACTGATTTTAGGCACAGAGTATGAGTGGATGGAGGATGGGATGCAAGAGAGACAGGATGAGAGCCTTTCATGCACTTGATAAGCGAGTGTATTTGACTTTGTTAATCAGAGCAAACATTCTTGTCATGTATGAGCAGCCCAATCGTCCAGAATCTCAAGCAAACAGATTTAGCTTAGGCTCCGACTTCCCATGGCTGTCATTCAGTAGTTATGCAGGCGTGTAAATATGTAGTGCTGAAATGGGCATGGACTGCAATGTTGGATGATGTCATTCATCGCCTCTTGGAGTATGTTTGGAGCTGTTGCTCTCTCAAGATTTTGGGGAAAACCCAAGCCTTTAAATCTGCTGTGGGGAAAAATGGGAAAAACATAGTGTCTTGCTCATTTCAGGTTGTCATCTACAATGACTGTTTCTGTTGCTAAGTCAGGGCCTCAGGCCAAGCTGAGGGAGTTTGTCTGTGTGTGTGTTTCGTCTGTGCTTAAGCCACCAATGCTCAGTAGATATGCTTTGTGCAACACACACTTAAGTAGCCTTCACTGTGACAAGTTTATTAAAGATGGCATGAACTGAACTGATTGAATACAAAGGAAGAATAGACACTCACAGACTGCTGGATTCTGATTAAAACCTTGAAAAAGACAGCACATGCTTTAAAGAGAGTCAAAATCACCGTCCATATCTGTCTGCACAGAAATGCACATTACTATGTTTCTCAGACAGCAGCTTTTCGCCCTGCCAACATAAACATGGGCAGAATATTGCCAGTCTCTTTCTCATGGCTCTCGGCTATTGACCAGCATTCTTTCAGTCCCAAGTTGCGACGGTGAAGTTTGATTCACGTCATCTGCTGCTGGGTGTGGGTCTTTTTATATAAGCCTTGGCAGATAGTGGTCTTATGTCAGGCTAGGGTGTGTGTGTCCACTGGGGCCCAAAGTTATGGCTTAGGAGCCACGTGAGCTTGCAGAGTAATTAAACCTGGAGCCTGTGTTCTGTCAAACTGCCAATTTGCTTCAGTGATTTCTACATGTGAAAGAGCCGGGTCAGGCTACAGCTGAAACTATTAAAATATTCTAACAAATACTGCCTGTCACCAGTGTCCGCTCTGTTACCTCGTCTGTTAGCTCTCATCAGACAATCACCATAACAATGGGAGGGGAAGGACATTTCACGATGTATTTTCTCTCTCTGAATTATCCTCATTTAAAGCTCACTCTTGTCCAAAGAAAACATATTAATGATTAGAAAACAAAACCACTGTCGCCGCTAACTTAATGATCCTCCAGAAAAAAGGGGTTGACTTGGAATAGTAGATCATCTAGCAACAATATTTACACAATGAAACAACTTTAATGAAAAGCAGACGCTGTGTTAGCATTCAAATCTTCCTATTCCAATTACTGCTGTTCTGGTGAGCTTATTGTTCCTTTTTCCCCTGGCACCCTGCTGCAATTTTACAGCTGTTGGTTTTTACCAGCATGAAAGGGGGGGCTCTCCCCCTCTCCTCCTGTTTCTCCTTCATTTTCAGACCTGAAAATGTGTCAGGGTCAGGCAGAGAAATTCCAGATATCACTGTTTAGATCAAGAATCTCCCGTTTGTGCAGATAATGAGCAAGCCCAAAGATCATTGTGTGAAATCCAAAACAAGAACCTGTGATCACTGCTTCTCGGTAATCCATGCCCTTTCACGCCGGTTCAAAATTTAAACTTCAGCAACTGCTCAGTTATCCTCCTCACATTGATCCAAGGTTTAGGGTGATGTCCTGCCAAACACCAATATAAAGCTATGGGAGTAATGGTACAAAGTGTAGGGAGCACTTGTGCCATTACTTCACTAATGTTTGTTTTTTTCACTTGCCCAGTCAGCAATCTGTTATTTTTTAAGCAGTTATCAAAATCACAAAAAGACCGAATTTAATTGTCATATCTAATCTTTATTTAAATTAAATAATCTGCTTCAGTTTATAAACTTTGTTTTATCTGCTGCCATTTTTTTCTCACCAGTGCCTGATCGGTATTTTGTGCGATATTACGAATCCTACTATAGCAAAGACATGACCCGCCCTACTCTGCCTCTGACTAGCCCTACTATACCTCTAATTGGCATACACCGATATTCTTACCCTAACCAGTCTCATTAAATGAGTACTTGCCAATCAGAGACAGAGTAGAGCAGGCCTTGTGTCAAAGCAGAATTTATAGGTTAGCGCAACAGAAATGAGAAGGAAGCAAGATGGCTCACTCCTTTGCACCTTCCATCGTCAAATCTGCAAAAAAAAAACAAGGTTTTTCATTATTTTTTATTGGGCAAGTGAGTTTCTAGATTTACTAGCCAGACGTGGCATTTTACCCCGGGCAAGCTGGTAATCCTTATTGTTCCTTAAACCCTGTAGTGTATGTTTGCTTACCAGACAGGGCTGTATTTATGGAGGGGTACCTCTGAGAATAATAGCATTTAATGAGCCTTGGCTGAGGCCTTTTGACTGCCGGAATAATTGCTCATGATAATTAATGTTCGGTAAAAGTTGTGCCGTTGAAGCCATGCTTTATATTTCCGAATTGAAAACACAAGAACGTGCCTTTTTGCTGAAGGTCTTTGGAGCTTATTCATTTGGTCTGTATGTGTATAAACAGTGAGTTTTTTTGCACAATTCATTTTTTCTTAGAACAATACTGCAGAGTTTAGCTATATCTGGAAGGCGATCACATTATTGCTACTATTTCTCAGTCTTACTCACCCACTTTGGCTCCTTAGCCTCAATCATATCAAAGCCAGATTGTTCAGGGCTATAGGTTTCGATACCTTTTTACAACCCCTCCCCCACACGGTCTCATGTTAAAACAGCAGCTGGAATCGGTCCATGGACATCTGCTGTTGCAGCCCAGTGCTGGTTCTGACACAGTGTAGAGAGCAGCTGGTGTTTCCAGTTTTTGAATCCGCTAACAAAAATGGATGGACTGTTATGGAAACAGGTTTTAAGTTTCGCTGCTGAAACTATTCTAAAGAGCAAAATAGAGGTGGAATCAAAACAATGCTCAGTAGCTGCTATCAATCATCATTTTACCTTTTCATTCTTTGCCTTCGTCCCTCTCGCTGGTTTCCTCAGCCTTTGGTTTTACAAACCCTGAATAAGTGCACATGGAGGAAAGACGAATTTTGAAGTTGGAGTAACATTTTTAGTAAATTATCACATCGACTCACTATAATGCAGAGGACAGCCGCCGGGCTGCACCCCCATGATAACAGTCAGTGTGTGTGTAATCCCACTCCAGGAGTGTGTTTCTGTATTCCAGAATGTTATCTGTAACCCCCAGCATGTTCACCTCTGCAGTATGAATAGGTCACTTCATGTCGTTTGCTGTGACAGACACATCCTGTCCTAGGATTTGCATTGATAAAATTCCAAACCTGTTGTTAATTCCTGTTCATTTTTTTTCTCCAAAACTATCTTGTGTTTTGTTTAAAAACACCAGGGGCGTTGGCAGGATGGAAAAGTAAACTTTTGCCACCCGTCTGTGCAGACACAAAAATAGTTCTCACGTTTGGGGGCACGAACTGTGTATCCCTGTGTTATTTTTTGGGATTGTCACTGTGGAAAGTAGTAGTAAAGTGGACTTTGTGTGGTTTTCATGGCTACACTTAGTGTTATACTTTTTTTATTTTATTGCACAGCCTGAGGAGTTGGAAAATGGGTTATTCGTGGTGTGCTATGAGACCACATTATTACCTGAAGGATAGTGTTACTATGATTGCAGGAGCTGATATTGTAGCCGGTAGGCCAACGAAGGATCATGGCTCATATAGTGCTGAAATGTGAGGATTTGCTCTTTCTTCTTCTTTATTGTTTTTTTTTTTCAAAGGGCCACTATGTAGCATTTTGGAGGATCTATTTGTAGAAATCAAATATAATATTCATCTTGGAAAGGAAAAGAGTCCTTAAACTTGGCTAGATGCTGCCAAATCTTACACACTGGCCCCTTAATTAGAGTACCTCTGGAATATAGACAAACAATGTAAAGACATTACTTTTTTGGGGATATTTTATGTACTAAACAATTTATTGAAAGTGATCCGATAATACAGATAATTAGTCTAAGGCTCATTATTCCATCTTGGTTGCCTTCCCTTAGCATTTCTTAGTCCAAGAATTTCCTTCAGTGTCTGTGAGACTGAAATAATTCCCAAGTTAAGCCGAAGTGACTATCTCCTAATAGGGAATGAAAGGAAAGTAGTGAGGGGAGATTTTAGGGTCTTTTGTGGACATCTGGACACAGCGGTCATGGATAAGTAAAGTAAAGGAGAGGAGGGTGTGGCACATAGTGACAGCCAAGGTGTTGTCTCTGTGGTCTGGGTGGAGGACAAATGCAAGATTTAGAGCTGAAGCTTTCCCCCTACTTACCCATGATGTCAGACACTTCACAGCTCTCTGACAGTACAGCACATACGCAGGGACCTACTGCAGCTGCTGTCCCCTGATCATACACTGACTGCACCCATTGTAATCAGGTGTGACTATTTTTTCCCCCGCTGCTCTTCCCCACCCTAAATCTGGGCTCTGGAATTGCAGGATGAGTAAAAAAAGGGCGATTACAATAGCAGCTACATACCAGGGAGAAAATGGAAAAGGCTGTGACAAATGAGTGATTCAGGGACAAATGAGCAACTGAGTATGGGACCAGATAGCTCTATTCATAATATACTTACCCTCTAATGTGCACATAATAAAAACAATGACCTCTATAGGCCATAAAATGTAAAAGAAAATTCATAAGGTTATAATATGTGTATTTTATGAATTAATACTAATAGGGCATCGTTTTGGACCACAAAACAAAAAATTTAAACATGACAGGACGGTCAACATGCTAATATCAGCATTTTACACTCCCTCCACAGAATGATATATGCATTATATGTACTTTCTCCAGCTGTGTGATTGTAGATGTGTGTAGATGATGTCTTATGTGGGTGTGTCTGTAAGTGTTAAGGGGTGTGTTGGAGGACTTTTTTCCCCAGTGAGAAGGAGGGTTTGAAGGAGGTTCTCTGGCAGGAAACAAGTGTAATAAAAAAATACCTTTCAAAACAACTTCATAACAAGTAATGATGAGACACAGTCTCCCCCTCCACCTTATCATCTCTCTTTCCTGCTCTCCCCTGAGTCCTCAATGCCGTGGAAATATATGGTCAACCAGCTGACACAGAGCTAAACCCTGGAACACTCCCTTCTGCACTTACTTCATCACTTTCCTTTGTGTATGCATCAGTCCAACCAGAGCTTTGAGTGCTACAGAATACTTTTATGTGTTTGCTTCTATTTTAGCCTTGTAGATATGATTTAATTTTAGAGTTGACTATATCCTGGAATTCAAGCTGCACATGATAATGTTTATAGTAAGTTCATACAGGTTTGTTAAATCAGCGATGAACAGATTGCAAATTATAAAATGTCAGTGTAGTCGAAATCTCTTCCGGGAGCACTCCTCCCCCGGCATTTTATTTTTTTATGGGGCCATTTGTGCATGATGTAAAGTACCATTAATACCAATTAATGCATGATGAAAAGCACCAAATAAAAACATCTCACCTTCATTCCCATTCCCCCCCTTACTGAACAAAAATCCTGCTTGCCTAACGTATAATTCATGAGACCTTCCTGGTAATGACATTTTTTATTCCATTTCTCCATATATAATCCATGACAGTCCTTTGTGAAACTCTTGACAATCTTCCAAGGAATGCGGCTTGCTTTATTTATGCACCTGATATCTCATATGTATAGAATGTAACTAAGTTGAGGAGCTGCTTATGTTCCCTTGAAGTATGAAGTACATTTGGCCAGCCTACAGACCAGCAACTCATTAGCTGCAGCACATTCCAGCAGCATGTCAACAAGAACGATTGTGGTCTTGTAAATCGTCACAGAGAGAGCCAAAAACTTGCCAGGGGCTTCTTGTGCTAAATATGTCAGCAGGCATGGTGCTGTAAGGCATTTAAAGCATCCACCATATTACATTTGTTCGTGATATATCTGCCTTTGTGCTGCCTTATAATTGCAGTTGATTTGTCCAACCACAGGCAAAAAAGAAATGCTGCATTTGAACTGCCACTCAGCATCATTCTCTCTTTAACCTATGATTTAGTTTTTGCATCTCGAATGGCTACACACCACACACCACGTCAAAGACTGGAACACCCAGACTGAAAGCTTCAAGGAGGACAGCCGGGGCAGGAGATCCACTTGATGTAGCTCAGTAGTGAAGATCAGAATTGAGCCCAGTGGTTACATAGTCTGCAGCCTTGGCCTTGTCCTCTCTGAGCCCATTAAAAACACTCTGGAGAGACACCAAGGTTTTGTTTATGGAGTAGGAGTGTTATGTATGTTTCTCTGTGTTTGTGTTGAGACTGGAGGTCCGAAGGCTTCATGTTGATGCTGCGGGGCCTGGCTGGAAACACAGTGAGATTTCTCACACGGCTGTCTGGTGTGTTTCTGTCCACGATGGTGGAGCGTTACTGAGTATAGAGTTTAAAGGGAGTAGATTGATGCGTATGTTTGTGTCTTTTTAAGTGGATTATAAGCATTTATTTGCATCATGTGTGCAGAATCGGTTGATGTAATCTGTGTAACAAAAGAACCATTTAATACAAGGATTTATACTTTCTAAGAAACTAGAGGGGAAACTTACAGAATAAAACATAAATAAGCATTCCTATTGCAGCCAAATCTTAATACTAAACTATTATTCAGTGAAGGGCTTTAAAAACATTCCACAGGTACTATTTGTCTAAATAAGATCTTTATGAGGCCTAAACTGAGGTACTAAGCTAATTCAATGCTTTAGAGGCTTAACATATTTGTCCCACATTATTGCTCTTTTCAACATAGTAGCTCAAGCCGAAGGCAATTAGCTGAGTGCTCTAATAGCACAGTTAAGCGTTAGTTAAACATTTATGCCAACTTAAACCAGTTAAAATGCAGCATGTGACACCACTGTCGAGATAAAAAAGCACTGCAGGAGGGAACCATATATTACAGATTCTGGTCCATACACAGTGCTGTACATATGCTTTCATGGTGGCCACTCACCAGCTGTGAAAAATAAATGATGCAACACTACCTTTTGTTCGGGGTGCTAACATTCACACAAGAAGCTTGGAACTTCTTCCCGAGTTTATCAAAGTCAGTCATGTTTATAGGATTGCAAACACACAAAACATGGAAATTCACCCTCATTTATATAATTGGTAATGCACTAAATAATGGTAGTGGTGCACCAAACACATTCTTCCTCTGATTGCAGCGTAGTTTCTGGTTAGATCCTAGACTGTTAACACACTGCATTGGTTTCATTCCATGGGGAGGGTAGTATTTAAAAATGATGTGTGGGATGAAATGGATTACGCTGCTGTAGTCCTTGTTAGCCTCTGATTTATCCGAGAAATCAGTTGTCTCTTCTTGATTTTGCAGAGTGATCACTGGTTGGGCCTTAACACATATTCATGCTACTTCAGTTTTGCTAACATAATCTAGATGGCTATCGACAGATAGTTCAAAGGAGACAGTTTGCAGTTATTTGTACATATGCATCAATGTATTTTTAAGGATATTAACATGTCCTAATATGAATTAATTAAACATTTTAGACTTCAAAAGGTAATTTAACCTAGGGAAGTCATTCATTCAATAACCCAGAAAAACCTGACATGTACTTCCAAAAAAGCTATCCTACTTTCTTTTACTTTCTTATGTCAGAAAGGTGTTAGCACCACCGGACCTAATCCCAAGATTGTTACAGAAACAGGATGTGTCCCAAAAGATGGATGTGTAGTCAGGAGGTCATGACTTTCTGACTGAGCCGTTTATTTGCAAAGGCTGCAGGCAGAGAAAATTGGTCCACATGTGACCACTAATTAGTTAGAGCCTCTAAGAACACATGCCAAATCAGTTTGGCATCTTTGAGTCAGGCACAAGGTTTGGTCCACCAGGCCAAACTTAAATTCCTGCATGCATTAAAAAGTCTAATTAAAAATGAGAAAGTCAATGTGTTTAAGTTGTGGTCTCTCTCTTTGTCCCTTTTGCTCTCCCTTCCTTTCAGATGAGGTGATGTGTCAAAATAGTACAGCAACAGGTGCACCTGCGCTACCTACAGACACTGCTAGTAAGTTGATTAACCTTCAAGGATACATGAAATGTCAGTGGGATTTTTGAGAAGTTATTCCAGAGTTAACATTTTAAGTTATATTTAAGAAGTTATATTTCTAGGTGACACATGTGTCATTGACATATCCAGTATGTGCCTGTGTATGACAGCCTTGTCCTCCGATTGTGTTCTTTAGCGACGGCTGCCGCTACTGCCCCAGATACAGGTGCTACTCCAAAAGCTGCTGCTGCTTCTGCTGCTCCTGCAGAAATTACACTCTTGACAACCATTGGAGGCATTGTTCCTGATAACAGCAACGTTGGAGACACCTCAGGCATCATAGGCACCACTGCTGCCCCCATCATCCAAGATAACGTTGTCCCAGATGTCTCCCACATTGTTAGGACAGTGGTGGTGAGTACCTGCCTGTGCCATGTTCAGATGGTGCTTCTCCACTTTTTTGACTTTTCAACATCTAGAGTTAGTATAGGCATAAGCACAAAAGCACAAAACTCAAATAAAAGCTTGTATTTTTATGCTGTTCAACATTTTAACAGATATTTCTGATCTTCTGTTTTGAAGGAAGATGTGATTTCAATGGATGACTGTTGTTGTGGTTGCGACCGTATGTGCGAAGGGTGCCGTCTTGTCCTGACCTTATGTGCCTCTCTGTCCTGGCTCACTCTCTCCACAGCCCGGTGTGGTGTGTGTCGGAAAGGAGGACATTCCAGAAAGTAATGCTGTCAGGGCTGTGGTGAAAACAGATGATTGTGTGAGTATGAGTTTAACCCTTTTATCTTGATGAATGTGACTGTTAAAGTAGAATATTCTCACCACCGCCAGAGCAACATCCAACCACCAGCAGCCCTCTTCTCCTCGCTGCCAAAAACAGACAGAATTTAACTACCAGCTAACAGCTGAGATTTTGGAATGCAACATTTAAGACCACAGTGTTCCTGGCGGGAGACAAATGAGGAGGGAGGCTAATGTTTCCTCTCTTACTCTGGGGTCCTTAAGAATAACGGAAGAATAGCAAGGGTGTGGCTTTCAGTTTTTTATATTACTGAAAGCCTACACATAGAGGTGCTTTTATAGTTTTTTTTTACATCAGGAATGAGGGAGGCATCTATTGTCTTGCCCATACAAAATACTATACCCATTTTAGTATATAATTATAGTTTTACCTTTCACTGTTAACTGTTAATTCACACGTCACTATATTTTTTTGAACTGTTGTTTTGGTCATGAGTATTTTCACACAGTCGGCAAATATTAAGTGGCAAAAAAAGTTTTTTTATGGAACGGGGAAGATTTTATTTTTACTTTCAAAGCTCAAGCATAGGCATCAACCACTCAAGTTTGCGGAACAGTCGTCACATCAAAACGTACACTTTGCCTCTTTATGGTAGTGTGGCCCAGTGTTGTGAGCAAACCATAGACTGTATATAAGAAGTGGACGTACCCATCGTGACCTGTCAATCATAGTAGGCCCGCCCTAAAGCAGAGTCTGCTTTATGGTCTTTTTTACTCTAAATGGGACCATAATTTACTTAATGAACATCATGCAAGTTTTAAGACACTTACGCATTGGCTTCACAAGGCAAAACCCGGGTTGCCCCTTGGAGCAAACCAGAGACACTTCTTCCCTTCTCACCTTTCACAATAAAAGCCCTAGACATATACACTGCATAACTGTTTACCAGAGGGAAAAAAATGTACTCAGAGCATCTTGCTAAAAGGAATCTCAATGAAATTGAGAATTATGTGGAACTCATTTTTAATTTCTGAAGAATGAGTTGGCGCAATTCTATTTGAAATGTGTGACTGTCGCCAGTTTGCATCGTTGCCCGTATAGAAAAGTTTTGATGCATTTTCCTTTATTCGTCACGCCTCCAGTGTGTAAAGGCCTTCATTGTGTGCTCAAAGCACACTAAACACATCACTCGCTTTAAAAGGTAGTGTTTAATCTGACAAAATCATTCTCCTTCTTAACATTATTTCAGTATCAAATACAATCTTTGGTTTTATTCAAATGCAAACAAATTGTAACTGGAGGAGGCCACGTAAGGTCAAGCAAAGCAGGGTATGAGCCAATGAAGGTTTCCTTTCCTGAGGGGCAACATGTGATAGGTCACAAGTGACACACACGGATGGAGAAGAGAGTAGGTTTCATTCCATGATATTGACGTTTAGCCCTCCGTAATGTCTTCTGAGTTTTACAACAGAGTCCAGCTGTGGGCCCACTCCCAACTAACTGAGGATTCAGGGCTTTGCTAACAATGTTCTTCTGGGAGCACTGAGAACTGTCTGGATCACATTACAGAATATGAAGAGTGTTCCCAAGTTGCAGAGCCTAAAGTTGTGCAATGAGGTGATATCATAGTTCGGGGTTAAGGTTGGAAAAAGAAGGTGTGGTGAGCAAGTTTTCAATCCAACTGGATTTTGTCTCCATTACTCACTAAAAAGGCCTATGTGCGCTGATGGTCAACGGGGAAAATTCAGGAACACACATTGGATTGTTGGTCCCAATGATCACCCAAAAGAAATACAATGTCTGTACTCTGAGAATGAAAAATTTGTTCAGGCATTGGCTAGTTTTGAGTCAAGTTCATGCTCAATTTCCCCAAATCAGACAAATCTTGTTTTTCAAAATATACAGAGCAAAAAATCAACTGTTTTATTATTATTAACGATATTATTTATTACTATGTGAAGAAGCATGATTTCACAAAACACCCTGCAAAAAATAAGTTAAGGCTAAACTATGCTTTAATCCTCAGATTTTTTCACACAGCTATTTTGAATTGGCACAAGTATGTATTGTACATTTCCCTTTAACATAGATATCCTCTCTTATAGCAAGCAACTAAAGACATTATTCAGAAGAACCCTGCAAGCTGGTGCCACAAGGAAAACTGTAATATAAAAATCTTCCAAGACGGCAACACAGCGCTGGTGGCGAGTGATGATGGTGGGTATCCATTAATATATAATAACTTCCACATGCACAGTTTATTTCATGTGTTATTTAAAGTTATAATACATTCTTGTGTTGTTGTGTTGCATAAAATACTACATAGTCCTGATTAACTAATTACTGATATATCTCTAATATCCACTGCCCCTGCAGCTAACTTGGATACTTTGGCTGAAGCACTCAAGAGTGAAAATCTGAAAGAAAAGGTAAGAGAACACTAGATACTGTTTTTAGCAGTCTGTATACAAAAACAAAAACCCTTTAAACAAACAGGAAATGATCAAAAAACATTGGACATCAAACTGCAACTTTTGGAAGTAGAACATCTTTCTTTTTATTTAATACTTTTTTAAAACTAAGATTTATTCACAACCCACAATTGATTTATTTTGTTGCATCTCACACACACACTGCTTTTGACCCCAACTGTATGTCTTCAACTTGTTTGCAGCTGGGTGTGACAAAGACTGAGACCCCGCCTTCATCAAGTTCCGCTGTCTTTGTGGGAATACTTGTCTCTGGTCTGCTTGCTGCCCTTGGAATCATTGTAGGTTACCTCAAATGCCCACGCAGGACTGACACCAAGGGAGTGAGGCTGGTGAGCACATTTTCTTGTTAAAACGTGATCTACAACATCCTGCACTATACTGTATGTTGCCACTGTGGACCTCATTTACCTACTTCCTGGTTTACGTGTTCATGCTGGCTCTACAGGAGTTGCCTATCAGTGTTGCATTATTCAGCCAAGAGAACATTAATTAAAAAGATTTTGCCTTCTCCACTGCAGACCATGCAGCATGCTTGTTTGATCATGTTTGCAATGAATCAAATTTGTAAATCCAGTAACACTATGCATAGATTTTCTCAGGCAAGGTTCATGTTTTACTACATCTGAAGTCAAAACAGCACTCTTTCCTTCCATTGGAATCGATTGCTGCAATTTTTTTAATTAGGGTATTTTGCTGGCCAGCTATCACAGAGAATATGCAGAGAAAGAGTGTGCGTTATCCAAAGACCCACGCCCTGTTCTCATCTGCAGAGCTTGCTGTTTCATCTACTAGCCAGACACAGCTGTTTCTCTGTACCACTCGCAACATCACATGACAGAGACCACATTAGAGGATGTGTTTGTGTGTGTCTATAAGTAATAATGGAAGGGTGTGGGTGTTAGTGATTCATATGTGTACATTTGTGTCTTTATGCTGCTGACAGAACTGTGTCTGATCTTAAAATGCTTCATTTTTAACCCCTTCACAATATTTGATCCAGGGACCTATATAACACATCACACAGGGAAGCTTTTGTCCCTTTAATATACTGAAAGTATGCATGGGCACAAAAGGGAACCTCCAGCATGGCTGCTATGTTAGTGACGGAGACTTTAATGCGCATTTCCAATGTACACATTCATAAAAAGAAGGGGAAAGCTGCTTCACAGCTCGCTCACTCTCTGCCTAGGAGTAATACGTATCCTAACTCATATGTGTTGTTGACATTCTCTTTCTATCCTTTCCGTGATGTGTTCATTTGTGTGCTTTATTTGCAGGCAGAGGAGGCCTATCCAGCAGATCAGGAGAACCAGGGAAACACTCTTGTATCTGTGGCCCCCCTCAACCCCCCTCCAGAAGCCCCGGAGAAACCCAGCGTAAATGGAGAGACCCCGGAGGCAGACAAGGCCCAGCCTCCTCCTCCCACCAACGGCCACTCCACCACAAAGACAGCGGACACCGAGCTGTGAAACAGTCTACAAATAATTGTAGCACAGGAACGACCCCCAAAAACATAAAACCCATCCACATAAACACACACACACACACACACACACACACACACACACACACACACACACACACACACACACACACACACACACACACACACACACACACACACACACATACACACGTACACAAACATCCAAACCCAAACCCACCCCTCTTCTGAATCCACTCCTTCCCAACCACAGTGAGTTCACTTCGAAGTGGACATCAGGGACTAGAACAATTTCCTACATCAACGCTCTTCTTGTTATGGTCCCCTTGCCTCCCTCTCTTTAGCTATGTGCCTCAATAAATATCAGGAAAACTAGTCTGACGATGATGGCGGTGATGAATGAGGTTGATTATGACGAAGGCTAAGTCCCTGGGTTGTTGACGGCAGTTAAGCTGGAGACGAGAGACAGGAGATGGGCAGTTCAGGGTGGGAAGAGAGTGTATTCGAGCATTAGTCAGCACTGGTTCCCATGGAGCCTGCAGCCTTTGGAGTCCAAGCCATGTGCTGTCAACACTTAGCACGGTCTCTGCATGTCGTCAAGTCTAACGCTACGACCAACCGTCCACCAGTAAATACACCATAAGCACATCAATGAAATTGTTCCTCAGTTTAGTGTATAGCCATAACAGACTGAGGGGAAATAAATCACACTGCCTTGAAAATCTGTGTACAAACTCAGAGAGAAAATCCATTGGACTCTGATCTTGTTTGTCTGATTGAGTCATTGATTGTGGATGTGTGAGAATGAACGTGCTGCTTTCAAATCTTGCATGTGTGTGTTAGTGTTTACTTGCATCCGTACTGTGCCTGGACTGTATGTGTATCCATACATGCATCTAAGCTTCCCTTGCTTACTGTATCAGGGTTCCCACATGTAAGCTAAGAATAAACTACAAGGCTATCTAGCAGAACTCTCCAAGACGGATAGCATTGCAGTCTGAAATGGCTAAGTTATGTTCAGGATCATATTAATTCAAATGTAGTTTATTGAGTAGCAATGGTTTCAAATGTGTATTGAGCATTGTTGAGAGAGTTAGATAATAAGGAATCAGACCAGGGGTCAAAACAACGAATGGAAGCACAAAACATTGGCTAAATGCTGGCAAACAGTACTTTTTTTCTTTGCACAAATTGTGCTGCATTGTTAAAATATAACGGACCATGACATGACAACTCGTGATTAGCCTCGTTAAAGACTCCACTTTATATTACTAGTAAATTGGATTTAAGATTGGTATGATACACAGATAAGAATTAGTGGCAATTAATTATCCTAGCAAACTCGACTCTACCTTTGAATCCATTAGTCATAATTTCTAAGCTTAAGAAAAGATGATTTATTTGATTAGTTATAGTTATTGACTATGCCATAAGACTACCACAGAAAGGATCATTGTAGCGTCTGGAGAGATCCTTGTCAGCCAAACCAGATCATCAATAAAAATGTCCTGGAAGATTCCTGGAAAATTATCTTTGGAAAAGTGTGGGAACCCTGTGTTTGTATGGACGTGTGGTTGATGACAAGTGATTTTTGATCAAGTATGGAAGTGAATGATAAATCTGAATGTGACATTAGCCATGAAAAGTGTACAATATTGTGAAAATGATGGCTCACTGAGATTCCTGCGGTGAGACGAAAGAAGTGTGGAAGTTTAAATCACCTTATTTTCTTGAAGAGGTTTAGCCTCAAGGAATTCTCCCATCTATCACTGCAAACTGTGGTGATCAATCACAAAGCCAACAGGCCTCTTTACATCATGAGACTTACTGTCTGACCAACAGACTCATAAAGGCCTCAGATGCAGAGCCTCTTACTGTCAACTCTGCCCAGCCATTTGTCAGTGTTACTCTCTTTTCAATATACTGTGTATGCTCTTTTTACTATCAGTATTCTATTGAGCAGTGTGTATAGTATGATGACTTTTTTTGTCTTGTTTTTATTTTTTGTTTCTTCTGTATGCCAAAGAACTTCATTTCATATCTTATGTTGTGCTAAACATGTGTACTTCTGTGACACCTCTATAACATCCAGGCCATATAACACAAAGAAATGTGTCTAAGGGCTGTTAGAAGGAAAAGTCTAACATCCAAAATCAGTTTGTTTGTCCTGTAAATGACGTTTTTACTGACATACCGAACATCAAATACAAAAGGAACTTGCAATATTTTGTAGTTGAACCAGGGAAAAGGAAAAATATTCAGTTATATAAATGGAACGTCTTGCATGGATTTCTGCTTCCACTCCATTTTTTCTTTTCATTGCTAACATTCCAATGTGACTGTTTCATTTTACTAGCACCCTGTAGTTAAATTTGATTAAAACATGAAGAAAATAAAAAATGAAAGATGAATAACCTTTTATGTTGTCATGTTTTCAGCCTCATTTTATTTAAAAAGAGTGAGTGGAAAAAGCGATGTTTTTTTAAAATACAGAAACATGTGCACATGTACTTAGACACAAATTTGGAAGAACAAATTTGTGCATAAATGAACATTCTTGATCATTTTTACTGCCATTATTAGATGATGCGGAAGCATATAATATATCTTGAATAGGTAAACCAGCCATTTTGAGGAGATATACGTTTAATATATTACAACTCTGTTTTATGCATGTGTTATTGAAAAAATATACACATGTTTAATACTTAGAGTAAGCAGACTCTTGTTTTTGTCCTCTGTAAAACAAACAGAATGCATGATAGCTTTTAATATAAGATTTTATGTTCTAAGTAGGCTACAAATATCAGAACAACACAAAACCTTTGAGCCACATATGGGGGTTATGTGGCTCAAAGGTGCAAAGTAGATATAAATGTTAAAAAAACTGTTTATTTATTGGGGGACCATAATAAAATCTCCTGCCACCTTCCTCTGGGTCCCGACCCATTCTTTGGGAATGACTACTCTTACTAACACATGCTGAATTAAAATCCCTTACAGCCCATAAGGTCACACAGCTGGTTTACATAAGCAGTAGTAATGACATCACTTCACTCTGTTTTGTCTTTCACAGCTTGGGTGGGGCAGCGAAAACATCCACCAGCTGTCTTCTCTTAACGGCACAGGACATGTTCATGAGCACCATGTCAGTCTAGGGTCCACACGCCATCTATCATAATGTTCATATACGTATTTTAATTTAATATTCTGTCACCATCCAATGCATGTGACAGTTTGACTAGTGTATTTCCCATCCAGTCACGCCCTTCTTTCATCACAAGATCAAGTCCCATGTGAGTTGCTACCCTGCCCTGTCCCCTTCCACACCCTACAAGGAAAATATTTTACTACAGGCCATTGAGCATTGCTGTCAAACAGTCCTGTTGTCACAATATCCCACAACGGCAGAGACATAATAAAAAGCCCATACTATAGACATAAATATAATGGATCAATCATCTAAAATATGAGACATGGCCAACTGCTGCATGGTACAAATATAAAAGGTGTAAATTCCAGTGGACGTGCATATTGCTTTTTGTATATACAGACAGACAAATCTCTGTTATTTTCAACCTCTGTGACCTTGAACCCTGTGAGGTGAGAGCCAAGATCATCTGTGTCTAGATTAAAGAAAACAGACTCCACCCATGTGAGTCTATTTTGTCTGGTTGCTCCCGCTCTCCCGCCTGTCACCCTTAAATTGGTGGGTTCGCTCAAATTACACACACACACACACACACACACACACACACACACACACACACACACACACACACACAAGAAACATTTTTTCTCTTATCACTAATAATATCTTGCATACAGTAAGTTTTATTTGCCCAGGTCTTTGAGGTATACATTCCTGGATTTTTACAGTGGAGATTCATGTAATTAAGTTTGCACGTGAAAATGCAACATCTCTTTCTCTGTTCACAACACAGGACTTAGATTATGGAGAAATCCTTGTTTAGAACATTTTACTACTTACTATGAAAACTCCATTAAGCTCAATAGTATTGGGGATTGTGGCAGAACCTGGAAAAATCAAAACAATGTTATCTAACTGGCCAGATACCAGAAGTAAGTGAATAAATGTTTAATTTGTTATTTGGATGAACAGACCCTTAATATTTTTCACCCATCGGCCCCTGTACCCCTGCAGTATATCAGTCCAAATCTTCTCATCCACAGCTTTTCATCAACGTCACACAAGTCCCCCAGCTCCATCCTGCTCCCCTCCCATCCTTGTATCTCCACCCCTCTATTCCTCCATCCAGCCAAGAGTAGTGTATGTGCAGTGGAATCTGGGATTATAAGCAAAAGTCAGCTGGTTGTTTTTATTGTGGGGTGTCTCCCCCCTCAGTGTACGTACAGCTGCCAAGTACGTCATGTTTTCCCTCTTCATGCCAAAGCACGCCCCTTCTAAACTCATTGATGGTAAGATAATATTGGGTGGAATGGAAGGGTGGGAGGTAAAGGAATGCACACAAGAGACAGAGCGGTGGGACTCGGAGGTCAGGAGGTGTGGTCCGCGGGGTGAGCCTACGATGAGAATTAAAAGCTGATCAACTTTCAGGGTTCATGAAAGGTTACAGGAATGCCAGGAGGCAGAATTAGCAAAGGAGTCCACTGAGTCTATGATTGTGCATGATAAAGGATTTAATGTCTGTTAACATGTTTTCTAAATATAAATATATTCAGTGATTATCATAGGTATACTGTATTATTCCCAAAGCAATTAAGAACAAGATAAAAAATAGGAAAAAAAGAAAATCTACTAGATTAAGCAGATATAAGCAGAAATCAAAATGTGTATCATAGGATTCATTGGGGGGAGGCTTAAACATGTAGCTTAGGTTAGCCACTTGGGGGCAGAAGAAACAAGCTTTGATAAAAAAGTTTACATCATTTTCCGTAACCTGCTTATCCAGTTAAGGGTCGCAGGGTGCTGGAGCCGATCTCAGCGGTCAATGGGCGAAGGCAGGGTACACCCTGGACAGGCCGCCAGGCTGACATATAGAGACAGACAACCACCTACGGGCAATTTAGAGTCTTCAATGAACCTTAGTTGCATGTCTTTGGACTGTGGGAGGAAGCCGGAGAACCCGGAGAGAACCCACGCCGACACGAGGAGAACATGCAAGCCCGGGAATTGAACCCAGGCCCTTCTTGCTGTGAGGCGACAGTGCTAACCACTACACCACCGTGCAGCCCAATTTTACATATGGCGATCTTATTAGCAAACAGTTGCCTATAGAAATGTTCTAAATTTACAACATAAACATTCTAAATTGGCACTTTTGTATTACCTGTTGCAAGTGTTTGATAATGCAGTATCTATCAGGAAGAAACATTTGATCCAAGTTGTGGCCCAAGCAAACAGAATGGCAATGTACTGGTCCATTAGCACAGATATGGTGCAAATTAGCTTATATTTTAAATGGTCTGGCTACCTCAGTACTACAGACTCTGCTTTTGGTCTCCAATAACTCATTTAGAAAAGACACACTGTTCTTCTGAATGTATAATGTTAGACCTTTTCAATAGAATTGCAATTTCTTCTTGTAATGTCATTCACATACAGTGCAACAGGAAAACAAAAGGTGACACAAAGTTGACATTTACACCTGTGAAATTGTGTATTTCCACAATACGCCCACTAAATGACGGAAATCATTTTAACCCATTACCCAATTTGCGCCACTGTTTGACACATTCAAAACAAAGATGGCTGCCAGCTGGTGACCGGTAAAGGTAACTTAGTCGCAACTTGAGAAACAGGTTAAATATCTTCTTCTTTTTAACGTGCAGCGGTCAGAATATGTTTCCATCAGGGTGGTAAGAAAAGCCTTTAATGATTTAGAAAATGCCGTCACAACTGCGGTAAGTGCTTTCAAACAGATTTTATTTTTATTTTTCTAGCAAGAGTGCTAGATTACTCTACTCGGAGTAAATGTGATGATTGATCATTTAATACTGCTGTTATTGTGACTGGTTAACTGGTTGCTCAGATTTGGTCCTGGAAAGGAAGTTACTACACAATATGATAAATATGCTGTGGAGGAGAGTCAACAAAACAGTTGTCAGGCTTAATTGACAAAATAAATGACCTTGCGTGATATAAAACAGGCTCACACACTGTATCAAAGCAGGAGGGTCAAACAGGGACACATCTGAAATCTGAATCAGTACACTAGCTGACAAAATATCCATTCCAAGATCTGTGGTCTTAAGGGATAACATCATGACCAAGTTACAGTGGATCCTAACCTGGAATCTATTTAGACAACTCTTGCTGGTTCACCTGTTTTAGGTTCCTGAAAATGATTAAATTAACTAACCAATCCCAGTATGTGTGGAAGAGGAAGTTTCAGTAATGCACTCCACCTGACCTTGATTGAAATGATTTATGTTGTTTACACCTTGGCAGCAGTGAAAGGGTTTTTTTCTCTCATCCAACACACTTGCATGAACAACACTATGCATCCACCCACACGCACAAAGATATTCTCTGAAAATCCAAAGTGCATGACTAAAGCAAAACATAATATACTTTCACATACTTCGAACAAAAAAAAAAAGAAAACATGTATCAAGGGAATTGTACTATGCAGTTTTAAAGCAGGGATCCAGATTAAGGGAGGGACCCTCTGTAACACAAATATGGGGCCCCACTGACTAATGTACACGCATAAGGGAGTGACCAGACGCATCCTACTTGAACTGTCCCATCAGGCAGCTGTGTCAAATCAGAACAGTGTTATTCAATGCTTTTATAATGACTTTTAGCCCTGATAAAAAGTCACTACAAAATGTTTTTATTGTTAATTAACTGCAGGTTCTTCTCATGTATATGTGGTATGAAGCTATAGGCCTTCTTTATATTGTCTTTTGCATTATAGTATCTTTTGGGAAGTTAAAATGAAGGAACTGAGCAGCATTATCAAAGGCTTATAAGACTAATGAAGGAATGATGAAAATTAAAAACTGAAATGCTCAAATTCAATATTTTGTTTCCATAGACACCTAAATGGCAAACAACAACGGAAACTTAAATCGATATCCCGTCTGTTTCCTGCACATTTCTCTGTGCTGTCGTTGTCTCTCCCAACATCTGCTTAGGAAAACAATCTGGAAGACATTGTCTCCTTTTTCCAGTGATGCAACAACTGTCCACAGAAGGCACATCATCACACCCTGTAATGAACCGTAGACCGCGCAGTTGATTGCATACTAATGATAATTTACTAAAGCTGTAGTGCGGACAGATTGCACAATAACACTAGATACTAACAATCTAATTTATCTAATTTTATAAGACATTATATGTCTTGAAAAAAAGTGGGACCTAAGGTTCTAGATACAAAAAAGTTAATGCTCATTTAAAATGTAAACACTTTGAAACGGGCACATGCATTCTGTAAGTGATTTACATGGGCCCACGTCGAAAGAATCCAAACTACAGATAGAGTAAAGCATACAGGGGACAGTGAAGTTTGAGTGGGATTGTTGGGTTAGGATGCCCCCTGCTGCTGCCCTAGGGTCAAAACTAAAAACAATAAAGTTAAAGTGAAATGAAACAAATATAAAGCAAATGGAAAACAAACAATTTGTATATTTTTTTGAAATATGATTTATGTGACCCAACAAAGGTTTTAAATTCAGCCATATTTTTTTACATACACAAAATGTGAACGACAAATCTTAAAAGTACAAATGAAGCAACTTCTAATGTGTAGAAGTGATAATCATTCATGCTAAATCCATGCTATTTTGATCTGTTAAAATATATTTCAACATAGAATATGAACATATTTGCAGGTCTCTATGAACTCATTAGTAATCTTTACAAGTTTCACGCTTTGAGTTGGTAGATACAATGCCTATAAAAAGTATTCACCCCCCTTGGATGTTTTCCCCTTTTGTTGCTTTTATACATGAAATCATGGTCAATATAATTTGGCTTTTTTGACAAGAATTTGCAAAAAATAACTCTTTAATATCAAAGTGAAAACAGATTTTTACAAAATAATGTCAATTAATTAAAAATATATAGTGTAAAATAAGTGTTTGCATAAATATTCACCCCCTTTAAAGTGACTGACCTAATTCAACAGAGGTCCAGCTAGTTGATGCCAGCAGTGTCACAATTAGTGAAATGGAGATCACCTGAGTGCAGTTGATGTGCGTCAAGTGATTGTAGTATAAAAACACCTGTGTCTGGGAGGTCCAGTCTCTGGTTCATCAGTATTCCTGCTACAATTGCATGAAGACAAAAGAACACTCCAAGCAACTCAGAGAAAAGATCATTGAAAAGTATAAGTCAGGAGATGGCTACAAAAATATTTCCAACTCACTGGACATCCCACAGAGTTCAGTTAAATCCATCATTAAGAAATGGAAGGAGTATGGCACTTGTTTAAATCTGCCTACAGCTGGCCGTCCTCACAAACTGAGTGACCGGGCAAGAAGAAGACACCTACGACCGCTCTGAAGGAGTTAAAAGCTTCAGTGGCTCAGATGGGAGAGACTGTACATACAACAACTGTTGCCCGGGTTCTTCACCAGTCGAAGCTGTATGGGAGAGTGGCAAAGAGAAAGCCACTGTTGAAAAAGGCTCATATGAAATCTCGCCTGGAATTCACCCAAAGGCATGTGGGAGACTCCATGGTCAAAATTGAGCTTTTTGGCCATCAGACTGGACGCTATGTTTGGCGAACACCAAACACTGCACATCACCACAGACACACCATCTCCACCGTGAAGCATGGTGGTGGCAGCATCATGCTCTGGGGATGCTTCTCAGCAGCAGGCCCTGGAAGGCTTGTAAAGGTAGAGGGGAACATGAATGCAGAAAAATATCGCCAAATCCTGGAGGATAATCTGACTCAGTCTGCAAGAGAACTACGACTTGGGAGAAGATTTATTTTCCAGCAAGACAACGACCCCAAGCATACAGCAAAAGCTACACAGAAATGGTTCAAAGACAACAAGGTGAATGTTCTGGAGTGGCCAAGTCAAAGCCCAGATCTCAATCCAATCTAGAATTTGTGGCTGGACTTAAAGAGCTGTTCACGCCCGAGCAACCTGACAGAGCTTGAGCTGTTTTGCAAGGAAGAATGGCGAAAAATTGCAGTGTCCAGATGTGCCAGCCTGATTGAGACATATCCACACAGACTCAGTGCTGTGATTGCAGCCAAAGGTGCATCTACTAAATACTGACCTGAAGGGGGTGAATATTTATGCAATCATTTACTTTACCTTATATATTTTTAATTAATTGACATTATTTTGTAAGAATCTGTTTTCACTTTGATATTAAAGAGTTATTTTTTTGCAAATTCTTGTCAAATAAGCCAAATTATATTGACCATGATTTCATGTATAAAAGCAACAAAAGGGGGAAAACATCCAAGGGGGGGTGAATACTTTTTTATAGGCATTGTATGTTCTTAACTGAATACTGGGGCCTTGGCAAAAGTTAAACATAATCGTAATTGAAGAACAAATCCAAAATAATATATCATCTACTATGTACAAAAAGAAGCAGTGACATTTCTTATTTTCACCATTTATAAAAAGTAACTGCAAAGTGTTTTAATCAACAAATATTGCAATATCAGGAAGTGGTTCCTGTACAAAGTATGAGGAACATTTTGGAAAGTCCGACATCAAAGATACTTTACAAGCGGGAAGATGGTTATCAGTCAGATTTTACTTTTCTGTTGATTTATTTAAAAAAAGTCCTTTACAAGAAGGGGACCCTGCCGAGTAAGCCGCTGTGCAAAACACGTTAAAATACAACCTAAACAGCATTATATACAGAAAATCACAATGAAACAGAATAACAGCTGTTAACCACAGCAGTTGCATCTCAAGAATAACACATGCCTCCATCACCACATTCACATATGAAGTAAATTCATGAGATGATCAAAACAGCTTAAGTACACAAAATCATCTGCTGCTGTCTTCCTTGTTGATCTTCCAGGTGACTGAAAGGTTAAACTAATCTATCCGGATAGAGAGCAGTCATAGGTTATATCAATTAATGTGAGCAGACGTCCCAATGTGTCTTACATTTTTCAAATTCACTAATAACACTTGCATGGGGCTTGTTAATTATCACTTAAATATGTATTTTTGACTGAATGTGCTTTCCTCAATTCTACAACATGTTGTGGAGCTAAAGCGGAAGTACAGAGGAGTGTACCGTCTTGTTTCGCCAGTGCTCTGTACCTTGGATGTTTAAAGAGAACGCTCCGTACCCACTCTGTGCGCCTGTTTGTGAACTTGCGTCAAAACCACGTGATCCCATTGACGCCTTTCGGAGCGACGTCCAATCAGGACACGGGGGTGTGTGAGCTGGGCGTGGCCTGTGTGTGTTGCTGTGAGCGTGTCGATGGACAGGGATTTTTTTTATTATTTTTTTTTCATTAAAGCAAGGCACCACTCTGGATTTCATAATAACTGGGAGCTTGATGGGAGGTAATGGCAGCGGTGACGGTGTAGTGAAGGTGTTACGAAAGAGGCGGTAAGCCACCGTATCGTCCAAGAGGGACTGTTTATTTACATTCAGCTATACTTCCATTAAATCAATCACTTTACCGTCATTTATATGGATTAAGGTTACAGTGCTTTTATTGTGGGCGGTAGCTTGTTTTAGTGATTGTTCTGTTTTATTATGATTCGTTTCAAAACTGTTTAAAGGTTGTTGTTGTTGTTGTTGTTGTTTTTTAATTCAAGGCCAGTGATAAATTTCGCGTCCTTGTGACTTTTTTTTATTATTGCCATCTAGGCTAGTGCGCAATTTCCAGCGTTGTTTCCAACGTTACCCGGAAATACGCAGGGTATTCGATCTCAGCTGTTTCCTTATAAAACATGTCTGGGGTGGATTTGTGCCCGGTTTTCTTTTCAGAGCCAGCGACAGGGCAGGAGCGCAGGGTAGGATGGAGAGGTGCGCTGGACGTCTGCTGCAGGAGGATGTTGCGCACTTCCATTTACCTCAGGAGTGAGCGGTATTTGCATCCATGCGGTACTGCGTAATGATTTGATTTATGTAGTATAGGTTGCTGCTGTTGTCTAATGTTTATATTATTTATGTTTGTTGTTAGTAGTAGTTTAGACTTGAATATAGTTCATTACACTTGTTATATACTTGTATGTTAATATTATAAGTTACAGTATACTAAGTTTATTTTAAAGTTACAGAGGGGTGGACACTACTTTTTTTTTTTCTTCAGTAAAAAAATAAATAATAATTTATATGGAAAAATGTTTTTACTACCAAGAAATTTTAATTATAGACTTTGAATTTTGTCACTATTGCGTCTGTCAGAGTGCGTCATACTGTTTGTAGTTAATAGCATTTCCAGCTGAGCATACTGTATTTAAATTGTAACATATTTAAAGAAATGTAAAATAAGTTGCCACTTCATTCAACAGCATTTTGTTGAATATAGATCTAAAGTTAAAATGATCAAAGACTGTTTTTCCTATTGTGCATTTACAGAAATAAATTTCCTTAAAATAGTGTAGTTCAAAGAAAAGCCACTGTATAATTGATTCTTTCTAAAGATTTTTATGGTTTGTAAACATTAAGTGCGTGTGCTCCCTGTGCCAATACCTTGACTCAGCTCCATCCATCCAGAGGTTTCTATGTCATACGCACTTTTTATTCCTGATGTAAACAAACCCTCCAAAAGCAATACCCTTACTTAACACAGGGTGGAGTACTTGTGCAAGCCTGGATCTTTTACAGCATGAAGTTATTGGAAAAAGTCTTCTTAGAATGAGTCAGATATAATAAGATCATGCAACACTACTAAGTGAGGGCAAAACAGTTGTTTGCACAACAACATGATGGCAAGTGAATGCATGTTTTTAATCATTTTGTGCCCTGATTTTTTTGTTGACAGGAGAATTAACACATCCATCAGTTGTGATTTAAAAAAAGAAAAAAAAGGCCTGACATCTCCTGACGTCAAAACCCTAAACCGACTGCAGTCGATTGGCCGATTTATTTGCTGACTGCTTCAGAGGCACAGTAAGAGAAAATATTTTTCAACGGTGTTATACTGGGAAATAGAAAGAAAAAACCAAAGGTAAGCTAAGAAAATAGAATTGATTTCCTTCAAGCTAAATATTACTATTTTTCTTTTCACAGAGAGAATGTAGGTATTACTTTCAGCATGCAGCAAAAGGTATGTGCTGTGTAGTATGTTCGAAATGTCTCGAGATAACGCCTTGGATTTCCTCAGGACCTGACGAGATTAAAGCTCTTCTTTTTCTTTTAAACAGAACATGATGCTGGAACACCTGCTGACATCTCCAGAGAGAACCTGTTTGCATTCTTCTGAGTGGTGACTGGAAACCAGGTAATACAAATATTCCACGGTTTACTTAAAATAAAACACTGTAAGAACATCATACCTTCTTTTTGTCTAAATGTATGTGAAGGTGCATTGAGGAGCTATGTCCATTGTTCCCAATACAGCAAGAAGCAATATCAATGGGGCTGACTAGGCACCTTTCCAAGGGAGAGATTAGAGTTTAGGAAGTGGAACAGGCATGGCTGATAGATGACATGGCTAAAATTAACACACTGCCCACTGGATGAGGAGCATAAATAGCAGACAGGAAGGACCTGAACTTCAATGTATCTTTAAAGCTGCAGTGTGTCTCTGTCAGCATAAACACAAATCTGTGTCACAGTTAAACTTCCTTTTCTCTTTAAAGGTTGCAGTATGTTGGGGAAAAACAATATTTACCAAGTTATCAACAGCACTTGAATATCTGTAATGAATGGGTATGGGTTTAGTAGAACTGCTTAATATTAGAGACCCATTAAATGTATCAAGTTATTTTTTCATTTTAAAATGTGTTGGTTTTTTTTACCATTCTATATATCAATCAATCAATCAAACATTATTTATTTAGCACCTTTCATACAGGTTAATGCTATTCCAGGTGCTTCATAATTGACTGACAAGCCGCAAATAAGAGAGAAGAAGTGTGGATCATGAGAACAGTTGAAAAGACAAAAACATTCAGCAATTTGTCAATTCGAGACAGAACAATACACGTGAGATAATATAATGATAAAAATGTAATGAAATATAATAAAATCTATAATAACAATCAATAAACATTAGAATATTAAAATAAAAATATGATCAAATAAAATTATACAACTTGAATACAATAAAACAATAGATAAATAAAATAACAATAAAATAGAAATCCATTTTACAACTGAAATACAATAAATTCATGTTCGAAATGCCTATAGACTATTCTTAATGAAAGGCCTGGCTGACTAGGTTGGCTCTCAGAGCTTATACAGCTTATACAATCTTCTAAGGAGAAAATGTAGCACCAAACCAAGTCCTCAACGTGCATTCATATTCCCTGGTGTTATTCTAGTTATCTTGCATAGCATGCATATACAGAAATCTTCATCCCAAAAGAGAAGATAGACCTCAATCCTCAGATCAATACCCTCAGCATCTACCAGTCTGCTCAGAGCAAACATGGCTTGATCCCTCAGATCCCTTACATTTCCCCATGAAGCTCAAGGGTGAAAGCTGATTCTTTCGCCGATGCTCTCCTTTCTCGGTCCTGTAAGGGGAAGCGTTGGGCTCCATATTCTCTGGCTCCAGTGGGGAATTAGGACGTCACAAGCTTCACGTACTTGAGGGATGAAAATTTAAGTCTTACAAATTTAGATACTGATGAACATTTTCTTTCATTGCACTCTCATTTCCCCTGACTTATAATGGGTCTTGATAGTAGGAATCTATTCATAGCGCATGTCTTGATTTGAACTTTTTATAAAATAGAACCAATAGTATCAATTGGTCCCATAGTTGTTCACATGTCATTGGTTTGTTGACTTCTGTAGCGTTCACAAGGCTGTAATGTGTCCTGTCGAATGGAGTGTTCCACATTTGGCTTGACTGGTATCCATGTTAAAAGTCTTTGTTGATTGTTGATTTCTAGGGACTTATTCTTTGGTTTCCCATTCTAAAAACTGTTTTCGTCCTTTCATCTAGCCAAACCCCCTTGGTCTGATTTGCATAACAAATGATGAATCATCTGATCAAGGTATGTGAACAATCAGATAAAAATGCAAAGACTCAAGTTCCTAAAATAAACTCTGCTAATGTTTGACTGAACCAAACCAGACTATTTATAAGACAGGGACACAGTCCTTTTAAAGGAACAGCTACATTCCTGGTTAACATTCAATGCAATGCTCTGCATATATATTACGCTAGTTAACAGGAATGCCTTTTTCAATCTTCCTGTTATTCTATGAGATCATAATTAGATTAACTTGATACTTAACAGTATTTTTTTGATTAGAAACAGGATTAACCAGTTTCCTTTTGGGCATAGCTGTGGTAGGAACACCAACAACTGAAAGAGAAAGCACATGTGTGGTAGGCCTATTCATGGTAAAGTGGTAAAGTGTGGTTGTGAAAGCTCCACTCTGGAGGTGAAAAAGTAGTGACATTGAATAAGAAGAAATGTTTTCCCCGTCAGAAGTCACTGTAGGAACCAACATGTGGGTATTACAAAAGCATCAGATTACAACGTAAACTAAGTACCTTGTAAATATTCCCTTTGGTGCAGACTGAGAGATAAATGCTATCCCTCATTAGACTGTATTTAAAAAGCCAAAGGACCATCTGAGTGCTTATGCAACCGATACACAAGCTGGTGATGTGCCTTTAAAAGCAGTGGGTTGTCAGGTGATCGAGGAGGCTCAGTCAGCTCAGCCTCAGAGGCAGAGGAGCCAGTGCGTCTCTAGCAGAGAGGAGTGCGCCAGAGAGGAGGGCAGCAGAGAGTGAGAGAGACCCAAATACAAGGGGACATGGGGGGGAATGGGGACACGGCAACGTCACAGAGTTGGGGACAGGGAGCCACTTTGTGGTAGGGTGCCTTTAACTGCAGTCTGCTCATACTCACTTGCCTTGTGTGGCAGCTAGCTAGTGTCTTTCTGGCTCAGCTTGATCAAGAAGTTGCATTGTGTGGCTACAACAGTGGTAAAAAAAGCCCAGGGAATTAAGTGCTGCGTCACAGTCGGGAAGAGGAATAGCATGATCTTGCGTGCGTGTGCACGGCTGTGCGTGTGTGTGTGCGTGCATGCGCACGTACATATGCATTTGTGTGGGTTCTACTCTGTATATGTGTAAGCTCAAAGTAGCAGACTAATAGCAGCTCTGCTGTTGCAAGAAGATGAAAATACAGAGTGCGTGTGTTCGAGAGGATAGCAGAAAGGGAGAGAGAGGGAGATACCGAGAGGGAGGGAGAGCAAGTGAGAGAGAGAGAGAGAGAGAGAGATTTCGGATTAGTTGCTACGTCACTTTTTCATGTCAGGAGAAACAGAAGCTGAGATATCAGAAGCCCAGAGTCATCGAGGTTTTTCACCTGAAGTCGCCACAATGGTTTCGGACAACCTCGGCTTTCTCCTCCTCTTCCTCCTTGGTAGTTTTGTTCTGATCTGCCCGTCTACTTGTGTGTGTGTGTGTGTGTTTGTGTGTCTGTCTGTCTGTCTGTGCTGTGTAGGTCCTGTGATCTGGTATTGTGAGTTTCAACATGGTTGCTGAAGATGTGACACAGTTTCTGTAGGTCTTGTTGTGATAGCATGGTAAGGTCTGTGGTTTGGGTGGGCAGAGGTGCGACAAAGGGGTTAACGAAGAATATTCTGGAAGGTTCTTAATATCACGGCGAAGCTCGGTCAGGAATGTTTTGCCGAGAATTATCAAGGTATTCAAACATCGCCTTTTTTGCAACCATCACCTTAAGGAATATGGATGATTACATTGGTGAAAATAGGTGAATACAATCATGCATGGTGCCATCTGCCCTATTGCGAAACAGCATTAGACATTTAATACAACATTATATGGGAGTGTGCGCAGATGCAGCCAGGTGGACATTACAGCAGCCTTTAAAAAGGACAGGATAAGTTCGTTGTTGGATTCAGTCAAGAGGGCAGCAGTTTGTACGCCACTAGACGTGTACATTTATTTGTCTGTGTTCGAACTGTTGACTGCTAGCGTACTTGTGGTTAACTCTTGATGGAGTTAAAGGAAAGAGCGAGCATGGAGAAGCAGGCATGTATGAAAGCAGAGACTGGGAGGGATTCAGCTGTATGCTGCTATCAGACAACAGATCAGCTTGGTGTCTGTGGCTAGTGGCACTCGTGTTATGTGATTTGTTTTCACCCCCCCCTCCCCAGGGCCACTGGGATCTGGCAAAACCCTTCCCAAGACACATTTGTTTCTGCGTAGTTAGGAGAGACAGAGATGGTGACGCAGTCCTTTTGGGGCTGGACTTCACTTCAACCAGTACACAGCTTGTATCGAGCAACAGAAGGGGCTAATTGTCATGGCTCAGGATCAGAGAGAGAGAGAGAGAGAGAGAAAGGAGAGAGAAACTGCGATTGAGAAAGTGAGAGAACTTGTTTACTTTGCTCTCTTGGTGGCTCTGCTTTGGCTTCTCTCCAGTTCACATGCACTGGACTTCCTAAAGCTGCTGCATCACAGGCCATCGTGCCAAAGCTGGATTCTCATTGGGTGGGAGGAGCTCCACAAGCTGCACAGCAGTGCTTTATTGGCTTATTGCAAGCGGGCAGCTGGAGTTCAACATCTGATTGGTTAAAAAGCACTGTTCTCTTGTACAAAGGCTTTGCAGTTGCAGAAACACTTTTCCATGGATACATGAGTGGCATGTATGTTTATATGGGTTGAGCTGTTAATATTTTGTTAATAGTAAAAATAGTGAACAAGGTATTTATTTAAAAAAAAAATGTAACATTAGTTTCCTAGATGGGTTTACAAAGCTAGTAAGTGATGAATCAGATCGCTGCTGGTGATCAAAATATTTCATTATTTATAACATTAGTTATCAAAAGAAGAACACATAGAATAGTCTGAATGATATTTCATGCATTTGGTGTAATCTAAAGTTATATCAATATCTGGCTCAATTTAGTATGTGGCTATGAGATCGTTTACACATAATCATGATCCTATAGGGATCAAGAGGCCCACAGGCTCTGACACTTCTATCCAGGCCTGCCTCCTGTGATGCAGTGGGCCAACCTCAGACCTTGGTAACACATTGTCTTACAGGTACCATAAAAAGTAGTTTCCTAAAAGGAGCAATAATAAAAGGGTCAATGTTCAAAGGCATTTCATTTTAGTTAATTGTGTTATGTTTATCAGCAGGTGTTGATTTCCAGATGAATTTCCTTGAAAGAACTGCTAAAGATGAATTACTGGAGAAACTGGCAGTGATCCATTTAAATCGGTGTAAATATGTTTATTGAAGACGGATTTTTATTTTTTACTCTACATTCTTGCCTGTAGACAAAAGTCTGTGTCTAGGCTGCACCAGCAGTTAATCAGAATTAATTAATTGGAAATGTAGCAATAGACACCGTCCTTATTTTATACCTAATTACATTGTTCCCTCCAGAAACTTTCATACAAATTTGCAGTAACCTATCGGCTCCTTTTTAGGAAATTATGGGATATTATGGTGTCCGTAAAATAAAGTGTTCCTAGACAAAAGAGGTCCTCTCGTTCTCCTGACTAGAAGTCCAACGTCTAAATGATGCCACATTTCTAAGATGATGCAAGAGCGTGTGTGGCTGCCCCATGGTCTGCATTGCAGCGGCAGCCTCTACAGTCAGCGTCTTTTTCTCCCTTTCTCTCTCGCTCCCTCTCCCCTAAATGTGCTGATGGTATAACAAACCAACTGCCTATTTATTTTTCCTTTTATAAAGAGGGTCGTAAAGAAGATGATGATTCTTAGGATCAGTGCTGGAGCTGGTACTCACTTCACCACTACAGGGGGGTCATTTCTTATAAAAAAAGTTAACATTGCTAATAGTCTACCAGGCTACATATCAACACAAGGCTTCATCTTGACACACACAGTCAGAGGTAGACGTATCCCAGCTTCCCTGCAGAAAGTTGATTAATAATATATGTATCTTTTTAACAATGATCTGTATTTTAACTTGATATTATTTTGTAGATGTGTTGAAAAGTACAGCTGTAGAAATTGCGTATTGTTCATGTTTCACTTCAGTTTACTCACTCTGTAAAGTAAAGTTTTATATTCCTATTTCTCTGTAAATACGGAACGCTGTGGAGATAATCACCCCTATTGGTGTCCCCAGGGTGCTTCACAGTTCCATCCTTAATCTGTTGGTGTCCGCTCTCTGAAGGCCTCCTGTCCCTTTAAATCTTTTATAAGCGTTACACAACAGGTCCAGTGGTGCACAAGCAACAAACAAACCCGAAAAAGAAAACTGACAGGGTTGGGTTGAGCCAGCCAGGCAAAGGAACCAGACACCTTCGGACGGACAGGCCCTCTGATCATTGCCGTCACTGTGGCTACAGTGCAAACACAGGCATACATAGCCTTACACACCCTCACACACAAACAGCCCTGACGAAAAAAATAAAATGGTTTGGACTGGTCCATCTGAAGGCTGATAAGGACTTGTAAGGGCCGTGCGGATTTTGTCCTTCCTCTTATTGTTGAAATCAAAGTAAATTGTATGTTTTAGGTTGGGGCTAAGCTTCTCTGATTTGGATTTAGTCAGTTTTGAGACGAGTTGTTTTTGTGGGAGTTGTCGTTGTAAACATGAAGAAATGAAGGCAGACTGTGTGTGGGTGTGTGTTCTGGAGGAGCAAGTGGGGGTTTGAAGCAAGACAATGAATTGTTAGCAGTCCTTTTTCCCTGCATGCAAAGTATAGGAGCAGCAGGGGGGGGAGGATGTTAGAAACGGTTGGGTAGCTTTGTACTTTGTTGAAACACTTGGCAACAAGTCAGTGAGCTGGCCACTACCTGTCCTTGCCCCACCCTCTCAGTGCTCTGAGGCTGAGCGTCTGCGTCATGGCTCTCATTGCCAGCGATTCACTGCCACTTCCTTGCTTTTTTCCCTTGTAGAGGCGGGAGAACAACACACTATCACCCTCAGTGTTCTACCAAGCAGCAGAGAGGAGGGGACTCATCAATATATGTATGCATATAGCTGCAGGTGAGCTTTAAAGACATGCAGTTGCAGTGTTTGTGTGTGCCTGTTCTTGTATGGCCGTTCACACATCCGCGAAGCTTGGATCGAGTATCAGATCAGTCGTGTGGGTGTGATAGAGACAAATAGATTATGAGAGAGAGAGAGAGAGAGAGAGAAGTGTTCTGGTGCCTTCTCAGTGGTTTTCTGTTTCATCTCTCTTTCTCACTCTCCCTTCATCTGCTTCCCTCCTCTCTGCTTTCTGTCCTGAGCCAGGGCGGTGAATCAAACTTATTTCTGGGCACGAGCATGAACCTCAACCATCCCAGCGTGCATTACATTTGAAGTCTCTGACAGTCTCCCAAGATGCTGATAGGCTTCCATCGAATTCAAGGTAGAGACAGATACAATGTAAAGCATTCTATGCCTATCACTAATTCATCAGTGTAATGGAGATCAATGAGGCATTGTTTAAAAAATGAATTATTCATTTTGCAAATGGTAAAGCCTCCAGATGAACCAAGACTTAACACGGCAATGCGTTTAACTGCTGGTATGTCTTCAGTGTCCTCTCACAGATCTTATTTGGAGGGATAGTTTAAGATCTACTGTTATCTGTTAGACCATTATCTATGCTCTCGCCAAAGCAACCAGACTCCAGTGAAACAATTACAGTAATTCTACTTTGAAGAGCCTCGGAGTTTCTGGTCTACCGCTGCCTTGATCTTAGGTTTAATTTGTTTGTGTCATTGTGGGCCTTTGGTAACTTAGGATTCAGCAAAGCCACACAAACCACAAACAAACTAACTAGTTTGATAGCAGTGATGAATCAGCAATCTCCGTGTTCTGCGAGGTGACATTACGAACCCGTTTCAATGGAGGCTCGTGGTTTTGGCCAGAGCATTCAAACGTTTTCAGTTCCCCGTCGAAAATAGCTGTCTCATGGAAAGGTAAAAAAATGATTCTAAATAAAGCGTACATAAAACTGTTATTGATTTTTTGTCAACAGAAGTACATTGTTTTGTTTTTTTGGTCTTTCTTGCTTGTTTCTCTAAACTGGAGACATACGGACCACTATCTACTTTAGGTAATACACTGACTATGCAAACGTACCTCATACCCCTCTTCAAAGCACCCAAACTATCCCTTGAAGTCAACTTTCCCAATTTAAAGAATACCAGCGCAACAGTCTGTTGTGATTAAATGTTATTTGTGTTGTATCATTGTGGGTGTTTGTTTAATGCAGAATTCCCATCTGCAAACAGAACCTGCGATGGGTAGTTTCTACATTTCATACTATTTTGTATAATGGACTGTTCCATCAGAGATCCATTTCACTTTGTGGATTCTACTAAGTACCCCTCCAATCTTTTACCATTTCTGTTGATAAGTGATCAAATTAAATCACCTGATGAGAAATAGATGTCTAACTGTTATTAATTAACACTAACTAATAACTTTAAAGAATATGCTGCATGGGCCTGGACTACAGGGGATCCAGGTTTTTTTCCATATATTTTCCCCCCTTTAAAAATATAATCAATATTTTCCATAACAAAACAGTTGTATGTTTCGCAGACTCCTAAGTCTGGACTTTCTCTCAGGCTACTGCTGTATCAGTAACTGCTTCACCTCTACAGTAGGCTCTGTTTTATCTACAGTACATGCAGATGTCAAGCTATGTGCGTGTCTACTGCTGCATCTGAACCACTCGTTTGTTCTCTCAAACAAACATTTTTCTGTATCAATCAGTCTGAGATCCCCTCTGCATTTAAATGGAGAATGACTTGTTTCTTGTGTCAAGCCAACAAGTAATTATACTAATTGTTTTCCACTACTCTCTGCTCGTATTAATGTCTGTTTCCATTACTTTTTAGATTTGAGGGTGTTTTATGCCACAGAAGGACGCTTTCCGTCAGAAGTGCCCCCCTTGGAAGCTGGTTTCAGGTGGTGGCTTAGAGTATTGTCATCTATCTAGCACCATTTGAAATCAGTGTTCTTGGGGTGGGAAGTGTATTTCACTGGCCAGCAACAGGAAGTGTCGCATGAGGTGTCCAGAGCTAAAGGTATCACTTCCTGAAGCACTACTCAGTGGGCTACAAACCACCACTCTACAGTAATGTTCTGACAGCTCAAGCTCTTTGTCCTTTTTCCAAGGTTGACCGATTACTTTTGGTGTTCAGAGTCTGATTTTATTTCTAGCACCATTTGAAATCGGTTACAGTGAAGGACAGATCTCATCTTACCCTGAGAAAGATTTGGCAAGTAAGCTGTGCTCTTTATTTTCCAGACTGTAGATTGGCTGTAGTACAATTACAAATTACTGTGTTTAATTACAATTTAAACAAAATGACTCACACTGGATCCTTCATTGATATCTAGATTGATGTTTGCAGTGGAGGAGGAAGTATTCAGACCCTTTACTTGAGTAAAAGTCACAATACCAAGCTGTAAATGTACTCAATGCGAGTATAGGTCCTGCACTTTACTGAAGTAAAAGTACCCAAGTAGTTTTTGCTAAATGTATTGTTTTGTATTTAACACTTCGATCTGCAAAGTAACGAAAAAGTCAAACATATGTAATCACGTAAAAGTACAATATTTCCATTGAAATGTATTGATCTAAGTCAAAGGACTTGTTCCATGAAAGTAGGTGAGTTCAAGTACCTTGCAATTGTAGGTTCTGTACTTGAGTTAATGTACTTATTACATCCCACCTCTGGATGTTTGTCAGCCAACTTGATCAAGAGATCATTGGAAATGTTTTTTTTAGTCAAATCCACAAGGTGGCACTGAAGTATAAGATATTAGAGGAATGATGTCCCATCCATCAGCTGTTACACAGCGAACTGACAGGTCAGTCACAGTGAGATAAACCATCTTTCACGTAGCAACAGGGTTCTGGGGCGACAGTGCTAACCACTGCACATCTGTGCCGCCTTTTTAAACCATGTTCAATTTTCAGCATTTATACACCTTAAAGTGAATTTCTCATATTTTGCAGTTTACTGCTCCATATTATACAGCTCAATCAATAATAATAGTAATAACAAAATGTAATAATGATAACAATATCAATAATAATATTAACTTTATTTAAATGGCACCTTTTAAATACAGAGTTTGTGAAGTGCTTTGACAGAAAAAGCCAAAGCAGGAGACATGGCAATATTACAACAGAAAGACAAACAGCGAGGCCGGACAAAAACAAGACAAAACTAAGGTAGAAACTAAACACAGATTAAACTGTACAATAGTTGAAACTTTAAAAAACGTTACAATCCTCAGGCAGGTCGTGCCAAAGCAGAGGTGCTTTGATGGTCACCTTTAGTTTTAGACCTCGACTTTGTAACAGCTAGAAGGTCCCCGCTTGAAGATCTAAAGCTATTCAAGGTTAGCCACACCTGTATAATTGTATTCTTAATAAGCAGAGCTTCTATACATGTCGTAGATATGTACATTAAGAATATATTGTGAAATAATTATTGTGTGGCTCATGTGGTAGATCAGGTTATCCAGTGATTGCAGGATTGGATGTTTGTCCCCGTCTCCTTCTGTGTTTGTCGAATCGTGTTCCAGTTAGATATGCAGTCCCTTTTACACCATTGGAGTGTCCCTTATTGTTTGTTAGATTTTATTTGTTTATATTGACTACAAAAGGTAGTGCCAAAATAAAAAGTCTGCCTTAATACAAAATAAAACTCTCAAATGTGAGTTGAATAAAAACAGATTTAAAAAGCCAGGCAAGGTGTACAATATTCATAGATCACAGTGTACACAAAAATCATGCTTAACATGGATGATTATTTTGCATAAACATTAAGCTCAGTTAGGCTCACAATAAAACCTTGACAAACTTACAACTACTGTTATTTTCCATTATTCTTAGATTTGAGGGTGTTTTACGCCAGAGAAGGACGCTTTTTGGCAGAAGTGCCCCCCTTGGAAGCTGGTTTCAGATGGTGGCTTAGAGTGTTGTCATCTATCTAGCACCATTTGAAATCAGTGTTCTTGGGATGGGAAGTGCATTTCACTGGCCAGCGAAAGACAGCTGTGATGTCTGGAGATGTGTCCACTGCTCTACAGTAAGTAAGTATTGTGAGTAAAAGCCCTGCACTTCACAATTTGCAAAGTAACAAAACAGTCAAGTAACTGTCATTTAAAAAGTACGATATTTTCATTAAAAAGTTATGTAAGTATAAAGAAACATTACATTAAAGTAAGTAGATAATAGGTTAATATTGTACTTAGGTGCAGGACTTGATAGATTTAATGATTATTCACTATGATTTTGTGTTACTTTTTTTCAACTAACTGTAATTAGGTTGGTTTTTTTTGCTCTATTTACAATGACTTTTTTATAAAAAAATTAAATAGTACATTTTTTTGTGACTTTTAAATATATACTATTTAATTTAAGGATTTTAAATGACTGTTTTTGACATACGAAACAATGGCTTGATTCTTTTACAACTTTTTACGACATACTATACTATACATTACAACTCTTGCACCATACCTTACTATGACATTTAAAGATATACTATTTAATGCCTTTTTTAACATAATTTTTCGACATATTATACTTTGACTTTTTTGACATACAATACTATTACTTTTTTTGACATACAATACTATGACTTTTTTTGACATACTATACTATGACTTTTTTATAACATGCTATGACTTTTTTTTGACATACCTTACTATGACTTTTAAAGATATATTTAATGCCTTTTTTTTTTTAACGTAATTCTTCAACATATTATACTTTGACATTTTTATGACATACAATACTATGACTTTTTTATGACAAACTTAACAATGTTTTTTTTGACATACCTTACTATGACTTTTACATAATATACTAAACTGACTTTTTTGACATGCTGAACCAGACATCTTTCTTACTGTTTTCTGACAGAATACTACGATTTTTTTTTTTTTTTTTTTCATGGCTTACATACTTTGACATTCATACTTTGACTTTTCTTCATTACTTTTTTTTTTATTGCATATTTGATGACATCTCCCCTTCAAGGTTCATTTTAGTTCAATTCAAATTGCTGATTCGTTCTTCAAGGGGCAATTCAAGGAGAGGGCTTGTGCAAACAGAAATGCACAAATGCAATTAGTGAACACAAAATGACACAGGTGTCCATGTCTTGCTGGATCGTCCTTGTGCTGCAGGATCGAGGTAGTTATCTGTTTGGTGATCCACACCTGGGCCCAATGCGGTCTTTGGATCAACATCAACACCTTCCCACGGAGTTCCCATCTGCCCTTGCTGGCGAGGCTGCCTTTTACTTCATTTCTTACAGACATTTTCACACATACATGACTGATTACTGACATTTAAATTTGTTGAAATTGTTATTTTGTAAAAAAATAAATGATCATTTGTTACTTGTGAACTCATCTGGTCTCTCATTGCTGTCATAATACAGTATGCCTTTTTCATGAATTCTTATCGGCCATTATATATTCTGCCTTTCTTTGATCACTTTTATGGGATACTATTTAGCATTTTATGACAATTTTGACATGCTATACAACCACTTTGTAAGAGTTTTTTTTGGGCCATTTTTTTACATACTGCACTATGAATTTTTGATGCTATTTTTTGACCGACTTTACAGCTATTTTGTTTATGATATACTACACTATCACCTTTGTTTACAACTTTTTGACATACTATACAAGGAGTTTTATTATGACACACTACACCAAGACTTTATTATAACCTTTTCGACATAACATAGACTTTTTTGAAACTATACTCTAAGATTTTTAATGACTTTTTTTGACATATGAAACAATGGCTTTTTTATGACTTTTTATACATACTATACTGTGATCATTTCATGACTTTTATGACAAACTATACTTGGACTTTTTAAATTACTTTTTATGATCTACTTTACTATGATTTTTGTAGACACTACTATAAAATGACTTTTTACGACATACTATGAAATTACTTTTTATGACTTTTGACGACATACTATAAAATGACTTTTTAACGAATCTTTAAAAAAGTCATACTATAATATGACTTTTTTACCATACTTTACTATGACTTTTAAAGATATACTATTTAATGCCTTTTTTACATAATATTTTAACATATTGTAGTTCAACTTTTTATGACATGCTATAGTATGACTTTTTTTATGACATACTATAATATGACTTTTTAGGACTTTTTACGTCATACTATACTATGACTTTTACAACATACTATGATATAACTTTTTCGACATACAATACTAAACTTTTTAATTACTTTGTCAACAAACTGTACTATAACTTATATGACATACTATAGCATGACTTTTTTTTTACTTTTTACAATGTACTATAATATGACTTTTAACAACTTTTTCGACATACTATACTATGACTTTTTTACGAATTTTTACAAAAAACTATGATATCACTTTTTCGACATACTATACTAGTATATTTTACAACAAACTATACTGACTTTTATAGCTTTTTACAATGTAGTATAATATGATTTTTTTTATAACTTTGCACCATACCTTACTATGAAAGTTAAAGATATACTATTTAATGCCTATTTTATCATTATTTTCCGACTTATTATACTTTGACTTTTTTATGACATGCTATAGTATGACTTTTTTTTATGACATACAGTGGGTATGGAAAGTATTCAGACCCCTTTAAATTTTTCACCCTTTGTTTCATTGCAGCCATTTGCTAAAATCGAAAAAGTTCATTTTTTTTCGCATTAATGTACACTCAGCAACCCATCTTGACAGAAAAAAACAGAAATGTAGAAATTTTTGCAAATTTATTAAAAAAGAAAAACTGAAATATCACATGGTCATAAGTATTCAGACCCTTTGCTCAGTATTGAGTAGAAGCACCCTTTTGAGCTAGTACAGCCATGAGTCTTCTTGGGAATGATGCAACAAGTTTCTCACACCTGGATTTGGGGATCCTCTGCCATTCTTCCTTGCAGATCCTCTCCAGTTCTGTCAGGTTGGATGGTGAACGTTGGTGGACAGCCATTTTCAGGTCTCTCCAGAGATGCTCAATTGGGTTTAGGTCAGGGCTCTGGCTGGGCCAGTCAAGAATGGTCACAGACTTGTTCCGAAGCCACTCCTTTGTTATTTTAGCTGTGTGCTTCGGGTCATTGTCTTGTTGGAAGGTGAACCTTCGGCCCAGTCTGAGGTCCTGAGCACTCTGGAGGAGGTTTTCTTCCAGGATATCTCTGTACTTGGCCGCATTCATCTTTCCTTCAATTGCAACCAGTCGTCCTGTCCCTGCAGCTGAAAAACACCCCCATAGCATGATGCTGCCACCACCATGTTTCACTGTTGGGATTGTATTGGGCAGGTGATGAGCAGTGCCTGGTTTTCTCCACACATACCGCTTAGAATTAACACCAAAAAGTTCAATCTTGGTCTCATCAGACCAGAGAATCTTATTTCTCATAGTTTGGGAGTCCTCCATGTGTTTTTTGGCAAACTCTATGCAGGCTTTCATATGTCTTGCACTGAGGAGAGGCTTCCGTCGGGCCACTCTGCCATAAAGCCCCGACTGGTGGAGGGCTGCAGTGATAGTTGACTTTGTGGAACTTTCTCCCATCTCCCTACTGCATCTCTGGAGCTCAGCCACAGTGATCTTTGGGTTCTTCTTTACCTCTCTCACCAAGGCTCTTCTCCCACGATTGCTCAGTTTGGCTGGACGGCCAGGTCTAGGAAGAGTTCTGGTCATCCCATACTTCTTCCATTTAAGGATTATGGAGGCCACTGTGCTCTTAGGAACCTTGAGTGCTGCAGAAATTCTTTTGTAACCTTGGCCAGATCTGTGCCTTGCCACAATTCTGTCTCTGAGCTCCTTGGGCAGTTCCTTCGACCTCATGATTCTCATTTGTTCTGACATGCACTGTGAGCTGTAAGGTCTTATATAGACAGGTGTGTGCCTTTCCTAATCAAGTCCAATCAGTTTAATTAAACACAGCTGGACTCCAATGAAGGAGTAGAACCATCTCAAGGAGGATCAGAAGAAATGGACAGCATGTGAGTTAAATATGAGTGTCACAGCAAAGGGTCTGAATACTTATGACCATGTGATATTTCAGTTTTTCTTTTTTAATAAATTTGCAAAAATTTCTACATTTCAGTTTTTTTCTGTCAAGATGGGTTGCTGAGTGTACATTAATGCGAAAAAAAATGAACTTTTTCGATTTTAGCAAATGGCTGCAATGAAACAAAGAGTGAAAAATTTAAAGGGGTCTGAATACTTTCCGTACCCACTGTACTATAAAAGGACTTTTTAACAATTTTTTAGAGCAAACTATGATATCACCTTTTAGGCATACTATAATATGACTTTTTTACCAAGCTTTACTATGACTTTTAAAGATACACTATTTAATGCCTTTTTTACATAATATTTTAACATATTATAGTTTGACTTTTTACGTCATACTATACTATGACTTTTTTACAACATACTATGATATAACGTTTTCGACATACAATACTAAACTTTTTAATTACTTTGTCAACAAACTTGACTGTAACTTATATGACATACTATAGCATGACCTTTTTTTTTTTACCTTTTACAATGTACTATACTATGACTTTTTTACAACAAACTATATCATTTTTTCGACATACTATACTAGTACATTTTACAACAAACTATACTATGACTTTTTAAACTTTTACAATGTAGTATAATATGATTTTTTTTATAACTCTTTGCATCATACCTTACTATGAAAGTTAAAGAAATACTATTTAATGCCTTTTTTAACATCATTTTTCAACAAACTATACTATAACTTTCATGACATGCTATAGTATGACTTTTAATAACATTAACTTTATATGACTTTCTCAACATACTATACAAAGACTTTTATGGCATACAATAGTACGCCTTTATCATGAGTTTTAAAAAAATACTAAACAATGTCTTTTTTAACGATATACCGTACAATTCTTTTTTATGCCTTTTTTCCACATACTATACTATACTGACTTTTTCATGACATACTAGAATATTACTTTTTTTTTTTAACTTTTTCAACATACTATTGAATGAATCTTTTAAAACTTTTTCGACAGTATAGTTTAACTTTTTTATGAAATACTATACTGTGACTTTATATAATTTATTTTCAACACACTGTACTATGACTCTTTTTTGACCTACTAAACAAAGTTTTTTATGACATACTATATCATGACTTTTTTGAGTGGAGGTGTGGGGACCGCCCCTCACAAAATGTAGTAGAAATACAAATTAATATTGAAAAGGTGTGCAGCCTAGCTTTTTTTGGGGGGGGGAACAGCAGGTTCAGGACTCTGGCCATAACACCCTCAATTTGGATGCCACTCTGACCCCTATTGCTTCACTATAAACACAACAGCTAACGTCGTAAGCACTAAGCATTTACAAAGTACAAACCATTTTATTTTGTTTTTTACAGTAAAAAGTTAAAAGGTTACAAAAATGTTACAATAAGTGAAAGAAAATGATTTTATGTCTAAAGTTCAAAACCCCAATAAGACTTACAGACCTCAAGCACTCTTAAGACCTCAAGAACAACCCTGATTCCTCGCGCTTCTTTAACCTCCTGTTCCATATATGGAAAACCAATAGCCATTGTCACATCATTGGGTAAACTGGTCAAGAATTCCCATAGTTTATGACAGACCTGATCTTTAAGATAACAATTCTTCTCAAGACTATATAAAACAAAGGAGTTGCCTTCTGTTCTCTCTCTCTCTGCACATCAGCTCCCTCAGCAATGCAAAACACCATTGTGCAAATACTTCATTATTTTCCATAAAATGCAACAAATAGAGTGTGTACTAAGCTAAATATATCACATTACTGTGTAAAATTATTAGTCAAGAGCTAATCTAAAAATGACAGGAAACCATTAAACCGAAATTATAACAGGAATTATCTTCCAAACCATAAAAAGTTATATACAAGAGGAAAAACAGCGACACCTGGTGGCCAAAGTGAACTGGTGCGTGGGGTGGAGCGAATAAACGTAAAACCGCGAAAGTTATAACAAACAAAGGAAAACACATACCTGCAGATGAGAATATACAACACATGAATTACCTTTTTTTTATTATAACATACTATAACAAGACTTCTTTGACATACTATACTTGGGTCTTTTTAAACATGAAATCATGGCTTTTTAATGACATACTATACTAGGACTTTTGTTTTACTTGGCATACATTTTTTTGGATGATGTATTATGAATATGAAATGCCTCAACGTCTGAAAAAACAATTGTCATGGTTTATAGTAACAGCGGCGAAAGTATTTTTTGCTTTAATCTTAAAATACACAATACTTTCCATTAACATGTGTATCTGCTCCAATATCTAGATATAGGGTGACCGATTTAACCACAATGAATCATTTAGATCTTAAAGTGAATATTATTTTAAAAAAATGCAATATAAACTCAGTACACTTACATTGTTATGGTTTTATTGCAGGAAGTCATTACAAAAAGGCAGCAACAAAATAAAAGCCTGTCACAAATAATTTAAAACTTTTACGGAGATGTTCTGAAACACGTTTTTGTTCAATAAATAAAGATGATCTTTATGCAACCACAGGAACCATACCCGTGTCCCAATAGTCTTAAAGTATGCTTATTTGTGTGGGGGACAAAAAACATCAAACTGAATATAATAACAAAAATGCTTTGTTTAACAAAATTTGGTGACGTTTTAGTGCAACACAAAAAACAATGTGCCAAACATGGCATCAAACAAATGGCTAATAATTGAGCATAAGCATTAAAACAAAGGTAAGCTCACAAATAAGCCTTTATTAACAAACAAAATAATTGACAAGCTAAAACACTTGGCTTTCTGCATTAAGGCATACGGAACATGCCTTACATTTAGTCAATACTTGGTTCTGTTTTACAGATTCTCATATTTTCTGTGGGAAGGTGGAAGTTGACTCTACAAGACTGGAGGCCTCAGAAAGAAATGTCTTTTACATAAATGTATTTTCTGATGAATTAATTTTTTCCATTTCAGTTACACAAATGTAGTGTAATTTCTGATAAAAGTAAATACGAACACAGTGGATTTGCCTGGAATTAAGTAAAACTCCAACTGCAATTTTGAATGTCTCGATAGTTTAACACAGATCAATTTAATCATAACAGCTGTATTTAAAAAAAGGTCAGGCATGGAAACATTCTTTACAGATTTTTTTTTTTAAGCCATTGTCATTCTAAAATGACCAGGCTGAGCTATGCTCTAAGCTACAGTGCAAACATTTTAAATCAACATGGAATCTCATTCCTTCATGATTACAGCATGCAAATACTGCTGTGATGTTTTAAAGGAAAGGCTTTTCAAACATCAAAGAATTGAATTAAGTGCAATAGAAAAAGTAGTTGTCTGTTGCCTGTCAAAGACTAATGTCAACAAATTAGAAGAGTAGTTGCTCATAGCAGAACTAAAAAGATTGATCTCAATTGGCTGACATTTCTGAATCTCAGACTGCCGTTCAGAACCAAATTTTCAGCGGATTTCACTAGCCTGTGCCTTCCAAGTGCACGTGGACAGCAAAAGTACATTCAAAGACTTGTCCAGTGACATCTTCTTCTCAAATGGCTGTTTTCAGAGCAAGTAATGCTGGAGCAACAGGATTGTGACGCTTACTACAGAAAAAAAAAAAGAGACAGAAAGCAGAGAAAAGTAATCTTAATAAATCAATTTAAGACAAATGGTAAAACGCCCTATGAAAGAGGAACAAATTAACCGTGAAGGCATTCAGAGAAGTGATGCAGGCAGTTGCCTAACAGGTCAGTTAGCAGCCCCGGAAGGAAGAAAATGTTAGTAATTCATTATGGACATAAGAGTATGAAATATTAAAGCTTCTGTCAACATGATCACATATTACTCTCATCGCATCATTATCCGTTCCTTTGTCATAAATGAGTTTAAGTGTGCATAGCGGCCCGTCTTCTTACCGCGAGTGCTACATCCTCTCCTTCTTTAGAAGCGACATTGTCAGGATTGCCTTTCCGAGAGCTGTAATCCAATAATGATTGATCAGAATTACAGCTTATATAAAAGCAGGCACACAAGAAGCGAGAGAGTTTCAGGAAGCGCAGAGACACACCTTCCCCCACAAGACTACAGACCACCACACATACACACACGCACGCCTAAATATCCAAATTTGTGTGGGTGTTACTTTGAGATGCAAATTACTACCCATTCATTTCTAAGAGCCGAAAAACAGGTCAACACAGCATCATCAAAGATACAAAAGTTCAAATAACTGTTTTGTATACATATGCCTGATTCCCCCCCCCATCTTTTTATCAAGGATGACCAATAGTTTATGGTACACAAAGTCCAAATCAGTTGCCTTGAGGGCCCGAGCTGTGAAACTTCAATACCAGTTTCCAAACTATATACGCAGTGGGTTTATTTAGTCTTCGATTTTGAAGACACTCTCGTAAAGAGCGATTAGGCATTACACAGAAATAACTCTACCCCCATAGGAAACAAAAAGTTTCCTTAGAAACATTTCCAGAAATGAGACCCATCAGCAACCACTACTTCCTATGTTACAGAGATAAAATTAGCCAATGTAAAAGATTTAACATAATTTGCCTTCTGACCCATGAGCAAGTTTGCAAATGACGGGTCTGTCCAGTTAGACGCAGTAGCCGAGTAGTGTGTAAATCTTGTTAATACTTTAAGTTGCTATATCATCTATGCTGCATTTGGCTGTCATTTCTGGTAAAACAACTATAAGGCACCTGAGGCAGAGCTCTTTCTAGCAAGTGACCTACAGCACTGTGTAGGAGAGTGTTTTGAGGACTTATTACAGCACCCCCTTATGACAACATAGACAGAGTGGTAGAGAAAAACACTTATCAAAAAGCCTACCCAACTTCAACATGCAACACATAATAAACCTTGAAAGGCAGAAAGCTTTAACGGTATGAAAATGCAAACTAGATCCAAAGCACTGGGACATAAAATAATGGAAAAGAGCTGACAGCTAACAAGCACTGTAAATGAACGGTTCGAGATGGCAACAGAAGGCAAGAGAAAGGTCTGCAGAGTTGAATAGGACAACATTTTACCGTCGTTTTTCCTTGATCATTGCTGGAACTCCACAGAAATAGCATCCACAGATAGTGAGGACACTGACAATGAGGACTATTTTGATGAGGGGAAGAAAAAAAAAAAAGGGGAGAGGTTTGAAGATAATGAGCCTTTAGGGCAACAAATGTAGTGTCATTCGAACACCTGAAATGAAATGAATGCTTTACCCTTTGTTAGAACACCAAATCAAAAATGAAAAGCGGATATGCACCCTCCATAGAAACATGGATAACAAGAACAAAACACAAACTACAGTAAAGTGACACATTCAGGCTGACCTTCACGAGTATGCTGTAATGGCCGAATGTGTCACCTTCTTATTTGTTGACACAAATTAGAACACAATGCCCCCTCTATAACGGCATAGTTGACTCTACTCTAACATAAGAATGCCATTCTGGGAACATTGTGATCTTATTTGGGTCAACATTACATCAACATTCTTGATCTATTGTTAAATGATGAAGTTGTAACTTACCCGACAAACCAACACCCAAACCAATAGCCCTGCCATTTCCAGTGTTGCCTGTAAAAACAAACAAAAAAAATAAAATAAGGACATAATCGTGTCAACAGTGGTTTTGGTTAAACTACAATGCTGGTCTGTAGCTGTTAAATTAACGAATTAATTACATTAATAAATAGATTAATATGATGACTTACCAGGTGGGGTGGTGCCAGGATTAACTGAAGGAGAGAAGTACAGTCAAAACATTAAAAAACATTTAATCTACTGTCTTTTACATGGACAAATCAACTAGGGCTTTTAAGGGTGTTTTGACTGCTGTGACTGAAAGAGTGTGACTTGATGACTGCTCTTAACATTCTATCAACGTTGAGTCAAGATAGATAGATAGATAGATAGATAGATAAAAAAGCCTAAGAATATTAATGATAAATTATATTTAATTAATGTTTTTATCAGTTGGCATGTTTATCTGGAAATAACAGGAATTAAATGGTAATACATGGGTCATTTGTTATAAGGGTTGTATTAACCATGTCATAAGCAGAAGGTAACAAATATTTTACCATTTCCTAAACGGACATAATCCATTAATTTGCCAAATAAATCCATTAATTTGTGAAATACTGTACATAAAAAGTTAAGTGTGCCATAATTTATTAATATAATTGTATTTTATTTTTTATTAAAAAATGTCTTTCATTGGTTTTTTTTTTTTTTTTTTTTAAATAGGTGCACAGTATGACCAGGGTTATGATGTAAAAGGGTTAAAAAGGTTTTTTTTCATCTTGGTTTGAATTTATGAGTGCAGTTTAATCCAACATAAATGAATCAGCGTTGATAAAACAAATTGCAACATTTTATTAGCCGAAACTGTTGGACTTTAGATGGTTCTTAAGCATTAAGGTTGACCTTACCAATCGTTTCCTTGGTAGTAGAGGAACTTGTTGTGGTGGATTTAGTTGTGGTGGATTTAGTTGTGGTGGATTTAGTTGTGGTGGATTTAGTTGTGGTCGGTATTCCTGCAAAAACATAAGAGTAACTAGAACAGTGTTTCCGAGTTGGGACGTGTACAGCTAATAGATACAGGTATTCGTTTCAAAGTCGAGAAGAAATAAGAGATCCTCTTTAACCCTTTTAGTTCACATTCCTGGTCATATTTTGTGTGTGTGTGTGTGTGTGTGTGTGTGTGTGTGTTGTGTGTGTGTGTGTGTGTGTGTGTGTGTCAATATCTGAATAAAGAAAATTACAAAAAGACTATTTCTTCATATTTTTAATTAAAATCTAATAATATTTTCTTTTTGTAAAACAAAATATTAAATGTAATTACATAAGCTAGTAACGACCAATTAGTCCCAATAATATGACATCCATCCATCAATGAACTCTACAATACTTAGTGCTACTTTCTAAACACTGCCATTTTTTTAGCTGTCTGATCAAATGTAGAGGAATTCATTCAAAGCCCTCTTGGAAATGTACACCACGACTGCCCCTGACATGAGGACTTGATACAGTTCACACTGAAACAATGGATGGCATAACCTACTCATAAGAAAACACATTTCAACATGTGTGGTAGGCCATTTGTCCCGCCCCATCTCCACTGTGATTGGCAGCTGGGTAAAAAGTGACAGTGTTTTTTTTCTCACGAAGCAGTGTTTTTCACCAGTGTTTGAGTAGCCGCGACTTGGGTGTGTGACACCACTATGTCAGGGCATGGGTATTACTCAGGACCAAAGGAAGCGCGGTGTTGAGGATGAATTAGTTTGTTTGAGCAGTTCTCAAGAGAGCTGCAAGCAGCAACGCCACATGGCCAAGCTTTTGGCCCGTTTGAACTGGGCACTGCAGTAGTCTTAGCAAAGAGATGATGTGTGGTAATAGACCTGCAGGTAATGTTATGGATTCATCCTGAAAATGTTGTATTTAGTATTTTTGTATGCAGCCATTTCAGTTTTGACAAAAAAAACTGTTTTTTGTTTTTTTGTTTTTTTTAAACCTAGAGCTATTGCAACTTACTGACTTTTAAAATTGAATTTAACCAATGAGCAAAGAAAAAAAAAAGAAAAAGAAACTCACTGCTTACTTAAATCAAAAAGGAAAAAAGACAGACAGCTAAGTATATAGAGCAGTGTGTGAGCAAGCTGATCAAATATCAGAATGCAATGGCATATGGATTTGTATAAAGCCATGTTCATCAATGGTCAAATATAAACAGGTTGACCTTTCTTGACAGACCTAAAGAAAGAAGTAATTTTAATTTATGACTTACTTAGACAAGTTGGAAGTCCGGGTAACCACCGACCATCTATTCCACATGTTAGGGAGGCCTTTCCGTCCATAGTGTATCCAGATATGCATCTGTACGTCACCGTAGCCAGGTATCCGTGAGGGGGCCGAGACCCCTGAACAAATTCAGAAAACGCTATTGTGGGGTCTTCGCATTGAACCTCTGCAGGAAAAGAACATATTAAGTGGAAATTAATAGTCCAAAATCACCTTCTCTGTAGTAGGTGAGTTTATCCGTCACTGCTGAATTTACACTGGGAAAATGTTGAGAAAGGGTTAGGGTAAGAAGTCAAAACACTTACTGATACATTTTGGAGGAGCAGGCTTAAACATTCCATTCTCTGAACAGGATGCTGATTTTGATCCATTGAGTGTATAATCTTTTTCACAAGTGTACTGTATAACTTCTCTGTATTCATAGACTTCTTTGCTTGGACTGAAAGAGCCAGCCACTACCGGAACTGGCTTATCACAAGTCACCACTGCAAAATAAAAGTGACATCTATTAGAATGGAAATGGACAGAATTTTTATTTGGTCATGTGCCCTGTATTAAACACAAAGAGACTACCAACCTTCACATTCAGGCAACCTGTCCATCCAACCTTGGGCTCCGCAAAGGATTTTGGACGATCCAACCAATTTGTGACTAATTAGGGGGGGGAAAAAAGAAACGAAAAGTTTTACTTCGGGGAACAAATTTCAAGAAGGATCCGTGGAAGGCCTTTAAGTTCACATGACAACACTGACTGATAAGCTCTACTGAACACCACCATTGATTGGAAAAACTTCTTTGATTTTGAAACATAATGGGTGCTGACATTTTAGAGTTAGTTAAAACTCTCACAATTACATAAAAAAAAACAAAAAACATTTTACTGAACATGAGCCATCAGAGTAATCAGTTTATTACTAACCCAGGGTTGCAGGTCACCACTAGTTGAGCACCAAATTCTGTCCCTTCAGGGTAATCAACATTTCCATTTAGCACTTCTCCAGCAGGGCCACAGTTACTCTCTGAAAAAAGAAAAACACTTAAAAGGATTCAATTCCTCTCTTAAAAATTACATTCTGCACGAAATATTCATTAATCCAGAATGTATTTGTTGGTTAAACATCATCTACCAGATGGTGCAAAAAACAGAGAATAATGGCTGTTTAAACTTGTTGTGAATGGTGGCGCTATTGTGAATTTGAATGTAAAAAATAAAGTGACAATATTCACTCTCGCATGTCAGCCTCACAGTACTCCAACTGCCAGCAGTACAAGTAATGATTGGAGACCCTCCGGCAGATACGTAGCCAACATCACAGGCAAAAGAAACCTGGGTCCCATCTGGGAATGTTTGCAAAAGAATGTCCTCTCCTTTCAATGTCATATGAGGTCCTCCTACTGGTACGGGGCAGTTTTGAGCTATAATAAAAAGAAAATAAAGAGAGAGAGAACACTAGACGTGAGAACAAGATAGCATAAGACTCAACACCAGCTTGTTTATAATCACACAGAGTATGTTTTAAGGTTATCTGCTCTACCACTCACCTTGAATGGCAAGGCCCAGACTGCTCAGGAGTAGGAAGAACGTGACAACCATGACGGGATCTGGCAAGTCTGTCTGAAGTCAATTAGCTTCCTGGCAAAGACAGACGCAAATGTAAACAAGATAGTTATGATAAGATAATCCTTTATTAGTCCCGCAGCGGGGACATTTACATGATTAGGGCAGTATAAAGGATAGTGCAAACAAGAGACATAGTAAAAAAAAAAAAATTAAAAAAAGATCAAAAATAAGTATTATAAATAAGCAAATGAGCAGACTCCATTACAAATATCACAATATCAGCCAATAGGCGTGACTCTGCTTATGTGCCTAATCTTACCAAGCTAAAAATCATACATTTTCTGAAGCTACAGTTCCCCTGGCAAATTCGGCATATGTTTAAAACTGAACATGTCAAAAGACGCCCGTGTAACTACTCCATCACGCAGCGTGCTTCCTCCATCTTCCTCCACTTTGGGCGTTAACGCGTCACAGCTGAACGAACAGACGTAGCCTGAAGCTACTTTCACTTGTGTATAAACTACGCAGTTACAAGGCGGTCCTCCGGTGGGGAGAAGACGGTCAATGTAGTTGTTGGACGTACTCGTTATCAAAACATTCTCAAATCCAGGAAATCCGGTCAACACAGGCTGGGCTAAGCTAACGCTAGCTAGCTACATGTCAGCTAACGCATGCTAGCGTAACAAACGTCGGTGATACATTGGTTAGAGATGTATCCCCGGTCTGTTTAAGGTTGTTGTTGTAATGCAGCTAGTCAAAACAAAATAGGATTATCGGGTTTGACTTACCCAACTAGATGCGAGACAGCAGCTGCTCCACAGTGGTGACTTCTGACTCCTGCTCGGTGACCGCTTGTGACTCCCTCTCGGAAATGGGCGTGGCCTTTTTATTCAGTGAGGTCATCAGCCGTCTGCGACTCCATATCCGGAAATGGGCGTGGTCTTTTATTCAGTGACGTCATCGGTCGTCTGTGACTCCATATCCGGAAATGGGCGTGGTCTGTTTTATTCAGCGACTCATAGCTGGCCATCAGCCAACATTCGCCCACCTTTACAACAGCACAGTTTACGTTTACCACATGTTAACGCGCGACACTTCCATATTCACGCAACACACTTTGAAACCGATACTTGATTTACTGTGTACAAATAAGATACGATAATATAAGATATATAAGTAAAACAAATAAGTAATAAGTAAGAAAAGTAAAAATCCACAATAACTAAAAAAGAAATCTTATAAATACAGACAGAATAATTATAGTTATAGTATTGCACAGTGTATTGTATAGATTTATTTTTTAGTTATTGTGGATTTTTATTTTTCTTAATTACTTATTTAAAATACTTGTTTGTTTTTTCTAGTATGTACCTTGTTTGCACTATATCTATGCCGCTGTAATCATGTAAATGTCCCCACTGCGGGACTAATAAAGGATTATCTTATCTTATCTTATTTTATCTTTTTAAGTCAAAACATATTCCAATCATCACCTTTTCAAACTTGACAACATAAACATTCTCAACCCTAGAACACTAACTATAAGGTTAGTAACACCATCACTGACGTCGGGTATGTTTAACCCAATATAATAAAATCAAAATATATTAAAGTACAATATGGTTTGTCCGGTGAAGGCACAGTCTCCCTGCATCACTGACAACTGTTACAAATACTTTACTCTCAATCACTAACGTCGGGTGAAAATCACCCGAACACGTGCCTGTTGGGCCTTGGTCAAGCCCTACACCCCCGCCCGACCACTTGGCTCTGCTGCCTCTGGGCGACTGGTTGCCCCGTCGCTCAGAGGTCCCTGTCCCCACTGACGTCAGGACAGCAGAGTCGATGCCCATCTTTCGGCGCAGGCTGAAAACTCTCTTCAAGAAGTACTACCCTGAGCCTTCCTCGTAGCACTTATTGTATTCGTATTAGTTATTGCACTTATTGTATTCGTATTAGTTTGTTGCACTTATTGTATTCCTATTAGTTATTGCACTTATTGTATTCGTATTAGTTTGTTGCACTTATTGTATTCGTAGTAATTTGCTTCTGCACTATACTTTTGCTCTGGTTTATGTTGGTTATGGTTAAAGGAGATGCACTTATGACTTCTGGTGACTAGTAGTTCTCTTGAATACCTATGTTGAATACACTTATTGTAAGTCGCTTTGGATAAAAGCGTCTACTAAATGACTGTAATGTAATGTAATGTTGAAAAAAAACAGGGGATGTGAGCAGGGAACCACGCCTACCTTTCGATGACGTCACTGAGCAGACTGAAGCTACCCAAGGAGCCACGCATCTCAGACGGCAGCAACACAATGAAAACCACCCGACGTTAGTGTTCTAGGGTTAAGGGGCTCTTTTGTATTTCCTGTAGCTAACTGGACGTCATCTTGGACCACAGCCGTTGCCCTAGCAATATATTTTCTGAAGAATAGGAAACAACCCCTAAAATGAATGTAAATGCTACTCTTTAAATTTTTCCTAAATACTTTGACCACTCCTGTAAACCCCATATGCCTTTGTTTCTTCTCATATCCAGTCACAATCGCATTCATAGAGCATGATGTAATGGACCCAACCCTGGGGGTATGAGGAAGTGTACTTTCCGCTGAGCTCAAGTTGTTGGCCCTCTTTCACAATCTTAAAACTAAATCCTAGTTCTGATGTAGGGCCCTGCAGCTTCTAGCACTGAGAATAGATTGGTCTAGACTTCAGACCACTGACCAGTCATGTATTTCTCGGCCAACTATCAGAATTTTTTATCAAACCAACTTAGACAATTAATTTCGTAGCCAAAAAACACCTCACCGCTGAATCATTGTTTGTGCAAGAGATTCGTTTAAAGCCTATCTTTATAGAGTATTATATATTCATATCTAAAGTCCCTTTTTGTATGATTATGTATTATCATTTTTGATTTAAAACAATCCCATTGTAAAGTGGTGCAGTTTACTGTTTGTGTCATGGGTTAGATGGGAGGTTAATTAGGGGAAAGGTTGGCATGCACTGCTGTTTGCCAAAGTACCTTTTTAAATACGGCCACTAAGAGTAGCCAAAGTCAAATCCAACACAATAGGGCTCTAATTCACAATATAAACAATATACAGTATACATAACCATAAACATTTAAAAAACAATCAAAAAACTAAATTAATTATTTATAAACATAGGCTTCACAGTAACTGTTACTAATTCATAACATCAGATCTTACCCGGCATAGTTACGACATAGGTACAGTTGTGGTCTGCAGGCATCAGAACCTGCACAGAGAGGACATCACTCCCCTGACTGCTTATGTCATTACTGGCAATACAGTAATAATCGCTGTCCTTCTGTACCGTGCCACATTGTAGGTATAAGTCTGACGAGTGGTGAAGCAACATTTCGTTGTGGTGTGTGCGTTGGTACCAGGTGTAACTAACGCCTGTGCCCTTTGCAGTCACCGGCTTCCCCCAACAGGTTAGCCCGTCCGCCAGAGAGCTAGGAAACGACCTCTAAAATGAATGTAAATGCTACTCTTTAAATTTTTCCTAAATACTTTGACCTCTCCTGTAAACCCCATATGCTTATGTTTCTTCTCATATCCAGTCACAATCGCATTCATAGAGCATGATGTAATGGACCCAACCCTGGGGGTATGAGGAAGTGATGTACTTTCCGCTGAGCTCAAGTTGTTGGCCCTCTTTCACAATCTTAAAACTAAATCCTAGTTCTGATGTAGGGCCCTGCAGCTTCTAGCACTGAGAATAGATTGGTCTAGACTCCAGACCACTGACCAGTCATGTATTTCTCGGCCAACTATCAGAATTTTTTATCAAACCAACTTAGACAATTAATTTCATAGCCAAAAAACACCTCACCGCTGAATCATTGTTTGTGCAAGAGATTCGTTTAACGATATGTGGAAAGAGGTATTTACATTTCTTTAGATTCTTAAAAACTATCCTTGCGTACATACGGCTGCATCACTCGTAAAATTGATTGACTCAATATGAAACCTGTAATTGGTTTCCACTCATTGAAACAGAATCTTCAACAACAGCAAACTTTATTTACATTTATAATTACACACACACACACTTTCAATGGAATGTCTCTCAAATCACACTCATGTATCAACATAAAGCCAACGTGCTAGAAGTCAGTGCTACTGCGTGGACTTCATGAGGACCTAGATTTGAACAAATAAGGAGATGAGAGCCGTGCTGTTTGTGGCCAGTTCCTGCTGGTTTTACCTGAAATGTGCCCCCTGTTTCCTGGCATTGTATTGTATGACGCGTTTACATGGAAATTGAAAGTGAACACTCCGGCCAACTGCATTTGCTTGTTCTGATAAAAGTAAATTCACATAAACAAAACAGGGATGTTTACAGCAGAGCAACAACTGGTCTACTTTGTCATCAATAGTCATGGTCATCTTTCCAAACTGGCATTGAAAAAATAGCTTGCATTTATAAGAACTATTCCATTCTAATATTATGTAACAAATACACTATTATCATAGTAACCTATTGATTGAGCATGAGCATGTGGTCACACATCATTCCTCTTTTTTCACCTTTTGGTAAGGCACGTTCCTCTTTTTTCAACTCTTGGTAAGGCACGTTCCTCTTTTTTTTCCCTCTTGGCCTCTGATGACTTGTAAAAGGTATCATTTGTGATAAACTACCACAATAATGTTTGATTAATGCTGCAGAGAGACACTCTGTTAAACTGATAAACATGCTGATGTACATTAGGACCCAGACTCTTCACAAAACATCACGTGTCATTATAGAACCTTGGTAAGTAAAACAACAAACCAATGTAACAGCAGCTGATATGACTTCCAGATAACTACTGCTGTAAAAATGAGGTCATTGAGCTAACTTGGGCTTTGGCCTGGAAAAAACACTCCTCTTCCGTTTGTCCCTTTTGTCTCTTGCTTTTGTACATTTGAGTACTACGCAAAAAAATATCAATATGGACACAAAAGAACCCCAACGCAACAATGTATACCAAAACGGCACTCCTGTCCATGCCCTGTGAAAACAAATATTTGATTAGTGACTGTTTTTCAGACAAGAAAACACTTTGTGGATCCATTTAAATCAATATTAAAGGTGCTAAAGACCGAATTCAGAGCATATTTATTGCATCTCAAAGGCTCTCAACATAGCGACGGCTCAGTTGGCATTTGCAGCTAATGATGATACAAGTGCTAAGAGGGCAAACTAAATTAACAGCTAACAGTGTTTATCTGAGGTTTGCTGCTATATGATCTGAAAATAGAATAGAGAACCTTTAATGGATGAATCAAAAAAATATAGTATTACATAGTGTAGTCTAACCTGCTGAAAAACGGAACTTGATCCGTTTGATTGATTGGTAAAGATTTGTTTCTTGTGTCAGAGTGGATTTTGGCCGTGGTGGTGCTCATTCCGTAGTCACAGTCATAAAAGGGTTGGCCTGGTGATATAAAAAAAGAAAACATTTCAATGGAATTCTTTTATGTGCTTGTACATTGTGCAAAAAGGATTTCACAACAGTTTTAACAAATCTGATCCTATCAGTCCATTCTGTAAAGCCTTAAAAATCTTTGTAGAGTATTATATATTCATATCTAAAGTCCCTTTTTGTATGATTATGTATTATAATTTTTGATTTAAAACAATCCCATTGTAAAGTGGTGCAGTTTACTGTTTGTGTCATGGGTTAGATGGGAGGTTAATTAGGGGAAAGGTTGGCATGCACTGCTGTTTGCCAAAGTACCTTTTTAAATACGGCCACTAGGAGTAGCCAAAGTCAAATCCAACACAATAGGGCTCTAATTCATAATATAAACAATATACAGTATACATAACCATAAACATTTAAAAAACAATCAAAAAACTAAATGAATTATTTATGAACATAGGCTTCACAGTAACTGTTACTAATTCATAACATCAGATCTTACCCGGCATAGTTACGACATAGATACAGTTGTGGTCTGCAGGCATCAGAACCTGCACAGAGAGGACATCACTCCCCTGACTGCTTATGTCATTACTGGCAATACAGTAATAATCGCTGTCCTTCTGTACCGTGCCACATTGTAGGTATAAGTCTGACGAGTGGTGAAGCAACATTTCGTTGTGGTGTGTGCGTTGGTACCAGGTGTAACTAACGCCTGTGCCCTTTGCAGAACCACAGCGCACTGTCACCGGCTTCCCCCAACAGGTTAGCCCGTCCGCCAGAGAGCTCGAGGGCTGAAGCCTCGGTTTAGATACTGGAACTGGCACAAAGTAGAAAACAATATATTTGAATACATTTCCAAAAGCAGTCCATAAATGTTTCTGACTACCTGGTCTCAATTCTAATTCGTCAAATACCGACGCTTGGTCAGTGCCTCTCTCGGCATCTAATACCAACCCACCACCCTCCAACCCACCAGTAGCATTCTTACATGCTCAGATCAACTAACATGGTATAAAGAGCGTTGTGGTAAATTAACATACAGAGGACTTTCATGCACGACACTTCAAGTCTGGGGCGAGACTAAAAGTAAAAAGTTGACATTTTGTCAGGTGAGTCATTAGTCCAATGAGTTGTTAGTGTAGTGTGAAATGTTAGTCCCTTGGTAGTGACATAAGTCGTTAGTCAGTCAAGTTGACAACCACCCTCTTGTCCTAAACCTAACCTAACCTTTTTTTGCCTAAAGTTAACTTTTGACATCCAAACTGACCAAGCGTCTGTATTCGAGGAGTTGTGCGTTCGAATGTGTTCTTTCTGATATTGTGATTCCGTTTTATTCTTACCTTCAGTGATGACCACATGAACTGATGTCATGATATCAGCAGACATTGTGTCAATCCCAACCCAGTACACTCCAGTGTCGTCAAATTGGAGACCTGTGACCTTCACAACCAGCCCTCTTCTTCTTGCATCTATGATGTGAGACCTGTGTGTGTTTTGAGTTTTACTCTCTGAATCTACCAGAATAGCACAGGTGCTTCTAGAGTCCCCTCGACACCAGTACTTTTTACTGTACATGTATCGGTTTGTGTTGTAACTGCAAATTAGAATGAATTCACCTCCAATATGTGCTGTGACTTTTCTTTTATCACACTGGAGCTGAAGACTTGCTGAAAGACAAGAGTCCAGTCAGAATGAAACCGCTCACAGCCACAGCAATCAGATAAATGCTCTTCTTTTAGATTGATCCACATTAAATTCAACTTTCAATTTCATGGATTTCCTTTTCATTTTTGTATCAAAATATTAATATTGATACAAAATATAACATGATAAAATGGATAAACATATCCCCAAATTATGCAAAAAGATCTATAAATATGGAAGTTTTTAATTTACTTTTCAAGTTACTAATCAAACAAATCTTTGGACAAAAAAACTACCCCCTTAAATGGAGATTATAACCATTTTCTCTTTTTCAGAAAGGCATAGAAATTTGTTTCTCTTTTAGACATTTTTGAATAAATAAAAAGAGTATTATAATCATTAATACAAGTGTTAACTCATAGTCCACTCACCATGAAAAAGCAAAATCATATACAGGGTCCTCATTGTGTTGTGAAAGTAGGAAAGTGAAATCTTAACTATCATCGACACAGGAAGCCGTAGAGGTGGACTGTGGTTATCATAGCTTCCTGGAGGTGCATTGTGGGACATATATACTGGTACGTGCTGTGCATGGATTCCCCCGAAAACACGATTGCCATACTGTACAACTGAGAACTGAGAAAACTGCCCTTTCAATATGGCAACACACATTACAGTTTGACTTGTTCTTCCACAGTTGAGATAACCATTTCACTTGGTCACTGGTCTTGTGACTGGGTTTCTACTTTCTCGCATGCTGGCCAACAGTCAGTGACAGTGAAATAAACTTTAAATTAATAAAGTTAATGGTGAACTAAGGGTAAAATATCATTAATCATGTTCATCAGGTAGGTCAGTAATGAAGTATGAAGGAGTGTAGTGTGATGGTTGCAAACAAAACACAAAATCTTCATCAAACCAGTTGGTGGGAGGAAGAGAGAGGAGAGACATTAGAAAATAATCCAAATAGGCTTCAGCTCTATACTGTACTCAGATCTAGACAGCTTCCTGATTTCCTTCCCTACCTTGCCCATTGGCTCCTGAACCAGGAAGTCAAATCAGCCACACAGGCAACAGGCAATGGTTTTGACTATAAAATCCAACAAACCACCATGTAAATTGAACCACCCAAAATATACATTTGGGTTAGTCTACCACAAAGCCACTAGATGTCACCATCCGACTGATGTTGTGTGCAACACGAGCTGGATGCAGTGTTCAAGTCCCTGTAGTCTGCATCATGTCAACCAACTGACAGTTGGGCAACCTCCTCTCACATGAACTGCACGTCAACTTCTCTGGTAAGCCGGTTCTCATTACTTTTTCGTTATCATCTTGTTACTGGTATTTTCCTCTTTGTAGCATTATGCGAGCAGTGAGATCATCTTTTAAAGTACAAATATGTTTTATTATTATAGTTGTTTATTTTATTTATCATACTCTAATCCAGTGTGCTATAAAGGGAAGTCTTGTACGCGTAACTTCATGCACATAGTTCCTTTAAAAGAGCTCCTCCCATTGCTCTTTAAAGCCTAGGCTTACATAGTCATATAAGAAACTAGTCACCCACTAGACCATTGACAGTACGTTTTTACAAGAAATAGCAGAGTTTACATGATGGTATTTTGTCTAGAATATCGGGCAGTGGTCTACCAAAACAAATGGCTTCTGTGGACAAACAGTGGGCATAAATGAAGACCTAGAGTCGGGGTGGCCAAACCTTTTTGATTGTGAGCCATATACAGACATAGAAAATCATTTTCTTTATCCAAATAACTGTTTAACCATTAGCTGTTCGACTTTACAGTAGCGTAATGGTGTGGCCACATATTACAGAAAACATTTCTGTATCTGCTGCTCTTAAATTTGATTTAAATGTATCAAATGCTTTTAAAGTCAAATACAGTGCATGGCCTACTGTTATGATGTTATGTGTAAAGCTGTAATTAAGATAAATTATAACAAAAATGATGACAAAAATGCCATATTCTGGTTTATTTAAAAAAAAAAAATATATATATTAATAAAAGAGCAGCGGGCTGCAGTTGACCTGCGGGCCATAGTTTAGGCCACCCCAGATGTAGAAAGTTCAGTGCGTTGCTGCTTATTGCTGGCTCAGAACATCAGGCTTTTCAGGATTCCCAGGCAGACTCTCTCTTCGCCACTCCCTCTGCCTCCATCCCTACCCACATCCCTCCTCCACCCCTCTTGTGCTTCCTGAATGCTGTCCAACAGGCTAGACTACTTGTATCACACTCTGACATTGGGTAGTAACAGTTGTTTGTGATTGTTCATATTCATAAATGTATGGCCCACTGTGTTTGTGTGTGTTTCCTCTCCTTGTCCTGCTGTCATGCAATGAAACACCCGGGTGACTTTAGGACCCAGTGAGAGACACCCAGGGGGCGCGGCAATATTTTTAATCTGACCACAGAACCTGTTAGTTTACTCTTGCTTCCTCAAAGACAGTTCACACGTTCCCTCACAGTAGTTCCTTGATGTGACAGTTGCAATAGAGAAGTGCTCTGTGCAGCAGCAACAGAAGCGCCACAGCTCTGAACCCAAGCCTTGGCGACCCTAATCCATGACCCCTGGACGAGGACCTTTGTGTCCTGACATGCCTGTGAAAGGTGCCCTATCCAGGACAGTGTGCAACCAGCCATGGAGCAGCAGACCAGGATACTGAGGGACCTCCTGGTCCAGCTGGAGAGACAGAAGGCTGTGGACGAGCAGGCATCTAATGGCATTGCTGGGGAGTTTGCAGTGAGTCTATTTTGTTCCTTTAGTGGAAGTAGCCCACTGTCGAGAGAAGTATAGATTTATTTGTTGTGTTGTTCTCATTAACACATCACCTGAAGTCATGTTATAATAGCTATTGAATTAACTGACAGAAAGTACAATGAAAGGGAAAGTTCATAGTTTTACAGGCTTCCAAAATTTCACAAAAGGACTGATTTTCAGGGAAGTAACACTCTGCTTTGGTAACGCCACATTTGCGCTTCCTCTTTGCACTGATGCTTGTCATTAAAGGGGCATGGACAAGAAAGACCCATAAGCAAATGCATTAATACATTTAACGACGAACAAAGATTATTCAATTTGTCTAATAATTTGTTCACTTATCATGTTTCAGTCTTACTTATAACAATGCATGTACATTCACACACAAGCATGTACATATACGCACAAAAAGACCTCTTCCTCAGAAGTAGAAGGATGACATCACCTGACGGCTGCTGTCATGGTGATGAGTGACATGACAGTGCCTGAGGACAGCACCCTGTGCTTCACATGCTGCTACCACCCAGACCACTCTGGAGGAAGGGGTCTATTGCATCACTTCCTTAAAGAACAAAAAGCACTCTGTAGTGTTAGCAGCACAGAAGGTCCGCAAGGCCTTCAGCAGACTGTTTGGAACTGTGATAGTTGGCCTCTGAACAAAAAGACCAGTGTCTCAACAAATCCTGTAAGCCTGGACGAGCCATGACTTTAGTTTGAGTGTCAGACCTTCCGCCCAGTAAATTCCGGATGGAAATCCTCTTGGTTTGTAAGCCACCAAGTCAGTTTCTAGTAAAGTGAGTCACAGATTCTGGTCATCCGAGGTTGAATCACATGAAAACTGATCATATATGACCATTGTGCGTTTGGTCACAGCATGGTCTGAAAAGCATGTTGCTTGGGTAAAAAGTCAGTAGCACATTCTATAACGCCCATGTCTATAATGCATTATAAACATATTTATAATGTGGTATCTGCTTTTAGCACTGTGTCATTATAGTTATAAGTATATACATATTTATAATGCTATTAAACAATAGGCATAACACATTATAAAGCATTTCATAATTACTTATATGGTCAAGTACCATAATACCTCATAATACTCCATTCACTGACATTGTTTTTGCATGGATGCATTATAATCACTGTTATTATACATTACAATGTGATTATAAGTCACTATAAGTGGTCATTGTTTGAATTAAGTTGAGTGAAAATATCATTAAATCTATGCAAGAACATTACACCAAACGTTGTAAAATTATCTTCTTTGTTTAACAGGTCATAAAAGAAACGGAGTATACCAATTTTACAAAACTTTTTGATGATGAACAACTGAATTATGGTCACGACTAATAACCAGCTTATAATGTATTATATCAACCTACACATCAGAAATGTTATTTCTTCACTTAAAGCATCCAACAATCACTTAGACTAACTTATGATCACATTACAATGCATTATAAGATGATTATTATGTATTACAACTATTGGAATTATAACACACTATGATCCTTGAAGTATAAAGTACCTGACTTTATAAGTAATTAAAAAGATCTTTATAATGTGTTCTGACTATTGTTATAAAGCTTTATAAATACATATGACTATAATAATACACTGCTATATGCATATTAAACTAATTTTATGTATGTTTATAATACATCATAGGCATGTGCGTCATAGAGAGTGTTACCAAAAAGTTCTCTGACATTGTGCATTGTGATTATTAAAATGTTGCTTTTGAATGTAGAAGGATTCAATTTCTTTCATGTTTTTCAGAGGTTGAAAAGCCTGTCAACTAAGTACCGCACTGACAAGACCTACCCGACCAAGACAGCAGAAAAGCAAGACAACATCAAGAAGAACCGATACAAAGACATTGTTCCCTGTAAGCTTTGCTCAAGGCAGACTGATGAAAATAGCAGGTTGCCATTTACACCTCTGCATAATTTGCATCAGGGAAGTTCAGATAATATATGAATAGGACTCTAAATATATCTAGGTCAAATAATAACTGGACCTCCATATATTTACACCTCTTGAACATCAATGCTGAAAATATGCATAAATGAATTATATGGCTTACGGTTTTAAGTGTTGCATGACATTTAGATGCAAATACATAAACACTATGATATAGCATGATATGCAGTAAGTTAATGTATATGTGTATGATGACCTGGAATTTGACAGGGTGATATTGATGAGCTAAAATGTTATAAATAATTAACTTTTGTTCTTCCAGGTTAATGTAACTAATGATGTTGACATCATACCCGATTTATTTTATAAAAATAGTATATTTTTCAAATATTTATAACCATTGGACAATTTGGAATATATCCCTCCAGAAAAATGTACAAATGCCAAACATATTTTTTCTTATTCTCTATTCTTATTCTTTTTTGCAATAAGGCTGTGAAGTACAGCACAGTCAGCTACTCTTTAGTTGTGCGACGTTGCTCTTCTAACTACATATTCATCTCCTTTCAGTTGACCACACTAGAGTAAAGCTCACTCTCACCACAGCTAAAAATGACAGCGAATACATCAACGCCAGTTTCATCAAGGTAAATTAACAATGTGCTTATAATATTCCTATAAATTCCATTTACACATTTATGTAACTAATATAGTTTGTGCAAATGTTGCTGATATCTTTTGACAATAAGTTGTGTTTTGTCTCCAGGGAGCGTCAGGCTCCAGGGCCTACATTGCTACTCAGGGTCCTCTGCCTCACACAGTACTGGACTTCTTGAGGATGCTTTGGGAGTACAACATCAAGGTATGACCCACCTGTCATCTGTGGACAAAATAAGGTGTTTTTTAACACATAATGTTGCTCTTAAAATTAGGTGCTCTGATCTTAGTTACATAAACTGACCCTTTGAACTCCTTGGCTATAGGTTGTGTTGATGGCCTGTCGAGAGTTTGAGATGGGAAAGGTAACATCATTTTCTACATGTCCACATTCGACGTTTCCTCAACATATTATCTTCCATTTGCTTGTATACGATCAACACTTCTGTATTTTGTGTGTCAGTTCAACTTCAGCCTGCTATGCGAGGTCATTGTTCACACACCAGCCATTTTGCAATTAAGTCATGTTCGGGGTGGGAGGAAACCCAATTTTAGAAAGTAATCTAAGCTAAATGACATTTTAAACATCATCGCGCTGAACAAGATTGGTGGTGGTGAGGTGAAGTCATGCTGTGGTGTAGTTTGTTTATAGCCAGAAGATGTTTTTTATTATTGCCGATTGTATTTACGCTTCAAAAATGACAAAAGTGGTGTTCATTTGTGAGGATTATCCTGCTGGACAAAACATATATGCATCAGTAACAATTGTTTGCCACAGTCCTTTTTTTTCTGCAATAATTCCAAATCCAATGAAAAAATCCTTTGGCTTTTTTTTTGAGGGAATCGATGCAATGTTAACTTTCGCATTAGCCTTCAAAATATGTCATCCCTGCAGCACTTTATAGCTGTCTGACTAATTCCTGGAAGAATCCTCCCATTCTGAGCATGACGTCAGATGCTCTGTGTGAGAAGTAAAATGTGAAATACACTGTGCTTCTGTACTCTTTTTGTAGAAAAAGTGTGAGCGCTACTGGCCACAGACACAAGAGCAGCCATTTCTTTGTGAGCCTTTCACAGTTTACTGTGTGAGTATTATTCTCGTAGTCCCACTTCCTACTTTGACGAGTTTCAGTAGAAGTTTTCTATAACATGTATACATTGTAATCCTACACTATCTTCACACAAAATCTGTGTCATACAACAATTGGTTATGCTATTATTAATAAAATACAAAAAAAGTATCCACTGCAAAAATAAATAATGAACTTGAGGATGCATTGCTGGTTTATGACAGGATTCTGAGGAAAACAAAGGAGATTATCTGACAAGGACGTTACGGGTGACTTTTCGCAACGTAAGTAGTTTTTATTCAGTACCCTGACTGTAAGATTAACTGATAGGTATTTCTCCTGATACAAGCAAGACATTATCAGATTCATTTGTTGTTAGCTGCTACAAAGACAAGAGGCAGTTGTTGAAATGACCCATGTGGTTATATTTGACATCTTTGAGAGACGATCTACTAACATGTACTAAAATAATTTATGTAAATGTTTAGCTTCACAATGACAGAGTTGCAAACAACAACCTAAAAATGTGTATGCTCTGAAAATAAGCTTGCATTATTGTCTACAATGTCTAGAATGCTTTTTTTTTTTTTTTTCCAGTGTAGCCGAACTTTGAAACAGCTGCACTATTTCAACTGGCCAGATCACGGTGTACCAGACTCCATCCCTCCCATTCTGGACATGTTGCATGAGATGCGTTCCTATCAAGCCCATGATGATATCCCCTTCTGCATCCACTGCAGGTCAGGCTTCACTATGGAATTAAATTCTACTTATCTCCTTAAGAAAAAACTATCTTGATCCATCTATTATGAATCATTGTAGGCCTGTTGCAGTCTGTTTGCAGTTCATCCACAATTAAATAGCCATCTTAGTGATAATAAAATCCACAACAAATATATATCGAGGCAATCCAGAATATTGTAAGCATCTGGTTGGAATTTCAGGAAAAGTCCTCGACTGGTTCTATACTTTTTCAGCTTTGGTAAACATGCTTCAAATACCATATTTTTAACCATATCTGGCACATTCTGATGCAGAGATATTCATGCTTTGGTCTCATCTTTACTATTGCAGTGCTCTTTTAACTGGACTTCCCAAGTAATCAGTGTACTGATGTCACAGCATCTTTCACAGGCCCCCTGTCATCTTCAAGGCTCTGAATGATTTAGCACCTCCACCTTTATAGTCTTGAGAATTATGGATAGGCAGCCTTTTCGTATTATGCACCAAAACAGCATCACATCCATATTTAACAACCTATATACATTTCCTCAGGAAAAAAAACAAAAACATTTTAAGACTTAAGAGAAGTTTGGAATAATGATTATGTTAATTACTGATGGACAAGGCTTGTTTTGTTGCAGGCAAACAGTGATCACACTGAAGAATCACCCTTTTGGTTCTGATTAAGTAGTTACAATGAGAACATATTTCCTGTGGGCAGAATGTATATGTCCCCTACTTTAGGCCTTAGAGGTTAGGCACCTCCTCCCTTTTCTTTAAAACAGGAAGTGTGTGTAGGCGGGTAGCCGACGACCCACTAGGTTTTAAAGTGTGCGTGTGGGCATTTCCCCTCAGTTTTTCCAACACTTACAGTTAGGCTGATTTAAAACCCATGTCTACCTTTTTACTGAAACTTACACAATTCAATAATCTTTTGACTTGTATCAACCTACAAAAAACAGCTGCATGTGTGTGGTCTGTGCTTGGTTATTCAGCTGCAGTGTGAGGCCTTATAAAACATTACGTTCTGCGACCAGTGCAAAATTGAGCTATTAGATATTTTTTTGGTGGGCTCAAATATACAGTGAGACATGAGAGGTTTGGTTACAGTCATGGATTTGGCTACTTGAAAAGAAGAAGTGTTTGTTCAATGTGCCATCTCAAAGATATAGAACATTTGTTTCATTTTGTTAGATGTTGTCATTTTTTTTTTGGAACCTACGCCATACTTTGTTTAATAGGACAAAATATGAAGTTGATTTCGCAAATAAGAATGATGTTCAAATTTTAAACATTTAAATTAGTCAGTTTCTTGGAATTTTATACATAAATATATGTTATTTGAAAGTATATTAAAGTACTTTTTTTTTGTTCTTGTTTTGATGATAAATAATAAAAAATTGCTGTATATTTTAAGTAGTTATTAATATAGATACTGTAGAATACACGATTTGAAAGTGTGCCACACCATGACCTGCCCACACCTTTTGAGGATGATGTGTCAGAAATGGAATGATGAGTAAGTGGCTGATCCAACCTACAGCCAAGGAAATCACCCCACTTCTGAGTGATGTCATCATGAGACAGCTGTCAAAAGCTTTCAGTGACAATTGTGATTTTGTTCCTCAACACCCACAGGAAAAAGAACATAACTTCACAAACATCTCATAATGTACTATACGACAATCAAATCCTACCACTAACCGTGGCCTCAATAATTACCATAGAGTTTAGTCAACTCTTGTCCGACACATTGATACAGGTTTTTTGTATTTTTTTAATTTATTGTTTTTTATTGTTTTATTCAAATATCATTTTCTAACCAAATGGAGAGTCTCTCTCTCTCTAGAGATGACCTGAGTGGTTAAAATGTGACTTTCTGCTGCTGTGATTGTAGTGCTGGCTGTGGTAGAACTGGAGTCCTGTGTGCCATTGATTATACCTGGAATCTCCTGAAGAGACAGGTGAGAAATACCTGCAGTTCCACAATACATGCTGCACATTATCTATCTAAAGCCCGATTACTGTAACAGTAAAGATTCAAGCTCTGTTGTGTTGTTTGTGTGCTTGTTTTTAGATGATCACTCCAGATTTCAATATCTTTGACTTGGTTCAAAACATGAGAACCCAGAGGCCCTCGGTGGTTCAAACCAAGGTAGTTGCTGTTTTTTAACAAGGCATCACTTGTAGCAAATCTTCCAACAGGCAGAACCACACTTAAGGAAATTCTTTGTGTCAGTTGCTTCCTTTCATCAAAGATCTTTTGATGATTTGTGTTTTGTGCTTCATGCCCCGGGGCTGTGACACCTAACAGAGCAGGTTTTTGTTGTTTAACCTCAGGAACAATATGATCTGGTGTACAGAACCATCAAGTTGCTGTTTGAGAGATATTTGCAGTACGTGGATGCACAGACCTGCAGAAATAAGGTGAGCGATCAAGAACACTCCCTTGTGAATGAGCAAGAAACATCAAAGTAGAATGGAAATATATCATACTTCCTCCACCGCAGCCAATTGACAAGCACAACCATTACGACCAGCAAGGCAGAAACGACAGCTGTGGCAGGCTCTCTTGTGGTTTCAGTAGCACTGATGCAGAATGTCATGCGATCTGAGAGGAAAGTAATTAATTTCCAGACAAATAAATTGTGAAGGTTGTGTCGAGAAGGCTACTGTTTTACTTGAAGTTAAACACAAGAAGTTAGTGATTTGTTCAACTCTAAGGGCCTCTGTATAATATTGCATCCACCATAATACTACATGTGCATATTTGCCAAGCATTTATGCATGCACATGCAAATTGTCTTCATTTATGTAAAGCTGTTGCTGCTGCTGTGACTCAAACTCTGTGTTAAACTGGCCAGGTGACAACGAACCCATCTGCTATAGCGACTGACACAGAAAGAGAGCTCCCTGACCTGAGTAAGGAGGTGGTTTCGCTGCCACAATTCCAGCACCTTCTTGATGAGGAGAGGGATGTTTTGCAACAGTACCACACTTCCTTGTCTTCTGCTTCACACAATCACATTGCCTTGAGAGAAAAGGACCTGCAGAGGGACCAGGAACAATGGTACCTTCTCCGAACGCTTCCTGAGGCTCTGATTACCACCCAGGACCCGCAGGAGGGACCCATGACCTCCCTAACACAGGTGCATTCCAGCCAGAGAGCCCCCGCAGTAGAGGAGAGGATAGAAGAAAGCTATGACATACCATCTCTGAACCCTCCACCTTCACCAGCTGTGGCAGAAGCAATTTGTCTGATGGTGGAAGACCCTTACTTTGACACACCAATGAGCTACCCTTCTTCAGAGGAAGCACCAATGAACTTGACTGAAGACGCCAACCAATGGACAGTTAGCCCCATCTTCAGCATGCCCTCACTGTGTCTGAATGACCAGACTCTGGAGCTTAACTCTCCTGCCTCAGGTAAATGGTCATATTCGTGCATGTTAGTCCAGACTACGGAGACAACAGGGTAGTAGAATTCGATTTTGTAGATATTTGCATTAACTGATGTCCATTTTGCAGGTGCTGTCGAAGTTCATAGAGATGAGGAGGAACCTCCTCCCCTACCTCAACGAACTCCTGAATCCTATGTAATCGCTGTGGATGCAGGTTGGTGTCCTCAGTGTAGATATAAAAACAAATCTTGAATATAAATCATTAGTTTCTTTGAAGATTTACTCTGTGCATATATCCTGGACTTTTGAGGATACTTTATATAACATGTTATGGTTTTTATTTTTCAGAGCATCCAGCTCCCTTTGAAAGGTTAATGGTTATAATTCCACCCAATGCTGCTGCTGAGGCTGTTAGGGAGTTGGGAAGTGAGAAAATATCTAAAACTCCAAAATATCTTCTATGGCACACTCAATTATGCTTTTCTTCTAGTGACACATCTCTGAAGATGACTAATTCCAATATTTTTGTTGGTGACTCACTGTGAGTAAAATATCCATAACAAACTATGATACATTATTCCAGGCAACCCCCTCACCTGCCCCCCCACTTCCTGAGAGAACCCCAGAATCATTTGAGTGGGCCCTTGATCAAGGTGACTTCAAAATTTCATAAATCATACCCAACAATAAAAATTCTAAAAACAAGTTTTACTTAAAAAATGTAATAATGAAATTGATTATTCCTGGTTATCTTTCAGCTCCTGTGAAGCTGAAGTCAGACGTCACGCCGGCCGTGAAGCTGAACAGAATAGGAATGTCTTCCGAATGGTCTGGGGACTCAAGGCCAGCCACCACTGCATCTCAGATTGAGACGAATCCATGGGTGAGGAGTAAGGTAAGGATAAAGTCTCTTCGCAGGCTGAAGTGTGACTTTCTGTAAGTGTGAGCCATGAGGGTTTGGAAGATGATGAGTTATGCATATTCACATTATTTGAGCACATAAGGAGGTCAACATCTGTTTGACACCTCTGGCCAATAGAGAATGAGGATGATACATGTGACACCCAAACCATAAATTGTAAAGAGCCGGCTCAAATAAAAGGAGATTTAAACCTCTTTCACTACCCTGAAGTTCATACTTCAACTGATTGGTTTCTGAAATCATCCATCATCAATAATGTAAATATGTCATTTAAATAGTTCAGGCATTTAAAATGGCAGTTATGTAACAGCAACATACTTCTCTTTCTTGTAGAGTCTGAGAGTAAAAATGACCGTCACAGGTAAGATATTTTTTTACATGCATCTCAGGAATAATATGTAAACGCAATGGCTAAAAATGAAGCCAGCTGAAAAAAATTGAAGATACTACAGCACATGTTTGTGATTATTTAAATAGTATGTTCTTGTGATATCTCCAGTTCCAGTTACACATCCTGATCTTGCATCAAATACAACATCAAACCTCCACCCTCATTATCCACCTCTGGAACCACTGACTCCTCCGCTGCTTCTTCAAAGTAAGCTCACCAAACTGAATGAAAAAAATTCCACAAACATAACTGTCTATGTAACTTCAAGAGAAGTTACAACATACACGTCCACACAAAGAGAAGATACATTAATTATCTGTTAGTTATAAGAAATTAGAAGTGTTTTATCTTTGGTTTTGCAGCTGAGAAGAGCCTGACTCCTCCACTTCCTGACAGAACCCCCGACTCCTTCTTCCTCCCCACAGAAGAGAGTGAGTCTATCGTTGCTTCCTTGCAACAGAGAGACACAATGTAGCTCATGCTGTAGTACTTGTTGTCTAAGTGAAGTGCTCTTTTCCAACAGTTCACGAGAGATCCGCCCTCTGCTCGCAGCCCTTAGAAGCAACACGGCCCTCACCGAGGGTAGGCATGTCATCTGAGTGGGATGGCACCGCTCAGCCTAAGAAATTCCTTGACGTTGTTATGAGCAGGAGCAAGGTAATGACTATTAATTAAGTCAAAAGCTGGGGGTTACAGTTTGTGACCAACTAATTTTCCTGTACTAATCTCACTGCTTTTCCATTCAGTAATTAACGTCATAAGTTTCCATTTCCATTATCATTTTTGCTTCATTTTTTCCCCCCCTCAGAGTGTTCGAGCTAAAAGTTCTAAACAAGGTAAGCTATTTTATCTCATAAACTAAGACTCCTTCCTCTTCTGCTCATAATTCTATCTGACCTGGCAGGTAAAAGATAGCAATATTTAAAATTTGTCTGCTGAATAAATTGCCAAAACAGCTGGGCACTGTAGGTTTGATAAAATATTTATCAAACAGGAGTAAATGGTGTATTTGTTGGGGACACAGATATGGTGCGCTATAGAGTTATGCTATGTTCACAACAAAAGCAACAAAACTGCCAAGAGTGGCCAGCTACAAATACTGTGGGTTACTAGTAACTAGCTGGCCAGTTAGTACTGGGAACTGGCTGATGCAATTATTTTAGATGGAACGGCACAGTGTGAAACAAAAAAACATCTGATTAGTTGACTCTTCCCCGCGTCATTGGAGCACTGAAAACTGTTGTGAGCATTCCAACTTTGACTTATAGTGTATCACACCCATCACTTGGGGCTGCATGTCACTGGCTTCTATTGAAAACAATCTGTAGCCTGCTATGTCGCCAGTACATTAAAGCGGATCACAACCTATTGTTATTTTCATGTCCTAAAGTTATGAACATGGGCTACTCTCTCAAATATTAGTAATGCTGTTTAAGCCTAAATCTTACCCGACCTATGAAGGCCTATGTTATTTGACTAAAAAACAGTAACATCAGACATTTTCTTTTTTTAGATGGCAGGGGTGAAACTTAGTCATCCTCCAACGTGTGTTGTGTTATGGTTTCAAAATTATGATGACAGTTGAAAAACAACTAGATACAAAAATAGGCTCTACAGGATGATTTCTTTTCTTTTGGCAAATGGCTAAAAAAGTGCATATCTGCAGAAACTGGGGCCGGGGGCATCTTCCCAATGCATTGTCTATGAAGCAGTTCCAGACTTTACCTACCATATGACATCATACATTTGAGTTTTAGCATTCTAGTTTAGGGATTTGGGAGAGAGTTGTTCATGTTTACTCATATTTCTTTACTATCTTAGACCAAAGGAATAACCTGTATGATTTTTGAAAATGGTCGTAGTTCCCCTTTAACAGAAGCAGGAGGGTGTTTGTGGGATCCACCCAATATAAAAAGTGACCATGTTCATCATAATGTTGTCGCTCAATTACGTGTTTTTAGTAACTTTTAAAAAACAATGGAGGTTTATTCTATTAGAATTTGGGAACACAGATAATACTTGGAGGGATCCATTAATTAGTTAGTTTTGGATTTTTTTTCCCTGGGATTTGTTGACAGTCCCTTAATGTAGCAGAGACTTAATATTTTATGTTGACTGTAATCCACCAGTTTAACACATTTTGTGAGATTACATTGCGTTGTTTGTTGAGTACACACTAAAGCATGCTGGTTTAAGTTAGCATTTAGAGGATCTTCCACCACTGGGAGGCATCCTTTACCAAAACAAGAGATAAAAGATTGACTTGGAAAATGTCATGTTAGTTGTTGTCTTGTTCATGATCAATCTAAAACATTGTGTCTATATGACGGGTAGTTTATCACTTTGTTTCTACTGCAGAGCCCCTTACTGCAGTTCGGCAGCTTGCTACACCTCCTGTGGTCGTGGCTGGAGCAGGAAGTGGTGAGTTGCTTCAGACATTAGAGGGGCTGAACACTACGCGGTAGCCTCTTTCACACACACACACACACACACACTATTATTAGACATATATTTACTTGTTATTAAATAAACATATCCAGCATCCTGTCATATAAAACAAAAGTTCAAGTCTATACAACACAGGTAATCTTTCTCACAAATCCATATGTAAGAAGTACATGGTGGTAGCCATCAGGGAAACTTCAAAATGCGGCAAATCATTTAATTTCCTTTCTGTTTCTGTGTTCATCAGCACGAGTGGGGCAGCATGATGTTAACCGCAGGCCCTCACTGAACGCTGAGACTTCAGGAAACAAATCAGACAAAAGCAACGAGAAGAGCATGTCACGAACAAAGGTAACAAGAACTACACGCAACTAGTTAAAAGGAACATTTTAAAATCTTTTAGAACACATTTTAAATCTATGCTTTTGCTTCCTTTGTCCCAGAGTCTGAAGTTTTTTAGACACAAACAAAAACGTAAGTGTTAATTTAACTATTAGCTCAATAAATTAACTGATGTTTGTCAGAAAAGTAGGATTAACTCATTTTAAAACTATATTCTCAGCTAAAACTGACCCACCACCACCATCGCCACCCACTCAACCTGGAACAGCAGCTCCATCACATGGCGCTTCATCTTCAATGTTCAAATTTGGTAAGATGGCCTCTACATCGATCTGACATTAAGATATTATACAATTTTACATACAATTTTTGTGACACCATCTTCACCTCCCACAGGATTTGGGTACCGTTTTGGAAAGCCAAAAGGACCCAGGAGTTATCCAGAGACCTGGGTTTGATATTTTAGAGTCACCCATCTCTAAATATCAGAAATGGACCTGTTCTTGTAATGATGATCAACATAATAAATTGCACCGCTAAAGGACTCGTATATAGTGGACCTGAAAAGCACTGAAGGAAGCCTCTCTTTGTCTCGCACAGCACAGTAGCACCCTCAGCAGTAGAAAACAGGAAGTACCATGTTACCAGCTCTGATGCACTTTGTACAGTATATAAACTAAGGTTGATTTTTAATCATTGAGCATCGCTCACTGAACAACTTGGACCAATGACTTGAATGTTGACTCAAAAACAAGAATAATTTGCTTGAGGAGGTGGGCAATCTGCAGCAAGAAGTTTGACACTTGTTGTTACAATGCTTAAAGCGACTTAAATATATTTGAGTTATGTGTGTGTATCTGTGCTTTTGGCATGAAATGTAAAAATCGGGTATAACATTGCATCTAGTTCATCAACACATCACTTATTCTATTATAAAGACAACAAACTATTCATCGTTCAGTGTACCAAGCGTGTCATTTAGTTTGGTTTTTTCGGCCATCATTTACACATCCATCCGTAGTTTTTAAATGAATCTTAAAGCATCGTCAACATGTTAAAAAGGTACAGTGAATGTGATTTGTACTGAATATGCATATGATGTAACTGTACAGTTAAACTGTGTTATATACACTGGTTACACACAAAATTATTTATTAAAAAAATATAGAACGTCTATGCATTCTTATTGTGTTTTTTTTTCTATTTTTGACAAGACGGAAATACATTGGTATCAGATCTCTACTGTCTGAAACACCCAGGAAACTGATTAAAAATAGCCTCAGTACAAACGATAACAACATCAATCACTGGTGCTAGAACACAGCGTCACAACAGGCTGCACTATTGTAACTGTCAACTTATTTCTACATTAAGCTAGTAAGTCAAGACAACATTACTCCTGATAAACTAAAATAATAACCTGCTTCCTGAATAGGATCACGTAGGCATGACACTATGATTTAGTAATTGAATCTTCCTGGTAACATTCAAATAAAAATTAAAAAAAAGCATCACTTGAGCAATATTTGTTGTAAATAGAAAGCCAAACCAAGAGGAACTAATGCTGTTTGGCCATCACCATTTACCATTCTACCCATAATAATATATAAACCTCACAGTTTTAGCTGAGGCCGTACACAGTTCAAGGCACTAAAACATGGTGGTCAGTGGTAGAGCAAAGGCAGTATTACGACATCGCTTCCTCTATAGACGACCAAGAGCAAAGGGCTCTGTGAGGTTCAGATGAACTGTGAATCTGATCAGAAACTTCGGGTGACCATGTTCAACGTTATTTAGGGACAGATGACTTTGGAAGGAATGAGCAGTTCAGTCTTGGACAATGTTGATACAGGCCTCGTTATTTTAGATTTTGTGAAACTTTAAAAAAAGACAACAGGCATTTACAGTATACATCCCCACAATAACGCTCGCATACAACCACAGTTACCTTCTACAATGGTGCCTTCATCACCCGTGTGACAATACCAGCTAAAACTCAAGGTGAGAGTGAATTCAAATCAAATGAAAAATGACTTGACTTCCCTGACAGCGTTCCCATGTTCCCAGCTATCACAACAACATAATATATACATACCAACTTCTGATGACATACTCCACCCCTGAAGAACAAATTCAGACAATTATTGCTAAATGCAATCATTTAGAGGTGCTCCTATACTTAGATAATAGTCTTAAATATTTAGCACTGGTTAATCACCAGTGTTCATAAGTTGAGCTCAATTTTAAGAAAATAAATAAATATCTAAAACAGTATCAACAGTAAGAAAAAGGGCAGTGTATAAAATGTTTTGGGGTTTTTTTTAAATAAAAAAAATTGCACAAACATACTTAAAAAGCCGTTCAACTGGATAATTACAATTCTCTACCCAAAGAAAAATGTATCTTCTTTAATTTAAAAGAAACATTTAAAACAAAAGACTCATTTTGATTTTCCTTTGTTTGCTGGCTGTAACCAATCCAGGAAATCAAATATGTGGCGAGCTTTTGATTCTGATGACAACTGACAACATCCTCAATCCATGAAACTACACGTATCTCCTCGGTAGGCTTATTCTATATGCCTTTGTCACTGCAATGAATAAAACCGTATCATGTCAATATCAGGCTTCCAGAGTATTCATATCTTATCAATGTAAGCAATGACTCCACCTGCCACAGACTTTACATCTTCGATGAAGTAATTACGTCAAAAGAAGAAACAGCGGAGCCTTCAGCGTAGATTAAACGTTTTACAGTTAGCGTGTCAACTCATAGTCAGTCTACAAATAATAGTTTCTCTACACGATACATACCTTTTGAATGAGACAGTAGAGGGCTCCAGTTTAGGTGCTATCAAATTAAAAAAGAACAAATGTGTTACACAGTCCCATCAAAAGAACAAATGTGTTACACAGTCCCATCAAAAGAACAAATGTGTTACACAGTCCCATCAAATCCCTTTGGCTGAAAAACATATGGGAACATTTTATCAACGTTTAAAAGATGAAGAAAAAAGTCTGAAGAATAATTTAAAGGCTTCCTGATTGACACAGGTGTCAGTTTTAGTCTACAAATCTTTCAGGTTCACTCTCACCAAAGTGGGAAGAGAGACATTGTTGGGTAATTTAGGGAATTCTGCTGTGTGGCCAAGTTTTTGGAAGGATGGGCTCTTTTGAAGGTGTACATCCAGGGTGGACTGTTTCTGAGAAAAGGTGGGGATTCTGGTATTTTGGGGGCACGTGAGCAGATTTGGTGGGCTGTGGAGATGCTGGCTGAGGCTCCTGGGGAGGCGTTGCTGGCCTCTGGAACTCTGGTTCTTCAGTTTTGGCCACGCCCCCTTGAATGTTGTCTGCCTGTGGTCGTGCACGGGGGGTTACGGTGGCATCAGGCCTGGCAGGGGAGGAAAAAGAGAATCGCCCCATGGTGGAGCTGAGATCGTTGGGTCGCTGCTCCTCCTCCTTGTCCTTTCCCTCTGGATGGTACCGTTTGAGGCGGATGTGCCAGGCCAGGCTGCAGACTGCAGACACGGTCTTAAACTGGTGGATGACATTCCTTGGGATGAAGTAAATGTCGTCGTCACAGAGCTGGACACGGACGTAGCGGATGCCTTCCCTCCTCAGCTGGTTGAGCTTGGCATCGTCTACCCACTGGACACACTGCATGAAAGACAAACAATGGTAACATGTTTAAAATTTCAACAGGATACGCTACCTGGAGTGTAAAAATCTAACAAAAATACAGATCCTAATGGATTATTTATGGAAATACAAGTTCTCACCTGAGACACTGGGGGCTCGTACAGATCCAGCTGCAGCCTGTGGACAACTTCATTGAAGTCCCCAGCTTGGAAACACACTACGTCTTTGGTTATTCGAGGTTGGTTATTCCTGTAACAGATTGCACAAAAAGCATCTTGCATACTCCTTCCTCATTACATATGATGTCAGTGCTAACATTTAAAGAACGGGTTGGTAATATTCTTCAAAAAATGTTTTTGTTAGAATTGAAAAATGATCTTTACATCCTGACAGCAGTCAATAAAGCAAATGATCTGGCAAAAAAAAAGGAAAATCATCTCGTATCTAGCTGTCACAGGACTGTTATAAGCCAGTTCAAACATTTCATGGACTTGAATGAAAGAATTGGACGGGCTACCTTTCTGTCTACCTCCATGCCTGCGCACACTGCGTTCAATCTTGTGAGTTACCGTAGTCTTCCACAAGCTGCTAACTTGATAGCTGTGACTAACAATAGCCATGATCGTTATTCATGTTCATTTTGATCATTTTCAGGGAGTGGCTTTGGAGGGAGGCTTGAAGTCAGTGCTGCCGACTTGTCTACTTTCTCGCTAGCATTTAGCAACTTTTGGAGCTAGTGCTGCTAGCTGCTTTTATCGGAAAAGCAACACAGATCTGGCTTTTTGGTTTGGAGAATTTTAAAAATCTAGCTTACTCATGCAAGTTTCTCAACATCACCAACTCTAGCTTTATTGACTCACCATTCTCCAAAGTGCACGGCCTTCAGAACCCCCACAGCAGCAGTGCTCTGCCAGTCAAAGCTCTGTCCTACATGGTCTGCATGGGCCTTAGTTCGGTCCTCAAACAGAACCTCTCTGGGTTCACTGGCCCGAGGCAGGTAGTGTAGATTTTTAATCTCATTCATGGACCTAGACACAAAGATGTGAGGATGGGAGGGGATAGGGAAAGAGCAAAAAGACCTTCCCAATCAAACCTAATCTCATAATCACAGCTGTTTTTCCTTGTATTTCATATCATATGGATATGGAAAGGTGTTTATATATTTCCTTTTGCAGCTGGAGCTGTACCTGCGTCTTTTGAAGGGAGACTTGGGCATGTCAGCAGTGGGGACCATTTGTTCTCCTGGTCGCACCCACATGATGGGCCCATCGTCACTTTGAGAGCGACAGTCCAGCTTGAGACTGGAGAGGCTTCCCCACGGTAGAGTCATCTGTGGTGACGCACACACAGACATTCAAACACACACACACACACACACACACTGTGTGAGTCAGACAGAATGTTTGTGACGCAACTGATGACAAACGTAATTACAGGCCACCATGTAAAAATAAAATACTAAATACAGCATGTGATTTAGAGTCTGTTGACATTATTGTTATAAAAAGTGCAGCAAATTGAACAGATGTTACAGCAATATCACTAAATCAGCAAGGAGGTAATTATGGATTGTGGTACTTGTACTTCTTAAAGAGATTCCTGAGAGAAACATACTGTATTCAGCATATTCAGTGATTCTGGTCTGAGGTCTACAGGAGGATGCAGAGGTTACGGATGCACTATGAGTTGAAGTCCTCCAATCAGGTGGCAGGCAGAGCAAAAACAGTGGGCCTCATGCAAGAACTTCTTGTACAAACACATTCGTTCTTAAGTGGTTTGTACGAGTGATTTAGGAGATATCGCCGCTTTCACAAATTTAGTCCTATTTTGAATTTTTGGGAAGGTTCTAGATTATACGAGTTGTCCAGAATTGTCTTAATTGTCATGTGCAATTAGTCTGCTGTTATCCGAGCCTACGGGTTTCATGGATATTATTTTTCATTGCTTTGAAAATCATAAATAAATTACACCTATAATAATAATTTATAAATAATTAATTATAATAAATAATTTATAGGTATATATAATATACCTATAAATTCATTCATATAGCCTAACAATATCAACATTAGTTTCAACTAGTGAACACATGCATTGTATTTCACATGGCTTTGTTTCTGTCAAGTCAAGTTTGACAGCAATGATAATTACATATGTTGCATACAGACATGTTTACTAGTTTACTTTACAATATTTCTGTGTAAAAGGTATTTCAAGAGCATCTCAACTACCTGTTTCGGTTTAATTGTATCATACCTGCAGCCCCATTTGCTGTCTGAACTATTGGTTAGGCCATTCAGATGCGTGTCCGCTGATTCCTTGCTTGACTTAAATTATTTAAGACGTTTTTCAAATCGGATCATTTCCTTTATTTTTTTACGTCATTATTGGGGCATTAATTATGCTTATTTACAATTCTCATTTACGCACAGATGTTATTAATCATGTTAACGCTGGTCATTTACACAGTTATCTGAAGTTAGGTGTGTTTGCTGAATCTGACATGGCAAACTCTTACCGGTCAACCAACGAAAAATACAAAAATGGTCCTGCATTAGTTCCATTGTACCTGCTTCAGACTGTCAGGGCATAGTTCAGTTCATACGGCTAATGTTATAAGGCTTAATTGCTGTGTGAGTACTAACTCCCCCCCCCCCCAGTATGGTCCATCATTTTCCTATTTTTTACCTTGAGAAAGGGTGATTCCTCCAGCATGTCAAGGAACTCTGGGAAATAGTCTCCAACTTCCTCATCTACTGCTCCCACCAAGCTTATCTGCCTCATGGGTCCAGACCGGTACGTTCCTGAACAGTAAGTCCGGCTCACCTAGGACAGGAGAAACAGGTTACATATTTCAGTGTGTTCCATACTAATTGTATCCATACTATATAGTGTTCAGTGTACTATAGACTTTGTATACCGCTTCTACAGTAAGTATACAATAAAGATATATGCATCTACAGAACACAACTGCTAATGTCTTACCAAAACGTCCTCACTTCCTTGGTATTGTCATCACTGCTCAGAGTAAACAGTATGCAACTTAAAATGTTATGTTTTCCTGATATAATCCTTTAAGCTAGAGGTAGAATTTGCACTCAGGCCGCTGTAACGAAGCCACAGCAGCACATCATGCTTAACAGATCCTTGTAATTCTGAAAATCCATACACAGCTACACTGACTGGATTTCTTACATGCTAATTATTGTGTAAAATAGTTAAGCTGCAGACCACAGCCTTTGTTTATTAATACTATTATGGGTAAACTTCTTTTTACAAATGAACTCACGGCTACAGAGGTGTAGGTTACTGCTTAGAACATTTTCCAGACTGTAACAATTGCAGAAAAAGGTTTAAAGGGTGACATAAATCTGCACCATGTTATTATGCTGGTATGTGAACATTGCTGTGATTTTAAACACCTACAATATGCAGTTTGAAATACAGCACTGACCCAGTAAAGTACAATAGACACAACAAAGCACTCCAGTACAATCACTCTGCCCTGAAACAATCAAGGTATTCTCTGGACTCTCCAGTGGTGAAATGCCCAGACTAGACTGCGTCTTCTGATGCAGATCTAACATCACACATGTTGACCTCCTGACTCACGCTTTCTCCTCTCTGACATCTTTCTCAGGCAGCGAGGGTTGTTATGATCCTGCATCCACATGGCGCATAACCACATTAGATCTCTGTATAAACAGGAACTTGGCACAAGCACAAGTTTTTAGACTGAACAATAGTGCCCTTTGGATTGAGTCTACTGGTTGGCAAACATGTACTTCAACTTATTTTTGTACCCTGAAGACACTGCAGTCAGCTCTTTAATACAGGCGTTAAAATCCAGATTGCTTGACTTTAGAGTTCCTCTTCTAAAAAGTATATCACAATGCAACATGACTATAACTGACAGGCTACAAGTTGCCATGCCACAAAGAGTTTAATAAGTTATAGTTTTTATATGCGTGCATTCTATTCTATTCTGCATCACACTTGATTTGTTTACGAGAGTAAAGAGTCTTGTTTTAAGCTTTTTAAGCAACGGTTTTCTGGTTCCAACTTCTCAAATGTAAATATTTTCTTAGATTTATGATGGTAAATTAAATATTTTGTCGTTTTTGACTGCTGGTTGGACACAAAGAGTATGACATTTTTTCACTAAACAATCATACTAATTGATATTAAAAATTGTTGTTAGTTGCAGCCAAAAGTTTAACCAAATTCTAGAAAGACACTGGCTGATTGAACTGATCAAGAACAACCACATCATGACCATTGCTCTCATCAGAAGCTATGATTTAATTAGGATGTGATAAAAGTGCTGGTGTTTGGTCCAAAGACCATTTTGCCTTTTTTTTTTTTTTTTTTTACATACCTGAGAGTGAAAGTTGGCAATAGTGGTGGTCTCAATGTCTTTCTTGCCCAGTATCTCCATTTTAACTGGTGTGTTGGGGAAGTTGAAGGCAAAGTAGTCCAGGAAGTCAGGTAGGAAGGCGGCTGCACTGTGCACCACTGCCAAAGCATATGAGGCTGCACCTCTGGGTGTCTCAGCAAAAGCCAACTCCAGAAACTCCTGGGAAAAGCACTCCATCTCAGCCGGACCGAGACAAGCTAGCTCATCAGCATAGGCGTGTAGAACCGACCCCCCACCGTTGGCTTGCCTTTCCTCATGCATGAAGCGTCCGCACCAGGTGCCCGTCTGCAGGCAGGAGCTGCGGATGTAGTGGTCTTGGTGGGAGAGGAAGGGGACGTGTCCGAGCTTGAGAGCACGGAGGTAGGCTTGGTGGTTGTCCACAGTGTCTCTGCCAGGTGGTCGATTGCTCTCATGCCTCATGGTGCCATGCAGAGGCGGATCAGGCCGAACGGGCAGAGTGAGATCCGCCCCAAGCCCTGCACACACAGTCTGAACCGCTTTGTTGTGCATGTATCGGACCTTTTTGACACTGTGCTCATCCTCGCGGTGCTTCTTCTTCTTCTTTCTCTTCTTCAGGAGATATTCCTCCAGTGTTTGAGACTTGACATTCTCGTTGTGGGGCCTTGGCTCTACAGGTGAATAAATAAATGACATTTAGAGGGGTAGGGTACACATAGAGTGGAGGGGAAGCTGTTTTTTGCTTTGTGACCTTGTTAAACTCTACATCTCATTATTTTCAAAAAAATGCAAAATGTATTAATCAGCATGTTTTCCACAATAGCAACATTGTTGTGCAGGAGTAACTAAACATTACTATTATTTGTCATGCACCTTCAGATTATTTAAAGTAGAACACAGACCACAAATGAATGAATACAATGTTGGGGGCATTATATATCTATTTAGTTCTTTATAATGGCATCATTTTACAGTGTGCTGCTGCTGTAAGACAGCAGATAAGTTACTGGATATGCTTTAACCTAAAAACTATTTTTGTGAACTTTCAACCTATTGAATGAAAATATAACATAGTTGCAAAGATTTTATGTTGGTCCATGGACACGACTTAAGGAAAATCCAAATACATACAGTACCAGTCAAAAGTTTGGACACACCTTCTCATTCAACTACTTTGAAGAATCTAAAATATAAAACATATTCTGGTTTGTTGAGCATTTGTTTGTTTACCACATAATTCCATATGTGTTCCTTCATAGTTTGGATGTCTTCAATATTAATCAATGTAGAAATAAAAAAATAAAGAAAAACCATTGAATGAGAAGGTGTGTCCAAACTTTTGACTGGTACTGCAATTCATAAATAATTTATTTTACAATTTTAACCTGTTATTGACTCCCGTCTTACTGTACAGTGCAGTAATGTAAAGCCCAAACTGACAATTTGGTATATTTGTATGACTCGGTACAGTACCAGTCAAAAGTTTGGACACACCTTCTCATTCAACTACTTTGAAGAATCTAAAATATAAAACATATTCTGGTTTGTTGAGCATTTGTTTGTTTACCACATAATTCCATATGTGTTCCTTCATAGTTTGGATGTCTTCAATATTAATCAATGTAGAAAAAAAAAATAAAAAAAATAAATAAAAACCATTGAATAAGAAGGTGTATCCAAACTTTTGACTGGTACTGTAAATATATATATATATATATATATATATATATATATATATATATATATATATATATATATATATTTCCTAGTACCTAGGCCTACCCCTACCCATTTAATATATGCACACAATAATAAAACTCACCCTTCTTGTTCTTCATTTCAGAGTGTTTCACATTGGCCTCGGTGTTCTCCTTCTTCAGCTTCACTTTCAGGTCTTTGTCTCGGTGTTTTTCTTTAAAATCCTGGGTCTTGGCCTTGACCACCTTGAGAGGCGTGAACGTGAAGAGCGCAGGTGTCTCGGGCAGCACCGCTCGCTGCTTCTTCTTCTTCATCTGCTGCTGCTGCTCCGATACCTTCCGCGGCTGAGGAGGAGGAGGAGGAGGAGGAAGAGGCAAAGCCGGCTGCAGGCTTTTCGTACCATTGGTGAGACCGCGATCGTGGTGATGCCCGTGGTGGTAGTGGTGGTGGTGGTGGCTTTGCTGATCATGTTTATCTGCGCTGAACTTGTGTGGTTTGGGATTTTGCTGCAGCTGGTGGACCCGGTTCTCCCCGTGCTGGTGGTGGTGATGGTGGTGATGGAGCTTCACTTTCTTCTCTTCTTTTGCAGACTTCTCCCGTTTGTCAGCTGAGGGCGACAGGTCGTGTTTCTTCTTCTTTTTCTTCTCTCTAATGAATCGATCCAGACTGTATCTCACCTTTTCATCTTCTACTCTGGCCCGGAGCAAGTCTACTTGAGCTGCCATCTTTGCACGTAGGCTACGTTTAAAGGGCTGCTCGGTGCTTCTACTGCGCAGGTGTCCTCCGGAGATGTGTAGTCCTCCTGCCGTTACTTTGTAGTTCGCTTCTGGATTGTGGGGTTTGTTTGCGCATGCGTAAAGCGTGGAACTGTGGGTCGTGTAGTTCGACACTATTGCAAAGCCTCACGGGAGATTGAGTGTACAGTGCCGACTGCGTGCGGCTTTGCACGCACTCACTCCTGCCCAGGTGACGTAATGACTCAACCAGGAGAGGCAGTGCTTCAGTTTACAGCAGTAATAAGAGTTATCAAGTGTTAAACAACAACATGTTTCACAAACAAGGCTGACTTATGTTAAAGAGTAACTTTACAAATGTCCAAGGCTGACTTATGTTAAAGGATAACTTTACAAATGTCCAAGGCTGACTTATATTAAAGGATAACTTTACAAATGTCCAAGGCTGACTTACTATACAAATGTCCAAGGCTGACTTATATTAAAGAGTAATTTACCCCATGGGGATTAAAGGAATATATAATAATAATAATACAAATGTCCAAGGCTGACTTATATTAAAGATAACTTTACAAATGTCCAAGGCTGACTTATATTAATAATAACTTTACAAATGTCCAAGGCTGACTTATATTAAAGAGTAACTTTACAAATGTCCAAGGCTGACTTATATTAAAGGATAACTTTACAAATGTCCAAGGCTGACTTATATTAAAGAGTAACTTTACAAATGTCCAAGGCTGACTTATATTAAAGGATAACTTTACAAATGTCCAAGGCTGACTTATATTAAAGAGTAACTTTACAAATGTCCAAGGCTGACTTATATTAAAGAGTAACTTTACAAATGTCCAAGGCTGACTTATATTAAAAGTAACCCTTTCATGCATAGAGGTCAAACAGTTACAAATTCAAATGTTGTTTTCTTGTATATGCATGGGTTTTGATGGTATAGTTGCACATCAGCCACTACAGTAGTGCTCACTGTAGTGGCTGATGTGCAACTATGCCATCAAAACCCATGCATATACAAGAAAAACAACATTTGAATAGCTGTCCACTGTAGTGACCTCTACCGCATGAAAGGGTTAAAGGATAACTTTACAAATGTCCAAGGCTGTCTTAAAACATGAGAATGAAACAAAACAGAACACGCTGACGATTCGTTGCTATGGTGATGGAAAACACATGTCCTGTCTACAATTGCTATGTATTCTAGTAATGCATGTGGATACACAATTTAGTGCAAAAATATACATTTCAAAGTGTATTTAAAGTTAATATGAGGCGCCAGCAGTCTGAGTTGGACAGATCAAGTGAGTGAGTATATATAGTCTGTTTTAGTGCGAAATGATATCACTTCCTCACAGCTAAACGCAGACCAACGGTATCTGATCTTTTCCAAGAATTGTTTTTGCACAAAACATGAACTAGGTTTTTCCTCCCCCATGACATTGAAAACAACCTTTTAATGGCCAGAATCAGTCCAATCTGTGGTGGCAGACAAAGACCTTCAAAAAAGTAATGTAATGTCTGTAATATTTTACTGGCACACCTACCATTATAAAATGAGGCCAAATATGAACATGTGCATCTTGTAACAGGCCTATGATTGTTTTACTTCTAAAAGAAAAGTGAAGTACCAACTTGCTCCTCTCAATCCACGAAAAAACACTTCAGTCATGTTTATTCAGTAAACCTTTATTTATCAGTGCATGAACAGAATGCCATGACCAGATTATTACTTTTCACCCATTTTATATCTTTTCCTCTCAGCTCCCTTAAAAAAATAATGAAACGATTTACAGAGGATTTTTTTCTGCATGAAGGCAAATTTTTATACAGGTGCTGTACAATTTATAAACATTTACAACTACCATGATGTCAAAACTAAAAGACTTTTTTATATATATATATATATATATATATGTTTATATGTTGGAGCAATGCAAGGCCACAGTATCATACATGGTAATGTCATGAACAGTAAATAATACAGTAGCCCATCATGTCAACAATAAAGTGGACAATAAATTAGTAAGTGGTTTCACAGACCTAGAGATGCATGTGTTACTTTTGTACGTATGGTTCAAGCAATGAAGAGTGTATGAATAGCACTTTATGAACCACTAGGTGTCTCTGTACTCCACAGTAGCAACATATAAACAACACTAAATTTTGTCTTCAGAGCAGGGCACAACTGATCCCAATAAATTAAAAATATACTGTAAATATATATTTTATCCAGGACTAATCCCTGTTTGATTAAATTTGATAAACTTCATAGAGTAAATTCAAAAAGCACTCCCAAAGAATCGGTCAAGCCATTTTCACATTATGCACTGATTGCAACCACCATAGGGAAGCACATCGGGGAGACCTTCCCCTCATTGTGTGGTAAACGAACTGCATTCTGAGGGAGTCTGGTTTTTGATTATAACGCAAACGTGACAGCCATGATGAACAATTAAGCAAACATTTACATATTTTTTTTCCCCTCACATTATCGGTCTTGTACTAAATAAAAAATAATCGAAAAATAGATTTGGAGGTTAGGAGTTACAATATGTTTTTGTGCCTACATTTGTGATGATAAAAATACAATATCTCTTACATACTGAAGGCAGAGTTGTCACTTCTTACAATCAAGCTCTGTTTACTCAACTCATCTAAATTATGTGACTTTGTTAAATAATATGTTTCGGATTGAGTATAGTCAATGCTACAACGACGTCTAAAATACACAGGTCTACCAGTCTGCTTGTATACCTACGACATAGCCAGAGGACCTAAAACACGGAGCTGCTAACAGTGGACGTCGTTATGAATCAGGCTTGTGTGACCATTTACAGATCATGATATCTATCTGATAGAAGTAGAATGTTTCGATTTCAGACGGTGATACTTATCTACACATTCTATTTCTATCATTAAGTCCACATCAAAAGGTGAAATGACTCAGCATGGATATGTGTATTGATTTTGTTTACATATCATTTTCAATAAATTACATTATGCTGTATTATTAACACACATGTAACAAACATTAGAACTATAACCACAAGTATCTGGTCTGCTGATTGATGCATATAAAGCTCCGGGTGGTAGTCTGTCCAACCTCTGATAAGCTAATGGGATCATAGAGTCTTCTCATGTGCATGAATACAGTCACCCATACAGTTCACAAATCTAGTCGGGCTCTCAAAAAAACAGACAGTACGGAGTCACTCCGTCACGCTTTGCAGCCGATTTTCGGAGAAACTCACCCGCCTCACTTTCTAGTACATCCAGTGGTGACAGCAACAGTGAATCGATCTTGCCAGGGAGAAAAGCTGTGTGACTGCATGAATATGTCTTAAACCTTCAAGGGATCCTTCATCTAGGCGGGTAGACAGGGAGAGCAGTTCCTCTCATAACCCACAAAAAGTCTCACAGTGAGTGCAACGCGGAGCAGCTTCTTTATAACCGGAGTCTCTGATTGGCACAAAATAGACTTCATTGTCGCATTCCAAAAACTTCGCTCAGAACCCAACCTGTTACACGCATGTCCGCACATCATCATACGGTACAAATACTCAGGAAGGTGCAAGCACGCATGTCAGATCAGACATCAGCAGCTTCATGCAAACTGACCGACCGAGGCAAACTGGGTGAAAAAAAAAAGAAAATATAAGCAATGAGAAGCTATGTTGCTGGTTACACAGTGATCTGCTTTGTCCGAGATTGCTAAAACAAACAAAAAAATCCTTCCACTCTGAATGTCCATATTTCAGGGGCTCAGCTTTTTACTTCATATGCGCAGAGAGTCGTGGAATGATATCAGACATCTGCGTATGCTGTGTCCACCTGGGACTGGATCTTGGCAGAACTGGGAACTTTCCAAGGACCAGGGGTGATGGGAGCCTTCTTGCTGGTAGTGGCCCCGTTGCAGCTGGGGTCATGGATGCTACTGCTTGAACCTCTGGGATCCTTTCTATTCACCTCTTCAGTTGGCCCATGGTACTTGCTTTCCTTCTCTCTTCTACTCCTCCGGTTTAGGGTCCCACCATCAGCATCCACCCCGGCCCTCTCGCTGTGCATCTGGGACTGGGATTTTTGTGCTGCTGCCTCCTGCTCAGCCCTTTTGCTCTTCTTGTGGCGCTCACTGGTCCCCAAGCTCTTGTCTCCACTCTCTGTAGCCCCCCTCTCCTGCCAGTGGGCTGCATCCTCCTCCTTGTACCTCCAGTCCTTCCCTTCTCCAGAGGCATTGGAGGGCTGTTGGCCAGCTGGACGCCGGGGGCTCTGGGGCTCTTCCAGGTTCTTCATAGGCACAGCAGGGTCATGTTCCCTCTGGGAGCTCCTCCTGGGGCTAGAGGAGTGGTGGTCTCTCTGCCCTTGGGCTTTTCTGTCCTTCCTCATATCCTCCATGGATCCGCTGTGGCCTCGCTCTGTTTTGCGGGGGCTCTGAGAGCGCTCTTCGTGATCTACCCGGCCGTCAGTGGCTCTCTGGGGACTGGCCATCTTGGAGTCACTCCTGCTTGTTTTTCTGGTCTGGGTGCTGGGGCTAGTGGTACGCTTGTGGTTGTGTTGAGGGAGCTGTTGTCCTCTTGATCTGTTCGCATGCCTACCGTGCTCCTGTCCAGCACCGGGGGACCCAGATACCCTGGGATCCCCCCCGGAGAACTCATCAGGGGCGGTTGTTTTGGGTGAAGATGGGGACGGTTCCGAGGTAGAGAGGGAGACACTGGATGGAGAGGCTGGAGATGAGTGCCCGTCAGATACAGAAAGTCTGGGAAAGCTTGAGGTTGGAATGGTTACTTTGTCCTTTGAACCTAAGACACAAGCAATGGGAAGTAAGAACATTTTCTAGCTGAGCAACAATGTATGTACTCCAAGGATCTACATAAGCTAAAATATCCCTCACATGGGTCATGCAACAGAAGAACAATATCCTTAATTGGGAAAAAAAAAGGGAATCTACCTTGCCCACTTTCGGTAATAACCCTCTGTAATATCCCCCTAAATATTTGCCTTGTTTGAGATATGCATCAGCCGACGACATATCCATCAATGGAAAAAGGTGATAGCGTTCACCCAGCACTGACGTTTCAATTTCCCCCTCGAGCTGATAAGAATTGCACAGCTGTGATTGAGAGCAGATATATGCAGCAGAAAACCAGAGAGAAAAAAAGAAGAGCGATGGACTTAGTGGTGCTGAAATGAGATTTTGGATTTCTAGGAGCGACAACTCATAGAAATTCATCCTAATAGGGTCTTTGGATTGAAAGGTTGATGCCAGTGAATGCACACAGATCCTTTTACCACACTCACTGATCAATATCTAGTTAAGGGTTTTCCCTCTATCTTCATTAAGGAGGAGGTGTGTGTTCAGTGGCATCCCAGCTTTTGCAATACCCTCTAAAAAATAACTTGCAGAGCTCTGAAGCCTCCCAGCGCTCCTGCAGGTTTGTTCGTTCTCCAAGACTCACTGCTTTGGTTCAGCCCTCCAGGGGAAGAGAAACTCTGCTAACTGATCTATTTCAAATTGATCATGGGGATGAAGGAAACGGACAGAGAACGACACTTAAATCTGGGAGATGAATCACTTTCGAAAAGGAGAGGTCAAAGGCAAAAGTTTACCAAGGTTATTAGGGACAGACCGAGAAAAGCAGTGAGGCCTTTAGTGATGCTCTGGTTTCATGTAGAAGCACAGGGTGGAAGAAGAGTTCAGACCTATAGGAGGAAAAGATAAATAGGTAGAAATAGACGGCCGTGCCAGTGCAGAAAACAGGAGCAGATAAAGAGCACAGATAAAGATAGAAGTGAGAATGACAGGAGAGAAAAGTCAAGAGAAGCTTGCAACACATGCATGATAATAAAAAAAACGTAGCACCCTGCTATCAAGCATATCCATACAAAAGCTTCTTAATATGTATGGTTAATATGCTATCGTGTAGATCTATATGCAGTGGTAACAATGTGTGTGCATGCACGCGAGCCGTCAGCAGTCACTCACTGTGATCCGGGACCAAGCCCTGTCCAGGCCGCAGCAGCAGATGAACTTTACTGCCTCCTGCTTGGATCAGCTCAATTGCCCGAGTGTGCGTGATGCCCTGGGTGGCCTCGCCGTTGATCTCCACTATCTGATCTCCAACCTGCGATGCAGATATAAACTGTTCTTACTGCGTACATGTCACAAGCAAAAGGTGTTTCCGAATTTTCTAAACAAGAATAAGTGCATTTTCTGTTCTTTCAAGTGAGATCAAAGGCTTTTAAACTGCGAAGAACGACTCCCCCTCTGGGCGCTGGAGAGTTAAAGGTAAGGCGCAAATGCTGGATGAGGTGAAAGGGAGATGATCATGCCATTGTTCTCAACAGAAAGTTAGTTATTGTAGTTTGGCTTGCTAATTTGGCGGTTGTCTTTGTCTGGAGAGGGTCCACAGTGCAGGACTTTGAAAACCCAGAGTAAGAACTTTCAATTTAATTTGAATGCAATAGTGCAAAGTATTATTACCCAGTTTATTAAAAAATAAATAAAAAGAAACTCACGTGTATCCTGCCGTCTCTAAGAGCAGGTCCTTCCTCAGCAAGTCGTAGGATAAACAGGCCCATGTTGTACTCTTTCCCTCCTCTAAGACTGAAGCCGAAGCCCCGCTGGCTGCGGTCCAGCTCCACCACAAAGCAGCCCTGTAGTTCATAGAGAAGAATATGAGCATTTCTTAACAGGCATGAGATAAAGGTTGCACACTGAAGTCAAACCTGGAAAATCACTGGTTGATATATATTTTAGTCCGAAGACCTAAAAGGAAAGCCCTCAAATTAAGAATTGATTAAGATCAATTGGCACCAGAGCAGAATGATCACATTAAAAACATGATGTAACCGACTGTAAAATTGAGAAACATTCAATAATTCTGTCTATAGCCTTACCTGCTTAGAGCCTGACATGATGAGTGTTCCCATCTCTCTTGGTGGGAAAGAGTTCCTCAACTCGGTATCACCATTTCTACCCCCAAAAAAGACCACACACACATGATAATGTGGCCAACATACTGTAGATATGAAATAAATTGAGTGGTGTTTATGACAATACGGCATAATATCTAATCTTGAGATGAGAATTGAATTTCAGCACAGGCATAGCATATGAAAATGTGTTGAACATTAAAAAGCATATTGAATTTCAGCACAAGCATAGCATATGAAAATGTGTTGAACATTACAAAATAAGGAAATAACATTACATGGTGCAATTTCAGCAGTATAATCTTCCACCAGCTTGTATGTATCATTGTTTGCAGTGATGTCTGTGTGTGAGCAGCATATGAAAAGTATAAATGTTCAATATTGTGAAGAAAACAGAGAATAAGTCTCATTCTCTTCCCATATAGCTCGGTCCAGTATTACCCACACACTGCCACGCCTGTATTACAACAGCGTGAGCCTCTGTCTGTAGGTTTCATTATACAATGCAGAACTATGTAAATCCTTCAAGGGCCATGTTGCTTATACATGAAGATAACAAGGGCATACTTTAATGCTCCGCAGAGCTCATTACAATGCCTTTGTGGGAAAATTAGCTGTCCTGACGCACTCTCTAAGAGAGCCTAGGCCTTCTTAGCAGCTCTGGCATGGAGAAGAGTTTACACACATCATGCAGCCAAGCTGACAGCCTCGGCTCATATCAAGCCTTGGCTGACCCAAGGCATGTATTGGAGATTAGACGGAGAGGAGAGAGGCTGCTGCCGAGGAATGGACAGAGGGCTAAATAAGGAGAAGGGGAACACATGCAGATAGGAAGCAAAACAGCACGGCTGAGGGCGAGAAATTAGGGTGGAGAATTGCTGCCGCAGCAATGGATTTAAAAGTTTGACTCAGGTAATCTTGTTTTAAAAGAAAGATCAAAGACGAAGTGAGACTCCCTATTAATCTTTCTCTTTCTCTTTGCTTTGCCATCCAAGCCGTGACCACGGAGGGGGGGGGGATTTCTTCTGTCGTGCTGGATAACAAGGCAAATGAGGGCCGCTAGAAATGCTAATGGGCCACATTGTAGCACAAACCAGAGCCCGCTTTGAGAGGATTGGGGCTGATTTATGGTTCAAGTGGCAAAACCTGTATTAGACGGTCTCCAGTGGGCTCAGTGTTTGTGAGGGACGCTGGCAGGCTTGTGTGAATGCTTGTGCTTGTATGGGAGTATGTGTGTGTTCATTCGTGTACCTGTCTTGATAGCTGGGAGGCTGTTGGCCCATAGCTCTGTGTTGTGCCGAAGGGCTCTGTTTGGCTGAATTTGTTCCAGATGGAGGAGCGCTGTCTGTGGATACACACAACACACCCATTTAGTATAACAAGTGCAAGTCCTGTGATAGGTTATTGGATGCCACAAAGCAATTTCAAAACCTTCTTTTTGAATACATAAATACTAAAATATTCTTTCTGGAAATCAGCTGAAATCAGTACTGAGACTTTTTTCTACGCAAAACCTACCATCTTCAGGAACAACAGTGAGGGTGACACAATTGCCGGCGTCTTTGATGAGCTGGACGATATCGTTGTGCGACAGCTCCATGATGGACATGCCGTTGACAGCGGAGATACGGTCTCCCACCTTCATCTGACCTATGCGGTCTGTAGGGCTGCCCTCAATGATACGCCCAATCTTGTGAGGTATAACTGAAACAGGGAAGACCGGAAAAAAATCACAACCTGTCGCTGTTTTATATGTTTGAGCAGTACTGATTCCCCAAATCAAGATATTATTTTTAAATCACAATGCATTGCACAGTCTTTCTGAGTTACAGGGAACCTAACCAATACATGGCTTAAATGTAAAAACATGGATTGAAGGTGTAGAGGATATTATGTGATTAACGGCCTTTACACATCTAAGTCAGTGAATTATAGTCTTCCATTTGAAAAAAAATAAAAACAGACAAAATGGAGAAAAACAGAGCTAAGCTATGCTAGGTGTGTGAGGATTTTCCTTGACAGAGCAGTGTTTTGAGCTAAATGCTAACATCAGCACGCTAAAATGCTCACAATGGCAGTGTTCACATTCTGATGAGGCGTGCTAGCATGCTTACATTTGCTAATTAGCACTAAACCCAAACGCAGCAGAGTCCGTTGGGAATGTCATTAGTTTTGAAGGTCAAATCACAATTGTGGAGGGATTCATCCAGGGGAGAACATGAATGTCTGTAGGAAACATGACATCCATCCAATAGTTCTTGAGCTGTTTACATCTAGAGTTAGCATGGATGAAAGTGTTTGTTTTACTACACTTTGTCTGTTTGCATCTGCATACAGTATTTCTTCTGCCGTATTTAAACATAAAATCTCAGAAAACTTGTTAGACAGAAAATATTTGTCTTAATCTAAGTGATATATATTAGTTATATGTTTTACCCCTGTAGTGTTTCTCACAATGTATGACTTCTAATATACTTAACTTTAAAGATAGTTTTCTATTTTTTTTTCTCAGACTCTAAGCCAGAAATCTCCACTTCAGTACACCAAACCTTAAGGTTTCATTCCTATCAATATTCTGAAGGTTTCTACAGTGGGGTTTGTTCATATATCATTCATGGCCTGATTCATGAAACATTTAATTCCTAAAAACATGGAGAGAATGTTTTTTTTTTGACTATTGACAGTATTTTCAGATTTCTGGAGTGATAAAGAGAGGATCTATCTTAAAAAATCCCTCTGTAACAAATTGAAACAAGAACTTTGGACCTTGCTTTAACCAGTGTTCAGATATCTGTTCTGGAAATATATGCAAATTAGCACATATATAACATAATGCCTCTTTATATAATTAATCAAATGGGGAAGTTTCCCTGTGATATATTTTAGTGACATTTTAATTCCCTATTCGCATGAGGCCCTTAAAATACCTCCTGCTTTTTATTTCTTTGATATAACACTATGTTTTTAAAAGTTGTATTTAAGATATTTCTTTTTCTTGGTTTCTGACCTCCAGGTGGGGGCTTGTTCTTTGATGTCAGGATAACAAAGCCAAAGCCCTCATTGTCTTTGCGCTGCAGAGTGACATCGAAGCACTCTGGCCGAGAGGACTGAACGGGCTGCACGGCATTCGGAACCTCGACACGCTGCATCTTGGGAGAGCTGTTGACCAGGGCGGATGCTACATGCTGGGGCTGCTGTGGGCTCTCCTCCTCTTCGCCATCTGACAAATGACAATACACATAAATATGAGGGTATGATTACAGTCACACATTTGGAACAATAATAACAAAATCATATCAACCTGGAAATGATGCTGGTATGTCTATCCATCATTTTTTGAAAGAAGAGGGACAGCTCAGATGGCAAATGACCATTGCTGGAATGTAACTAAGTACATATACTCAAGTACTGTTTTGAGGTAGTTTTACTTCATTCAAGTATTTCCATTGCATGCTACTTTCTTACTGCACTACATCTAACAGGCAAAATATTGTGCGTCTTACTCCACTACATTTATTTTAAAGCTTAAATGACTAGTTACTTTGAAAATTGAGATTATTGATACAAAATATAAATAAACTGATACTAAGCCAGTCTACAGTATATAGACTTATTAAAATTAGCTCCACCTTTACCAGCTGCAACATTACAGTGATGAACACATGAATGCCTCAATTATATAATTCAATAATGTATTTTTGCACTGTGGTATTGATACTTTTACTCAAGTAAAAGATCAGATTTTTTCCTCCACCACTGCAATTGACATTACAATTTGTCACTATCACTAACAGAGCAACAAAAATGTTTATTTTAAGCATGGGTCATTTTGAAATAGATAACATACACCTCAATCCATAAACAATTAATTCTCAAAATGTTCCCAATTTGTCATTCTTCAGATCCCTCAAAAAATAATCCAAAGCCTTTTTGCTGTGTTTATTGCACACATGAAATACAGGACTGTCAACTCGACACTTGAGATAAAAGCCCTTTACAATTTGTTATTCATAAGACACGCTGATCTACCTCCATCTCTCTCCATTGTATGTTTGTTCTGCCGCCGTCCCTGTTTTGTCAGCTGGCATCAGGGAATCTCTTTCTAAACCCGGGCTTTGAAAGCATAAACCCTTACATGATTGATGCTTAATTTCTGCAACGTGATCAAAGCTGTTGTTGCAATACATCAAATCCAAAGTAATTTCAAAAAGTGCTGGTACTATTCATGGACCGGTTATTTGTGGCGGTAAACAAGCCTGAATGCAGCAGGGGTTTTTGCTGTTGAAAAAGGAAATGCAGCATATTCTTTTTTATCATCCTTTGAGATGTCAAACTCTGCCAGCTGATCTAATCTTCACTGCCCTCCCATCAGCCTCCACAGACAAACACAGAGCAAAGCCTCTTTTACTGGGTTTTTTTTTTTTGGGGGGGGGGTCTTTTTTGGTGGAGGAAAAGTCTTCATTCACTTTACTGTGATTAAAGTAAATACAGAATCCTCTTTCAAAACTTTCTTTTTCTTTTTTTAGAAAAAAGTCTGCATAGAAAAACATCCTGCAGTAAAAGTCAATATTGAACTTCATTTATTCACTTTCAAGGAAGTCACCCAGAACAAATTTAAAAGGATTAGTGAAAGAACAATCCCAGATCAAAGCTTTTGCCCAGAGGACTTCCTCCAGCATACTGATCTAAACAAAAAGAGTAAAAACAACAAAAAGCTTTGAGTGCTCTCAAAGAAATGTAGAGCTGATTATACAAAAAGCAGACCCACCTGAGTTTGTCAGTTTCCTGCGGACTGTGAGCATGACTTGGCCGTTTCGGGCAGCGTTGGTCATCAGCTCGAGCACCTGTTTGTGGGATTTGCCCTTGACTGGCACGCCATCTATACAGAGGAGCTCATCCCCGGCCCGCAGGCGCCCGTCTTTCTCGGCTGCACCGAGCGGCACGATGGCACCGATGTACACCTGTGGAGGATACGAGAGGAACAGCTTGACACACTGATCTGAGCCAGAGGGAGCACTAGGAATGAGAGGCGTTATGGTAAATGATTAGTTGAAATCCTTTAAGTTGCTTTGAGCATTTGAGGTGTTGTGTTTTACTTGCAAAAACAAGGTTTTCTGTTAGTTTTTTTGACAATCCATTTTCCTATTGTCTTAAAGAAATAGCAGTAAGTCCGGCTATTTAACTGAAGGGGCTCTAATATTGATGTGCCTGGTTGTAAACGGCTGGACCGTGCTGGGCTGAAACCTACCGGCTGATCCGGCCCCTCGCCTCCGAGGACTCTGAAGCCAAATCCTGACTCCTGGTTTCTTTTGATGAACACATCCAGGTCCTTGGTATTAGGAGCTGCAGAGAGAAGAGGAGAGTAGGGAATGATTTTTTATTTGCCATGAAGACAAGACACATTCATTATGTTGTTTGCGTGTTATGTGTTGCCGGTCATGTGGGCAATGTGTGTATCGAAGAAAACAGTTGCTGTAAAGGCCAACAACTTAAAGAAATATTTGATTCAAATATCGAAAGGATTATATTATTTTATAACATCTTTCGTAGATAACAGAGAGCTTCAGCTTTCATTTGTCAGATGAAATGCCTTAAAATTATGATCTATTTTAAATTCAAATTAGGATAGAATTTTTTTTTTTTAAATTGATGAATGGATAAGTTGGTCAACAGAAAACTTCTAGCATTCTTATTTTTGACAATACATTATCTACTTGAGGAATTCAAAAAAAAGATTGCTAGATAAACTAGAATTACTGCCTCGCCGTTGTAGGCCTCTTCCAACAATCAAGTGGAAGTTTACATTCGTGTCTGTCCATAATGTCATCACTTCATCATTTTATCCTATTAGGCATTTATGAGAAATTGTCATAATTAGCTAATGAGTTATGGCCAAAAATGTATTTTTTAAGGTTGTGCCAAAACTGAATAATTTCCCTCCAGGTTCTTCCTGACTTATTGTGTTCATAAGAATGGGACGGACAGACGTATGAGCCCGCCATTGCAGTCAGCATCACATCCAAGTTCATGTTGAATGGTGACAAGTGGCTGGTCCTCTGTTTTCAACAGGGGTCCTGAGCCACGGGGGCTAAAAACCACTGGTGCGTTTCATTGTGTACACTTACGCTTGCTGTCAAGCAAGGCCCTGGACTTGATGTAGAGCTCAGACGCGTCCGGTTTAGGTGAAGACGAGCGCAGTGTGTTGACAGGGAAAGGGAGCGGGTTGGGGGCCACCTCGGGCTGACCGAGGGCCTCCGTGCTGTTCATTATCTCCTGCCTCTGCGGCTGTGCGATGGGCTGGGGGCACGGATGGGGCATCAGCTGGGGTGCGGGATGGGGAGCCTGTTGAGGAGTAGGCTGGGATAATCCTTGGGAAATGGGAGCCGTGCACTGCAACACAGAGATGAGAGCAGTGATAAACTATGACTTCAGGTCGATGATTATCAAAGCGGTAAACATACTTTAAAGAACACTGTAAATGTCCTTCTAACCCTATATAAAATATCTTATTTATTAAGGTATAACCTTCATTCATTAATTTGTAAATTGATAGATAATTAAACTATAGTTATAGTTAATTTACTGTTAACAAACAATGAAATGATAATTAATGTCTACTAATTATTAATAATGCTATAATTATTGTTAGTTTCTTGTTTTACACATTTTAACATTTTGTATAATATATTAAATATGTTTTAATGATTACCAAATGATTTGTAAAACTTTAAGAAATTGTTTGAAAAACATAAACATAAAAAGATATATCAAATATTTGTAACACTTTGTTAGTGGTTAATAATTGTACTTAATACATAATATACAGTAGTTTATAAAATGTTTTGTGTGCAACAATAAACTTAATTAATATTACTAATGTTATCTGAATGTAAATGATATTGGCTTTTATCAGCTATAATACAATATAAATAAATTCATAATACACAAACTAATGATAGAATAACATACATTAAAGCATTACTAGTAATTAGTTGACACTAACAAATAACAATTAACTCAATTCTCTCAACTATCAATTTGCCATTTAATAATGATGGTTTATAATAGTGTTACCCATGATATCATAACTTATAAAATATAGCTAAAACAAGAAAATTGCACACATAGGGATTCTTTCTTAAACAAATAAAACAGTATGAGTAAGCCTGTTGCTGCCTCAGCTCCTATTTTAAGAGTGCAGCATGGAGCAGCAGCACAGGAACAAGCTGTTGAACATGGCATATCATCTTAAACACCCATACACAGAGGGATGTTAAGTTGCTGTTTGCCAGGAGCCAGCATATTTACCCACATGCAGTTCCAGAAATAACAGCCTGGCTAATGTGGGCTCACTGAATAATGTAACTAACAACCGCTTCCACAGCACACACACAGCACACACACACACACGCACACACACACACACACACACACACACACACACACACACACACACACACACACACACACACACACGCACACACACAGTACACACACACACACACACACACACACACACACACACTATAAAGCTGTGCTTGTGGGTTACGTTAAAACCCCTTTCTTCTGAATAATTCAGCTGCGGTTTTATCATCAGTGTATTCTATTACGTTTCATCCTAGAAAATGGGAGAAACATTACAAGTAGGAGCTTCAACTTACTGGTTTCAGTGATTTCACAGGAGATGTCTGACCTGTAAGCAGAGAAATGGAGGTGGGAGTTAAATTCTGAATTCAATTCATCAAGCAAACAACAACAAAGATCTATTCAAACATATTAAGCTTTAAGGATGAGTTGTTCTTTCTATCTTTCTTCACCCTACTGACTTTTTGCCTTTAGTGGTAGAGCTTCACAGTACATCCTCTGGATAAACTCTGCACCTTGTTGTCACTTAGTTAAATTAGTAATAATGCTTAGAGGCTTTGTAACTGTTTTTTCAACATCGCTCTGCTTTCCTCTCCGTCAGTGAGTCACGGTGTAATTCAACCAGTAGGGGACAGTATACTCCAATAGTTTACATGTCACTATAGGATGGAGGACTAGGAGGTGACCCTAGGCCATGGGAAACATGCACTTCTCTGGGTTAAACCTGCCAGCTGTTTGCTACTCTGCCAGAACACTGAATACTCTCACTGTCTGCAGCTTTTCAAAACCAGTTTTTGAATGGCACCATGTTTTTACCGTATAGTGTGGGTTTAGGATAAATAACATTTTATTAATACTATTTGGATTTCTTTTTAAATGTTAGAAATGCAAAAAGCACTGAAGGTATCTACCTGCTCATATCATATCTTAGCAGAGTTAGGGACTTGAGGGAAGTGTTAAGTGAAAGTAGATTATTATCATTAATATAATTAATGATTAACACCCAGTGCAATTATACAACACAGTCACACTTTAATTGTTAATGAAAAATAGGTTCAGTTATTATTGGATTCCTAATAATGTCAGCAATATGTTACTGTTACCTTGAGTAATGTTAGTCCATATCCATTTTTAGGGGCACAATTCAGTTATCTTATTCAAGGGAAAGTTTACATTGTTTTCATATTTGCAATGCAATACCATGTTTGAAGTGATCATATACCAAACAGCTAATCAACGCTGATACTGTATGATAAAAAAAACGAGTGATGATATAATACATTCTATGAATTCATTGGATAGAGCTGTTTTAAGCTGACCGGATGGCATGCAGCAGCGGATAGAACTATCATTACAACCATAGGAGACATGCAAAAAATTAGCATCTCTGTATCACAGACACTGAGTGCAAAGCATGACCCACAGGGAAGACTACAGTGTCTCATTTCCAGATTTAAAATCCAGAACAGGGATCACGGCCAAATAATTTCCTGTTTAATTTCTCTCTGCTGCTGTCATCGGAAGGGAGTTCTAGCCGCTGGCTGGGAGCAAAGTCTAACCTAATCCTGGTTTATGGGTGACTTGAGGGAAGCCCTGCAGCGGTGCTCCTTTTAGTCCCGGAAAGCTGCCCCTTTTTTTAAGCAGCAACACACAAACCGATCCTCTGCACACACATGCTGCACATGCGCATGTAAAATCCTCCATATAGGGCTGGACTAAATGCACCAAAAAATAATAACAGCGGCACACAATCACAAACATTTGTGTTTTGATGACTTTTGGGGACATTATATTGATTACATTCATTACCTGGAGACTTACCCTAACCATAACCACAACAGATACCAGCCTTACCCTGACCTTAAACCAAGTCTACTCCTAAAAATTGAATTATATACATAATGGGGACTGGCATTTTGTCCCCATTTATTTGCCCAAAAGGGAGGCAAGTCCCCACAATATGTGCAATCAGATTGATGTCCCCACAAGATGGGTAAAACACTCTCACACTCACACACACACACACACACACACACACGAATACACACACGCACGCCCAGGACAAGCCCCTGGAGCTCAGAGCAGAGCCCAACTGAGTACATCTGATATGTGGGTGCAACGCTCTTGAATCTAGGCTACTGCAGTGCAGTAAAGGCAAAAAGGAACAAGCATATCAAATCAGAGAGGGCCTGAAGTTAGAACAATGATTACCCACCATGCTCCTTCTCTCCTCCCTTCCTTCTCTCTTTCTCTCCGAGCAGTAAGTGAATCACTGAAACTGCCACCTCTCTTCGCCTTACAAGCACAAGTCAACATGTGACTAAGCATGACTTCCTCCCTGCTTGGTAAAGCTGCACGTTGGATGATGCAGAGTTGGTGTGCACCAGAGCATGAAATTGCTTTATTTAACATCGGGTGAATCTGTGTGTCCAAGCAATACCTCCAGAAAACCACAGTCCACCTTGTTATAAATTAAAAAACATCTATGTGTTACACTGAATCTTACCTCAACTAAGTAGACCTTTGTCAATGTGGTATAACAATTGTTTCTGTCTCTCATAAGAAATCAATTTCAAATGCAAGCAGGTGGGCTTCTCAGCACTGTTGTTTCACTCATTGCTTTCTTTTTGGGAAAACGAGAGATAAAGTACTGTAGGCGCCACACAGCTGTGCGGGGATTAAAATGATTTCAGAAGCGTGGGACTAAAGCTCTAGACTATCTCTGGGCACTAACACCTGTTTGTTGTCTGAACAGTAACCTGAGTAGATTAACATAGACCTCGGCGATTTAACAAAAGAGATGTCACAGCGAGTGACATCTCGCTGTGACATCTCTTCTTAACCCAGCCAGCTGCAAAAATACTTTTTCAGGATTAGTTCAATGCTGCAGGCTTACCTAAGGCTGCAGCAGTGTACATTTCCAGCAACTCCCATTACTTCAAACTCACCTCCTCTAAGCACCAGCACGTTGACCTCGCTGCCCACGGGGAGGTCTTTGAGGATGTCCACCACCTGGGAGTGGCTCAACGTCTGGACATTCTGCCTGTTGATCTCCTTGATAACATCGCCCTTCAGCAGGCCGCGGCACCACTGGGCGTCCAGGATCATCTTCACCTTTTGGCCCAGGGGGCAATCTGCGATGGCGAAGCCGAAACCCCCCGGGCCTTTCACCAAGGGCACGCTCACCAGCTCCGGCTGTAACAGAGTGGGGTCGGGGCCTTCTTGGTTGGCGACGTGAGGAAGGTGGTGGTGGTGTTGGTGAAGATGATGGTGGTGGTGGTGGCGTCCACCGTTGGTCATGGGCGGTACTGCAGCAGTCTGCCTGGGGAGAGTTCCTCCATCTAGGACTGTATGGTGGGGGTCCTGTGGTGTGGTGGTTGAGGGCGAAGGGGAAGTGTCCTTGGAGGTGGAGGGGCCTCCCGAGGCCTCCTCACTGCTGCTGGAGTCCTCAGGCAGGGGGTAGCCCCGGCAGAGGACCATGTCCACGTACTGGTTGATAGGGATGGACTGGAACATCTGCACCACATCAGCATGAGTCTTTCCCAGCACACACGCCCCATTGATGTCCACGATCACATCACCTACGAGAACATTAAGCTTTTAGACGTTTGTGAAATGGCCAAATTTGACAGTGTGGACAAGAGGTACAATAAGAGAAGAGACACTAAAATCAATGTCATCACAATAAATGATATGATAATTATCTAGCTGGATTGCTCAAGTAGAATGTGTAAATGTTTCTCCCTCTGCTCTTCCAACTCTTTAGAAAATTCAAAGATCTTAATGAGAATGGAGCGAGCAAGCAAGATTATAAAATAGAACAAGATCACTGACATGACTTTCTCTTCTTCCACCTTTCATCTGCCTGTAAAGGGGGGAGACTCTCCTCACCCCTGGCCCTGCTGAGATATCGGCCTGGATGGCCAGCTGAATTGCTGACTGGCTAGTTGGCTGAAAGCCCAGTGGAGGATTCAGCCCACCTACACAATCAATACCCTTTTCTTGCAAACACAGCTAAGGTTTCACTCTTAAATGAACTCCATATCCATATGTAGTGCCTGTTCAGAACCCACTACACATATCTCCAATGACTTATCTAATAACTAACCATCCACTAAATAATAGCAGCAGTGTGGGTAAAGCTTAATAGGAGGAGTTTAAAAATGATACCCTTGGTATGGATTAACGCTCCAGGCCTTATTATTTTAAATCCAGAAGAATGTTACATAAAGTTACAGTTGTTATTACCCAATGAAATTAATTACATTCAGTTTTTTGGGGGGGTTTATCAATTACCTTCCTTCTCAAAGGCAATGAAACATTGAATAATCTATCTACCTGTTATACTCTCATGTTGATTCTCAGCAGCACTTGTCTGGCTGTAAGCTTTCAATGCTATCAATATTATTGTAATGTCAATTCTAAAGCGCTTTCCTGACAGTATTTCAATTTACTACAATCTCCATGTGATCGCAGTATTTATATATGCGCAATAAAGGGGAATTTGCTGAGCTAACGCTGCACTAGTGAGATTAGAGAAAGCGCACCAGCAAAGCTACATGTAGCATACATGTCAGTGTTGCAGATTACTGCATTAGAACATGATTCAGATAAGCAGGCTTTGTCACACACCAGCATTTGCAGGCCTATTAAATCTGTTATATATGGCTGCATATAAAATCTGGTTGTCAACCATAAACTGGACATGTGCTTTATTGGCGGATGTTTCCTATTTTAAGAGCTGCTCCGATGAAAACTATAAATGTTTGCTTGATCAAGCAATGTGACATTGAGGGTAAAGAGCCAGTTTTTTATTTTTTTCTTTCTCTAAAAGTGTTTGTTTGTGTGTACTCTGGGTACATAAGCTGTATTATGAACAGTACGTATGCCGATGCCAAGTCGAGTGTCACTGTGTGCACTGGCATTCACGCCGTACAAACATAGGTGTGAATGTGACACTGAATTATGTTTTGTTTAGACAAGGGAAAAAAAACAATTTGTCTCCCCTTAACTCCTCTTTCTAGCAATTCCTCCTTGTATGACTTTGCATTGCAGGCATAAAGAATTGCCTCAAACTGCTAAGCCAAAGTGCAGTCAAGATACTGTAGTACACCTTTTATAAACAGAAGGTGTGTGGGGGAAGCCTACCTGAGGAGATCTTGTTGTCATGCGCGGCAGGCCCCTCGGGAAGGACGTTTTTGACCTGAAGGAATTCGTCGGGTCGGTCTCCTCCGATAATGGTGAACCCAAAGCCCTGGGGGCTTTTTCTGAGTGCTGTCTGCAGGATGGAGCCCTGCAGCTGAGATGGATCTCGTGTGAAGACCCTCGCCACCCGGCCAGGCTCCTCTGCTGTAGGGATGACGGTCGGAAAAAGAGGAGAGAGATAGAGGTAATGGACAGGGGAAATGGAGAAAAATATCTTGAATGGCCAAATTACTGTAATCTCTATATAATAAATTGCTTCTGTTGCTTCCATTTGAACACATTACACAGTTCTAGTCTAACAAAAAATAGTGAGATATAAAACTCAGCTTTTATCTCTCACAGTGGCATTAGTTTGATAGAAGAGCGCAGCACATCTTTAAAGTTCACGTTCACCTGCTGTGACAGTCTATGTGGTATGTGAGCATCAATGTGCATGTGAAAATGAGCTTGGCTTATGAAAAGAAACTGAAAAACCTTCTCACAACGTTCCATGTGTCTCCTATTTACAACATTTGCACATTGACGACGTGTCGGGCAGCACGTCACTCACTGCTAGCAATTACGCAAACACTCCAAGAGCTTCGGAATTTGAGTGCAAACTCAAACAAATCACACACACACACACACACACACACACAAAACATGCGTGTCTGCTGCTCTGTTTGCGAAGCCAATAACCATGAAGTTATTTCAAAATGTCTCTATTTTGCCCCAGTCTCATCGCAAACACTGCTGTGATAAATTAATCCTGAAACGCGCCTGACATTTTCCAGGTAAACTTTTCATTGCAAATTTCCTTTGTGATGCCTGCAGGACAAGTAAATAGGGCAACTTTTGAGAAGAGAGGATAGGAATTATATTAGACTGTGTGTGTGTGTGTGTGTGTGTGTGTGTGTGTGTGTGTGTGTGTGTGTGTGTGTGTGTGTGTGTGTGTGTGTGTGTGTTTGTGTGTGATAAAGAGAGCGAGAGATAAGAGCAATGAGACAGAAAGAGATAGAGAGAAATAGAGTTGGCCTTGACAGAAAAGAAGGAAATTCTAACTAAATCCTAGCTCGCCCTTCCCTGTGGTGTGAGCCTATGAGATTGTGAGTTATTTGTAAAGTGTCCCTCCATTCTGGGCTTCTTCTCCGGCAGTTCCCACACTGATAGATGGTGGAGCATCAATCTCATTAGGGAGGGTACGGATAGAAGTACCCCCCTCCTTCCTCCAACACCACTCTCAATGTGTCATGGGATTGTGATTTGCATAATTGCTCTGCAATTGGCTGATGAACGTGACCGTTCTGAATTTTAACCATAAATTTGTGTCTGACAGCTTTGTCAGAGATATTTTCAAGACTATATATGAAAAATCATGTTGTGCAAGTGTATGCATGCGTAACATGAAATTCCTCATGACTATTCAAGGTGTGAGGATGTGTGTAATATATAGGTTTGACATGATTCAGACTGCTCAGGCCTTCCATGTTCACACACAATCTCAACCAACTGTCAGCTCTGTTTCTTACAGGTCCACCATGAAAGCACCACTGACAGAGCAATAAAGAGAGAGAGCGGTGTGGGTTGGGCAGGCAGCTCTACACCAGAGCCATGTTTACATGCTCTTGATTAAGCCGTGGCCCACAAAGGGACAGTCTGTATTCTCGGGGGTGAGGTGATTATATGAAATGTCAGACAGGATTGTCAGCGCTGTAATTATGGCTGAGAATAGTGCTGGGCTTTGCTCCTGTGCTCTGCAGCATTGTCTGGGAGGTCAGGCAAGCCAGTCTTGTCAAAACAGTGTTTAGATGCCACCTCACGTAGGTGCGCCACACACACTTGCACAAGACCACTAGCCATTAATTCTCATTAACAAGGCTGGGAAGGTGCAGAATGTGCACGGGGGGAGGTATTTGGAGCTGCAGGCGGTGGTACACAGAGGAAATATCATCCAGTGACTGCAGAGACTCTTGGCTGTGGGAGGCGGGGTCTGCGCGCAACAGAGTGAGGCAGACAGTTCTGTCCAAGGGGTGTCTGAAATACAGAGGCTGGTTTGAATACCAATGTGGACATGCATTGTGTGTGCACGCACAGAAGAGCATAACAATTCTTTCTCATGTTAGAACAACACAGGGCCTCTGCTTTGTCAGAGCTTTACGTCGACTGAGAAGAGGGTGATTAGAACAGCCGAGCAGCAGCATTCACAATAGGTGGTAAATGATGAACAGATGACCCAGTAGAAATGCAATTTATGATCATAAGTCACTTTCAGCCGCAGTCACCTCTCTCTCCTTCTCCTTCTCTCTACTCTCCCCTCCCGTTCTCTGTTCTTGAGAGATCTTTGAACTGCGGTAAATGACTGGGGCAAAAAGGTTTTCAAAGAGACCTCAGAGCTCTCCCTATCTCATAATCTACTTGTCAAAATGAATACTGCCGCCCAGTGAAGCGCTGCTCCATTATTCAAATTGAATATCATTGCTTCAGAGGCTATGGGCTGTTTATCGGCAGCGTGTCAACGGTTAGAACATGCTTCAGACAGACATCTCAGCTTGAAGGAAATCATAAGTGCTCCAGTATTTGGATAACACATCAAATACCTTGTTGTATTTGGGGTTTTTTTTTGTCTTCACTAAACAAAAAGCTAGAAGAGATATAAAGGCATCTAAATCAGGCTTTCTTCATAACGCTGTGTACACAGGTGCTGCATCTTATAAAATCAGGAATCTCTCTCTCTCGCTCTCTCTCTCTCTCTCTCTCTCTCTCTCTCGCTCTCTTAAATTCCAGGATGCAATTTAGAGCAAATGATCTCAATTCCTGTCCAATTTCCCTAATGACCAGTTTGAGTTAAACTTCCTGGCCCTCAATCTAAATAAACCATGACAATTAATGTGAACATTGCAGAACTGACTAAAGATCTGTGTAAAACCACAACATCAATGTCTATACATTTGAGTTCATCCTAAACTGCAAAAGCATATTTATTATTTCAGCATTAAATCCTTACTTATCTTAAAACAAAAAGACCCGTCTGAATGTATATTAAAAATAAATCAAAATGAATTTCCTGAACTGACCTTTTTCTCCCTTTTACTCTATCCCCATTCCCACTTACTTACATAACATTCAGCTGTGAGGAGATCACAATGATCTCACTCCATTGTAGATCCTGAGCTGTTCTTGCGTGTGAGTGCAGTTACCTGAGGGCGTGGCTGCTGGCGGCAGCACTGCAGAGGGAACGTCAACGCTCAGCTTTCTCTTAGCTTCCTGTACTGGGTTCTCAAACTGGGTCTTCTGGTTGATGTGGCTGCACAAGAGAGATAACAACACTAGATGAACAAGAAGTTTAATTGTAAAAAAAGTTGTTGGATAAAGCAATATTATGTGGAGGTGCTAAGTTTCCATCCTGTTTTCGTTGATAAACCAATCGTCACATGCCAGATAAGGTTTCTCTTTTGTATTTGTCTATGGTCTCATGCTTGTCCACTCTTGATCTTGTTCTTTGCCTGTCATGCAGTCTGTGATTTGACTACAAGTGCTTGATGTGACTTAACATATGCTGGGTAGACGGCATGTCATCTAGCATACAGGCTTTCCTAAAACAATACGTAAACCACAAACCTAAACCTGTCTATGCCAGAAGTGTAACACATAGAGAAGGTTTTGGATCATGTTTAAAATCTTATAAATAAAAAAGATGAATCCCAGTGGATTCAAAGACTCAAAATTGGATAGGGAGGATCAGCAGCAATCTTGCCGTGATAGTCCACATTGTCACGATGGGATCAACATCTGCTCAATGCATTGTAATCCGAGGATCAAAAGATTAAATTAACTGTAGATGATGTAAACGACAATGTGCCCTTTTTTCATAGCGCACAGAGATGGCCTTCTTTTTAAACAGCGTTGCTGACTCAGGATCAGCAGCATTACTTAGGGGAATTACACCAAACTCAATCTAAAAACAATTAATGATTTTTTTTTAACAATTAACACCTGTGTGCTGAAACCTTTCCTGTAGAATGGTCCGTCCACGGTCGGATGGTTATGGAGAGAGGTAGCTCATCTGCGTAATGAGCTTGAACAGTTGTAAATCCAGATTATGACAGCACCTTCGGGAAGGCAAAATGCACTGATGCTGCACAGCGAATAAGCCACATGCTGAGACTGTGTGTGTGTGTGTGTGTGTGTGTGTGTGTGTGTGTGTGTGTGTGTGTGTGTGTGTGTGTGTGTGTGTGTGTGTGTGTGTGTGTGTGTGTGTGTGTGTGTGTGTGTGCATTCAATAAAAAAGCGCTCTTGCTGCGTATGACTCATGCACAGAGATACCCTCCCCATTACATCTGGAGAGATAAACATTTCCCTCTCTTTCATTTCCTCTCTGTCTAACTTTCTGGTCCCTTGGCTGCCACACCTCGTGTTTTGTTTGGCAGTTGTGTCACATCGCCGTCATTTGGTCGTTCATTCACATCAAAATTTGCCGGACAAAGAGACAGAGACAGGGGAGAGGCAGCCTCTCAACGACCCCCTTGCACTGATCCCCCCCCCGCAGGTCTCTCCCTCTTTGACCACAGTAATGATACTAAAATGGAACATTGTGCTCTTGTTTACACTCTTGATCTGAATGGAATCTCACCCCTTGTTTCCCTAACCCTCATTGTCTGTTGCCTTCACTTCAATTTCACACACACACACACACACACACACACACACACACACACACACACACACACACACACACACACACACACACACACACACACACACACACACACACACACACACACACACACACACACACACACAACAATCTGTACTGACATAATTGCTTTCTGCAGGACTGTGGGAAACAACCATGGGGACAATAGCATATGCCACTTTCACATATTCCACAGGTCCCCTAAGATTCACACATAATACTTGTCTACGTCTGGAATTCAGCTGTACGGCTTTAAATTGCAGAAGATGTTAATGTAATAGTCCATAACAACCTTGGTTCTGAAAAGTGAAGCTAACGCGGAAGTGTTTTAAACTTGCATCGCTTATGATGGCAACTCATCTGGTTGCAAAATAAGTCAGATTGTATGGAAGTCTATGAGAAATTGACCCTACTTCCCACTTAATTTATTCCCTCAGTAAACATTTTAAACATAAGTCTATGGTCTCAATCGCTAGTTTCATGTGTTCTTCAATACAGCATGATGTTCACTTGGTCAATTATGGTCCCATTTAGAGTACAATAGACGAAACAGCAGGGAATGCTTAATTATGTGTCGACCCCGTGATTGAGAGGTTGCTACCACAGCATTGTCCGCTCTGGGAGTTGTCGTGTTTTCTTCTTAGAACTTCTACACTTTCATAGTGTGTTTTTCAGTTAATGAAAGAAAATTGTGCCATTTTGGTGACCAAAAAAATGTCTTATTCAGCGTTCAGCTACACCCCACCACCCTCTTGTGTCACTTCTGGCTGCAAAACCAAGATGTTCGACGGCCACAATGCCATACTCGAGACTTCATAACCGTATCCACACATAAATGGTGATGCCACGGTGACAACGTTCACTTCTTAGAAACATTCTATGACATACAACAGAACTTAATCCAAAATGTCTAGTAAGTGAAATCAAGCATGCAGACACAGCTCTGGAGGACCCACACAGTTATGCAGTTGGTTGAAGCACTGGGTTGAACTTTGAGACTGTCTCTTTAATAAAGACACAGAGAGACTGAATAAGAGCAAGCAGCCGTCCATATTATCCACATCCACCACAATTCACAGCGGTATCCCCCGCGGTCCGATCATGCACCGGGAAAAGTTTACTCACTCTACGTAGTAGGTGCCGTACTGCGGGTCCTCAATCTTCTCCCAGCCATAGGGCAGCTCTGGTAGAGGAAAAGAGAAGTAGAGGGCAGATTTGAATCATTTTTTTTTGATACTGCTAAGGCACCACATGGACAATTGGACACACGCAATGAGGCCTGCTGCTTTAACTGGCAGCTTCACAGCATGCCTACCTACACCTAGTGAACAGGAGGACGGCTTTTTATTTGTCACTATGTGTTTAGGGCTTAAAACACATCGCGGAGGAGGCAGGGAGAGAAGGAGGAAATGCTGAGTTGCTATATAGCCTCCCTGGGACATAATAGCCTTTTCTTTCCAGCAGTGTGTATGTGTGCAACATCTTGAGTCTCTGCTGCTGTGTGACAAACACATGCGGCTCAGAGGAGATCTTAATGCAAGAAGGGACCTAGGAAATTGCCTTTTGAAAGATACTGCACTGATTAGCTCCCTGCATGTGTCCCAGAAGCCATTAGGAGGAGAGGGGCAGGATGGAGACTGGAGGTTTGTTCTGTGTCACAGGCATGACTGTGACCAGGCCCGCTCAGCTGTTCAATCAGCGTCTGTTAACCAGCAACCTCTTAAGCGATCCAGGGATGCGGCTCGTGCACACACTTTCTCTATGTAGCAGGGAGTTGGGATGAAGTGTAAGTCTGTATGGGTAGGGAGGACTGAGGGGCCATAAGTGCCCATGCAAATGTTAACGCTATACCGACTATCTGCAGATGTTGTCTCACCTCCTTCCTCGCATTTCTCAGGAGGCTTTGCCTTCTTGGCGAGGCGGGGGTCCAGCCAGGTAGTGGTCTTGCTGTTGTGACTGAAGTACAAAGAGGAGAAATGGATTTTAAGGCTCAGTAAAAAATCACTTCACAGAAATGTAAAATACTGTGACAATGAAGCAATTACTACAGCACTGTACCCAGGAGCTATTCCACCGGCTTTGACAAACAAACAGAGCTCCCCGAAAACTGTGGCTAACTTCTTATCTTGTTGGATCAAATGGCTTATTAAAAAATACCTAACATTTTAAGAAGCTCAGAAGACCCTTGGAGGTAAAAGGAAGACAGAGAAAGAGAAAGAAAGAGAGAGAGAAAGAAAGAATGGGACAAAGTAAAGAAGGATGAAGAGGAAAAGAGTGAGCAGCGTCGGAGATCATAAAGAGCAGACCTGAGAGAGCAGGTCATGGGTGGCGAGCTTCATTTAGCCTGTTGTTTCTCTTGCTGGCAGAATGATCTATTGATTTAGCAGCGAGCGGCGGCACCTGGCTCTGACAGCGGCTCAGCACTGACTGCTCGCCACACTAACGGGCCAGGTGAGCCAAGCTGGCCTGCTGCTTTTAGTACCAGCCAACACACCCGACATCAAACACAGGGGAAACAAAAGAAAAACATAAATCGAGAACACGACGACTGCCATTGCTCAGCCTGCAGATCGCTTCAATGTCCAACACCTGGTTCGATACAGCGCAGAGGAGTGCACTGGATCGGGAGCAGAAACGACCCGCCGCCAGATCTCTCAACACATTTGGCTCACCATGGTGGTAAAGGACATGCATTGGGAGCATACAGGGAGCAAGATCTGCACAATGCTGATGAAATGGGAGAGTAATAGGACCCAAACAATGCAAGCAAGTATCAGGAGAAAGGCTACTTACTCTATGAAATAAACCATGCCGGTCTCTGTGTACGCCATCTCCCAGTTTTTAGGCAAGGACTCCTGACCCTCGTCCTGTGTGTTCCACACACGCAAGTCCATCGCCGCGGCCGACTGGTTGTAGCTGGGCACCGTCTTCCTCCACTCCGCCTTGTCCTTGTGCTCTGTGGCCCGGCATGGTGGGAGGGAGGCGGGCATGGAGACAGAAAGAGGGATGGGTTGGCAGTAGAGGTATGGGAGATGGTAGAGGGAGAAAGAGACAGGAGGTGAGTATGTGGCGCCATTGGAGCTCCTCTGGGCTCCTTGCATCTCTCCCCGCTGCTGCTGCTGCTGCTGTTGCTGCTGTCGCTCGAGTTGATCTTCCTCTGTACACTGGGTGGACGGTTACATCCACGAGAAAAGGGAAGGGGTAGGGAAAGAGAGAGAGAGAGTACACAGAGAGAGGACGGAAGCGCAGCAATTGCCATAGGATTTGCATGTCAGCAGAGATGTACTGAGATCTGCCTCCCGGGTAAGGGCAAGAGCTGACCAATGCTTCAACCAAGCCGCGAGCGCCACATCACAACTCTATTAGCATCACACAGGCTGCTGCGTGTGTGTGTGTTTGTGTATATTTGCCTAATCTTGTGTGTGTGTGTGTGTGTGTGTGTGTGTGTGTGTGTGTGTGTGTGTGTGTGTGTGTGTGTGTGTGTGTGTGTGTGTGTGTGTGTGTGTGTGTGTGTGTGTGTGTGTGTGTGCATCTCTGCGAGAGGCTCTTATCTGCAGGTTTTCATCTGGCTGTGTATGACCTAGCTTTATCATGGCATTGTGTGCTCGGTCTGTCTGGCTGGGGTAATTGAAAGGCGGGGATGGGAAGTGACGGCTGTTGACTGGAAGAAGCCAAGAGCTTTTTGTGTTGAAATTTGGGCCTCTTTTTCATCATGGAACCATTGAAGGGGTTTCTGCACTTATAAAGTCAGACTATTTGACTACATACAGACACCTGCTGTAGGCTATAGCAGCTTTCAACCCTTGCAGAGTAAAATGATCTATGTTGCAGATACGGGAACGCAGTCTTCATAAACTGACAAAAACGCTAACAGGACACAAAAGAAAAATGGCTGTTAACAATAATGCATGACCATTATTGATCTACCTTCAAGACATGGTGATAATGTCTTCCTCTACCCCTTTTATAATACATCCTCACCACTTCAACAGTCCTACACATCCACATTCTGGCAATGGCGTAATAAACTGCATTTGAGATTAGATAACTCGTGAACTACAGAATTGGGAGTGACATCCTTCCACAATGAGTGTTTTTTTTTTTTGGCTGGGCTCAACACTGCCATCATTACCGCCCGGGGCCACAGAGAGGATGTGTCTCTGACAATGTTTCTCTCTCTTGCGCTTGGATGTTGGATGAGCAGTTGCATGCTCAGTGATCTTCTTTTTTTTTTTTTTTTTTTTACAAACTTCCCCTCCCTCCTTTGACATGTAACCAATGTCTCACAGTGTGAAAATGCTTCCCTCTCCCTCCTGTGGATGCTAGATATGGTTTACAATACAGTGAAAACGTCTAATGGTGATCATGTATGTCTGGTCAAATGGATGAAGTCTTTTTTTTCTTTATTTTCATGCAGATTATGATCTAATTTGTAATTGTATTATATGAAGTCATAAAACAGATCTTCACTATTCACTGAATGGTATGAACTGTTTCAGAAAACAATACAGCTGTTTCAAATGCAGCTTCAGCTGTTTGATGGGCGACCTCAACTGCAGGCGCTTTCCTCGTGCATATATTTTTTCTTTTGTTATCACTAGCAGCTTTTACTGTTTCACGTTGTTTGAGTAGACTAAAGTTAAGCTTCAAGGTGATTGAAATAACATTCTGTTTCCCATCATGATTTCAATGTGCATGCAGGACCAGCCTCGGGCAGCCAGTCAGAAGCAAACGTGTTACCGCGAGGCAAAGTATCATGGGAGTACAAAAAATTGCAATAGTTTTATTTCTTCCATGTTTTTTTGTATGAGAAGACCCCAAATGAAAAACTGTGAGAGGACTATTTGAGTAATATAAACAAACTATTTAAACAGCCTTTGTATGGGAAATATTCTGTCCCAAGCTTTTTGATATATATAGAAGCGCTAGATCATTGTACCGTGATCACTGTAAGCAGTTTCCACTGTTTATAGAACTTTATGTTCCAGATGGGTGTGGGGTTATTGGAAGGGAACTGACATTTCAGCAAGAAAGTACCGGATCTTGGTGCGTCCAGTACATATACTGCATGCACTAGTGCTGATAGCAATAACATGATAATGACATAAATGTTCAGTTCTATTATACTAATTGTGATGTTATTATCTTCACATGATGTCTGGCTATTCACTGGGTCTTTGTTTGTTCAGAGTGGCTGCCCTGGCTAACAATCTGAAATGGCAGCGCCATACAGCACCAGGCCAGGCTGTCGTTTAGACTGGTCACGGGCCCGACATTGAAGCCATAACAGAGGACAGGACAGCTGAAGGAGCCCCGCTCCAGCTGGAGAAGCGAAGGGCCAGAAGCTTCTACTATGATCAGTTGGCTGGTTTAAGATGGGCGGATGGTATTATGAGAGAAAACCTATTTCATATGGATGTTTATTATGTAACATGTTGGCCCATAGTTCTGACTATTACCAATTCAAATTGTAGCGTGTAATTATAGCACAGCAATTAGAGGTTGACTAACTACTTTCACAATGAGGACCATTCACCATTAGCTTAAACAAGTTCAGATTTAGCTTTTTCCATGAGCCATTTGATGACATCCAAACAAGAAGAGAGTCTATCCCTCTAACCGAGGCATTGCCTCCATCGATCACAGCCAGACCTTGACTGCTTCTTGACTTTGCAGTGCTGTGATTTAGTGCTGACGTTGCATACAGATCAGCTAATCCTGGCAAGGTTTGTTTGGAGAAAAGAATGATAAGGAGGAAGAAAAAAAAAAAAAAAAAAGGGCCTGTTGTTTTGCATTAGGATAATAAAATAATGAACGCCTGAACACAAAAATTATTCAAGTAAACAAAAAACTGAACTGGCGGTTTAATTCTGGCAAAAAGCGGTATGAAGCACAGCTGCATAACAACCAGCTGTAAGAAGTGCAGAAGCAGTAAAAGAAGAAGACAAAAGCGTCTCTCACCGGCCAGGCCGTTGGCCATAGGAGGCTTCTCTTCTTCGTCTTCCTCCTCTGGTGCAGCGCTGTCCTTTCTGTCCATCTTACTGACAGAGGTTGTGCGTTTTCGCTGGACCTCTGAGTCAAAGTCCTCATCAAACAGAACTTGGTCCACCAGGTCCGGCTGCACAGGGCTGGGCTCTGCAGGGGGCTTAGGGGTCCCATAATAGTTGCCTGGAATGTAGAGAGGGCGACAGAGACAGCAAAATATATTTGTGAATATGTTTTACTTGTAGAAGACAATATGACCCTCCATTACTAACTTATCTTAACGCTTACACTCAGATAACCCAAATCTATAACCCAATCTAACACTACAACGGTCCCTTGTGAAATTGGGAGACTGTTGGACTGCCATGCTCAGAGGATTTGTCTGACCTTGTGGGAAGTGTAGTCACAAAGGTTAAATACTGCAGGAAAGAATTCCAGATCTAGTTTTGTCAGTACACCACAGAACAGGAAGAGGCCGTTAAGCACCAATGTTACGGCAAAACCACTTTGTTGACACCAGATCAAGAAAAGACCATCTCACCTCAACTGTTGCAGTTGTTTAAATGATTTAAAAGGCACGGGAGAGTCAGATATTTAGCTACATATCATATCTGGCAGAGCCATATTGCTTGGAACAAAATGAGGCCAAAATTTGAGTCTCGTAACTCAGGTTTTGGAAAGGTTTCCTGGATGAGAGAAAGTGGATGCAAATTATTCTTTGTTAATTCCAATTGGATACCTCTATTGCTTCGTTTTTCCAACAGAACCATATGCCTAATCAATCACACAGAGAGCAGTCATGTTGTCCATCAGGACCCAAACCTGCTGATTATGCGCACCTACCATCTAGCAAGAGAGTTTCTATAGTAACGACAGAGACATGATCCCCACTTGCTTCCCAACTGTGAAAAAGAGGACTTCTAGACAGAAAATATTTTCTCAGTTGCTTTTTTTTATTGTTAATGTCCAGTTGAATCTTTGTGTTAATGTACTGCTTTAAAAACACAACCATAAAAAATAAAAAACAGACCAAAGTCATTTTTACTGCTTCATTCCCCAGGGAACTGTGAGTTTACGCCAAGATTGCCCCTTTAAGTCCATCAGCTTGCCTTTGCTGTCATGTTGTTGCCTAAGGCAGCAAACAGCCTTACACCACAGAGCAAGTCTTCGTCTCTCCTCAACTATGGGAGAGAGGTGACCCACTTTACCACTCACTACCTTCTCTCGTCCTGCAAGAGAATAACGATGAAGCGAGAGGATGAAAACTTCAAAGCACAAGAGGTGAGAAAATAGTTGGGAAGTACGGTACAAATATTGATTCAACGGTGGTTCTCCGTGGATCCACAGTCCTCCAGTATTTGTGTTGGATTGCAGTGTGTTCAAGAGTGAGCTGTGTCTGAGTGGCTGAACATTGTATTGTTACAGCTAAACGGCACATCAGGGGCCGGACAGCCACTGGGACGAAGGAGTCCGCTGGGAAGAACAGCGAGAAATGAGTATGGAACAAAGAAGTAGGGACTGGAGGCAGCGGAGAAAGAGGGAGAAAGAGAGAGAGAGAGAGAAAAAGAGACAGCACTTTCTTGCTGACAGAAATGTTTTTTTTTTTAAAAACAGTTTCATTCTCCTTTAAATAAATATTTGATTTGATTCGCCTCACATGTAAGTCACATAGACAGCACGGAGGAAACAATCAATTTTACAGCATCTTTTTCAGCTGTAATTCTGACATGCCTCATAAACAATCACCTAAAGAGCGCAATTTAGTTAAGCGCCAATGTTAAACGATATATTAGAATTGATAACGGCAATTATGTTAATCCTTGTTTGAACGTATGAAGTATTCATTTCGGTACCTTATCGAAAACCATTAAATCCTTCACTAGGTTTGTAATTAATAGCATGCTTACAACAAAATGCAAATTGAGGGAGTTAAATTAGAAGTGGTAATTTGCTCTCTGCACTTTGAAGCTCAGGCACACGTAGCCTCTAAGTACCCATTAAGCGAGGAGCCGGGAGACAGTGGCCACAATGAGGAACAGCAGTGAGATGAATCATGTTGTAATTATTCTGTACTAATGAGTCACAGTTATTAATGAGAATATATAACTTAATTCATTGTGAATGTAAAAACAATGAAGCCTGAAAAAAACAACTGGAGGCTGGGCAAGAATTCATTAATTCAGTTTTACTTTAAAGGTGCAGTGTGTTGGATTTGGCGCCATCTATTGGTGAGGTTACAGATTGCAACCAACTGAAACTTCTACTGTAGGCCAAGCAAGTAGCTGAACAAAGGTGGCTTAAGTTAAAACGCAAATGTCCCTAAATAGAGCCAGTGTTTGTTTTTTTTGTCCGTTCTGGTCTACTGTAAAATCAACTCCATGAAGAGGACTTACTTCAAATGTAGATATAAACGGGTCATTCTAAGGTAATGGAAAACACATCGAGGGTTATTTTCAGGTGATTATACACTAAAGAAAACATACTTATTAATATCATATTCTACTTCTGCCAATAGACCCCCCCTTAATGCTACACACTGTTCCTTTTAAGTTATTTCAACAAAATGCAGTTTAATTTAGCCTTTTTAATCTGTAAATCTGGGGCACAGCGCTCCCTAGTTTTCTATAGTCATTTGTAATATAATAGTTACTAAATATCCACTGTTCCATTTTAAAGAGTTAAGAGATTTTTTTTCACAATGTGACAAAAACTATTTATTTTGATGTGACAACTGTACAAAGTGTGTTTTATCACTGACATCTGTTTTTATCTAGCATTAACAATTATTATCATTATTAAAAACAGCCTCAACATGTCAACAAAAATGGGCTAGATCAAACGGTGGATATTTGATATTCCAAGAAGGAAATTATGACAACTAAATTAAATTAACAGCTAAAGAATATCAGATTAAATAATGCTTAAATGGATTTTTTTTGCTTGTGCACATAGATTACGGGATCTGGAGTGTCAACCAACTCAAACCGTGAAATAACAAACCCAGTCAGTTTTTGTGGGCTGCCTAGATCAGAAAACACACTCTGTTTTTTGAATATTAAAGCATGTTAAAATGATCTAGTAGAAAAAGTACAAATATGAACCTGAAAATGAGTATAAAATATCCCCTTTAACATGTGGCAGGCACAACAACAAAATTAAAACAGTGACAGAACAAAAGCAGACACTGTACTTATTTAAACATATTCTCGCAGAAAACGTGGTAATGAATTAGCATGAAGAGAAAATAAATGTCTTTTTTGATAAATTATTGTGCAGAAACTGTCAGTCTCAAGACCGACTTGTGGTGTTTGAATTAGCACTAACATTGCTGCTGTTGTCTGGATAGAATTTTTTTATTTGCAGTTCAAAATGAGCCATTTTTTTTATTGACAACTATTAGACAGGAAGACGAGAGAAAGTAGTTTGCCCAGGTCATCATCTAAATTCAATATAGTTATAGCTGCCATCCTAATAGCTCATCTAGTTATGTGGAGGCTGCTGGTGTGCTTTCCCTCACGACTGATGCCAGAGAGAGCACACACTGATCCAACCTGTCTGTTGTCCTGACATTTAATAATTCTGCCTCATTAACAAATGTCCAATGTCTCATTATCAGGACAAAGACCGTCCCTATTGGGATGCCAGAACACATTCTAAAATCAGTCCTCATTTGAATAGGATGTCTGGTCACCCTTTGGTAACCCTGATTATGCCACCTCAAATCTTCCAGCTAAATTACTGCATTAATGGGTTGTTTATTCTTGGAGAGAAAAAAGAGCCTGGGAGCCACCATGCTACCTGTTCCCCATGACCGTGTGTGTGTGTGTGTGTGTGTGTGTGTGTGTGTGTGTGTGTGTGTGTGTGTGTGTGTGTGTGTGTGTGTGTGTGTGTGCCGCCTTTTGATACGGGCACTGAATCAACACGTCCACATGCTGTATTCTTTTTAGAAATGTAACAATGAACAAGACATGGAGCAACAAATTTACCGTAATATCTAGGAAAGAATCATTCTTCCCACAATATGGCCATACTGATGGCTCAGATCTCTGACCTCGGTATTATACAATATGCTCGACTGTAGATCGCCCACTCACAAACACTTCGGCTATGTGAGCATTTTAAGCAATAATACAATATACAACACATGTATGAAAATTACATTATGATGTATATTGTCATCGAGATATGAAATGACCAGAGGTTGGTAGTTAATGAGTAACATTTACTTTGTATAAAATAATAATAATATTTAAATAAAGTCTTATTGGTGTACCTAATATAGTATATTATTAATGCCATATTTTGTGACCACACTTGAGAGATACAGACTGGGAATATTTTCTGGCTTATATGTGGCATTTAACACTACTTTTACTTGAATACAGTTTTTGGCTACTCTACCTACCTCTGAACAGAAGATTTGGGCCATATCACCAAGCCCTACTTACTAGAAGTATAAAGACTACTGATGAGGTTCATATACGTCTCAATTTGGTGGCTATGTTAAAACTAGTAGAAGCAAAAGTTTGTCTAAAAGAGAAGAAAAGGGACAGAGGATAAAAATACTACCGCTCATCAACAGCTTATGCAATTTTAATCTTGTTTCCCTTTAGTCACGCTGTGACCAAAAATGACAAGCAGCAATCGTGTTAAAGGTAACATCAGCAGAAACAGTGTGCACAGAAGGCTGATCTTTTTTCTTTTATCAGCTTTCAGAGAGTGGTGGGTGAACAGTGTAAAGCAAAGCCATTTTCATTTTCAACAGACTGGGCCAGCACTTACTTGGCACTGTCAGCGAATTACACGGTTATTCAGTCATGTTACTCATGCAGGGTTGTGTTTGCTGCCAGTAAGAAGTAGTTTCATGTCAAAGGGAGCATTCTTTTAAAAATACTTGCTTCTTGTTAAAAGGTGTCCGTGCCCGGAGAGAGCAAAAGCTGAAATAGGCACTACTAAAGCCATGTGTGAGAAAGAATGCCTGTATCTGTATCTGTGTCTGTGTGTGTGTGTGTGTGTGTGTGTGTGTGTGTGTGTGTGTGTGTGTGTGTGTGTGTGTGTGTGTGTGTGTGCGTGTCACGTCATCCGTGTTAGTCAGCAGCTGTCGGCATATCTCATCCTCCAACTCGTGAGAATCTGATTAAAAATGTGAGAGTACAACTGTGACCAGATCTGAATCTGCAGTGAGACATAACCTCTCTTAATCCAACTATAACTTTCAGAAAAAAACTTTTAATTATAAGCTGTGATGGAAATGCTACAGATCATAGACTCATGCGGTCATTGTCATTTAACAATGTGAAGTAGTTCTGTGATTTAAAACACAAATGGAAATTGGAGACACCCCTTCTGTTATGGCAGTTTGGGAAGACCTCTCAAGGGTGTAGACTTGGTCTCAGCCTTCATTAGCCCCCCCAACCAAAAGTCCCCCCAGCGTTTATCCTGCTGCCTCTTTGAACCTGCCAGCCAGAGTCACAGACCCTCATTAATCATTGAGGATGGGCTTCCACTCTCTTGGGCAGTGCCCTGGCTGCCGGGGCCGCATCGCTGACTGCCAGTGCCCCAGGCGGGTGAAGCCCATCTTGTGCTCCAGCCTTGGCACAGGGCGCCGGTCCTGCTTGGCATGGATGCCCACACTTCACAAGCCAACCTTGTTAACCCGGCATTCCTCTACTCCCCGTGCTTGTGTGTGCATTTGGCGAACAGCTTCACGATCCACTGTTAAAGGACCTGGCTCTCATTCTTTCTAGTTTATGTTCATCACCCCTCAGTCTGTGCAGTGACACCTTGTATAAATGAAACACCCTTTCTGTCTTTTCTTCCATGCTTACATTTCTATTTTCGAGCCGCTCATCCATCCTTACCCCTCTCTCTTTATCCTTCCATCTTTTGTTCATCCAATTTCTGTTTCAGATTTCTGTTTTTTGTTCTCTTATTTTTACTTGGGCGAGCGCAACAACAGCACTAATCTGACGCCTATGAAATCAGCAGTGCAGTCCTGGGAGCGGAGGCACTTCTTAATCCTCTGATTTTCCAGTTCCTAGGAGTGGGCAGCTGTTGCTAGCGCAGCACCTTTGCACCCTCCCTCCTCCGTGACTTCTCGCCCGTTGCCCTGTTTCTATCTAATCCACAGCTATTCAGCTTTGCCTCCGAACTTCACAAAGCCCATTATGCCAAAAATGACACTATTATAAAATGCTTGTAGGCACTGTGGCCCAGCGAAACAAGGGGACGATAAATGGTTATTTATTTTCCAACCAAAGTCCATGATTGCCAAGGAGGGGAGTACATTTTGTATTGCACAATCAAAGGGGATTTCATCTTCACTGCCTATCAAATTGGCCCCCAGCAGACCAACAACTACAGTTTTTAAGTGTCAACTAGAATGAAAGTACCACAGCATGGCCTTTTCTGTATAACGTATGCCCTTTTTTCTTTGTTCCAGCCTTTTATGCTTTATTCATGGTGTTTTATTCTGGAATTTTTTTTCACTGTATCTTTTTTCCACTGAGTCACTCTCATTCGCCCATGGACCTAGCTTAAACCTCCAACCTCCAATCATGAATGTGATTCTGGTGCTAGCCTTGTAAATGCAAACACGCACATCCATCATTTTCTGCATTACTAGAAAAGAAAAGCCCATGATATAAAGGTATTTGAATACATCATTTATAATTTTAAGCACTGTCAGAATAACGTGTAATAATAAGACATACGCGTTCATGCCGCTTCTTCAGCTGAGATTTTTTACATCTACTGTTGCTAACTTTGAGTTTCAACAGAGGGAGATACCTGCTTTCCTTGAATTTTGCTTGTCCTTTTCAGCTCCCTGTCTCTGTCATGAATGATTCATTCTACTGGCTGTTCTGTAACGACCACAGTGAGGGGTAGAAAATTGGATATGCCCTGATTCACATACATTCAAACATTCTGGCATTTACGCAAATCTAATTTTCGAGAGTTTCGGCACAGCCAAAGTAACAAGTATTACTTACACATCGACACTTTCATCATTCTGTAAAAAAGGAAAGCTGGCAAACTAATCCGTCTTTGTTTATGTGCCTTTAAACTTCCGCATCCACTTTACCGAAGGGTGAGTCAACTTCGCTGCTAAGACCTGCTTGGAATGCAGAGAGCGAGACTGTTGGAAATTGCAAATGTAATGGATTAATGCTGAGGAGTGATCTCATAAACATACAATTTTCCTCTTTTATGCTTGGTTAAGTATTTTCCTAATATTGGCCTTCTGAAATAACTTTCTATTATTGGTGAGCGTTATGACAACCAATCTGTAAAACACTCATTGTCTCAGATATTGGCTCCGGCAGAGCAGTGGGAATGAGTGTCTCTCTTGGTTACAGATTAACCATGGATACATCTAGCCCCTGTTGTTCACAGGTCTGGAGGATTAGTCACAGCGGAGAATTTGGCTGCCCAGGGATATGTTTCCATTCAATTTGCCACATATACAGTAAGTACGCACACTGAAGAGGGCATATCACAAACAGGGAGACAGAGAGAGGTGGATAATGGCTGGCAGTAATAAAAAAGAATAAGGGAATTAAGTTGTGGTTTTCATCGAGCCCTTGACACTCAAAGTTCAGTTGAGTTCAGATGTTGTCCCACAAGAGGGAAATTCCTTTTGCAGCATGGAAACAATAAAACACAACAAAACAACAGAAGACATAAAAAAAAGAGGGAATACTATACCAACAACACAGAATAAAATAAAGAGTCCATGATAGTAAAAATCTGCAAACAATAAATAAGATGACTGAACCAAGATGCAGTTTATGGCGTCATTAAAAGTCATTTTACACCAGGTGTGGATTTCCATCCAAAAAATATCAAAGAAAATGTATAGAAACAGATTTTTTTTCTTGCATACTCCTGCGAAACATTTGGGCAGGAGATGAAATATTCAGACGAACCTCTATTTCAGCAGTTTTAACCTGGGGAAATAAATGTTTGACCAATGAAAGACTTTGTTCGAACTGATTCCATTAAACATACTGCAGTCATTCTGCATAATAATAAGTCATGTGCTATCGGTTTGTTGCAAGGAGTGTATTTTGGGAGAAATGGGCCCTCCGAGCTTTGGACCTGTTGTCGGACAAATGGGCTTTATTCCTGTCGTATTGGACTATTGGTTTTTTAGAATAAAGGGCAGTCCCTCTGCAAACATCCAATAATGTACCAGAAACTTCGACAGTACAACCTCAAAAATAAGGGACAATATATGGCTTGAGATCACACAGCAGCTGAGAGAAGATGAATATAGTAATGATATAGTAATGTAGCTGATATGCACTTGCTTATGTTATATGTTTGTCAGGGAGTGGGCTAGCCACATAAGCTAACGTTAGCATCAAATTTGGGGTCTGATTAGTTTATGCATTGTGTGTTGTATGAGGATTTTCCGATTTCCACACCGGATTTTTGCATCGCACTCGTGAGAAACTTATCTTCATCTGGTGTGTTGACGGCATTTATAATTAAATCAAACACCTACACCTCGATCTCTGATGTGAAATTAGTTAAAACAGGTAATCCAGGCAGCGTCTCCAGAAAAGTTAGCAAGTCCTGACTTACATCCTACAATAAATGTTAGTACTCACTAAAGACATTTCTTTCTTCAACACAATGCATTTCTGTGTGAATTGGCCCTCAGGGCTAATTTTACAATCGAGGGTATTGTAGCTGTGGCAACAAGTAACAGATCTGTAGTGAATGACTAACTCACCCTGGAGAATTCATTCATTATGTAGTAAACATACCTCCCTCCCTCTTTCCCTGCTTTCAAGTACCAGTCTGTCTGTGTTTGTGTGTAATAAGTGTATCTAACAGTTTATCTGTGGGGCATTAATGATTCACTTTCTGATGGCTACTGAATCTGTGCCTTCGGTAGACATACGGTTGTGTTACATTAAAGACGGAAGGGCAGAGCGGACCCATTATTCATCCTGTTGACTGGTTCATAGGTTCAGGGTTAAAGGGCCAGTCTCCCAGGGTTTGATATGGGACAGAGGGCGGAGACGGAGCTCTTACGTAGCCAAGAGATTTACGACACAACGTGTAAAAGGACCAGGGTGAAGTTCTTCTCGGGGACAAAATCACTTGGGGATATATTATCTCCAGCTTGTTCACATATAGTGACAGGCTGCTGATGACTTAGGCAATGTGTTGACCTCATCTGATGACCTAATGGTGCACAGCTCAGCAAATTCACAAGAGAACTAATAGCCAGGGGCATGGTGTGGGGATTCATCCTCAGCTGCAGCCGTGTCCCCCGGGTGGACTGGGATCATGAACTGCACTGATAACTTAATACTGTTTTTTCTCTATCCGCATTCTTGGAGCTGTAGTCTGATGAGGTCCACACAAGCAGACCGAGAAAACCTAAAAAAGCCGTTTCTTCAAGAGAACTTTGTATAAGCACCGTATAGAGCTTGTTCATGTAAGTCGATTTGGTAACCATGGTAACTTGTATGCACATCACCTCCTGAGTGACCTTCCTTGATGCATCAGAGAGTTGAAAAAGGAATGAAACTCATTCTTACCCCCCACCTTCTAAATAAACAGTACATACATCCCTATCTATAGTTTTGTAGAGTTGTAGTATGTGTTGCATTGAGACATACCATCATAGGTTCCACTCTCCAGCAGCAGTCCGCTTTCTTCCAGGTCACGGAACTCCCCCACACTGATGAAATTATAGTCCACTCCAGGAACCTCCCCCTCCCTGGGCTGACGAGTGGTACCTGTAAAAAATGACACAATTTAAGACAGAGGGAACATCCAAACAAGTGGAATGTGCCATTCACTGACAAGAGGGGGGGTAGTAGCGAGAAGTGACATTGTATCCAACATGCCCACAGGGATATGATTCAAGTCCAAAACCAGCACTCGGGGGTGAAACTGTGTCTACATCATGAATAGTCAACAGAGCTGAAACCACAAAGATATGAATATTTTATTAAAATGTGAAACAGAGAAAAACATCCTCTGCAGAGCAGCACAGCTGTCAGAATACAGTGGAAGTGTTATGATAATGATAATCAACAGGATTATAATTGCACACTTTTACTTTGATTTCTGTGCAGCATCACTTTTATTCCTCAAGGATGCAATTAAATACTATATTAATTCGATAAATAAGTGAGGAGGATGTTAAAAAGATGGGTTTAGTCTGTTGTGCACCAACTACATAAATGGATGAAGTCTAACTTCACTGCCGACCTTCTGCATTTTTGTTAAATAATCAAACTACTTTTACATTTGCTGTGCCTCCACTAAAACAACAACTCCTGCTTGGTGTCCATGGCAACATAGTGGAAAATAATGATTCAACAAAAATGTTTACTGGTGATTTGGCAGTATAATGCCTTTTATTTTCTGGGACATCCCTATTTGCAATAAACCAAAGAATCAATTTGTGAAGGCCCCCATGGCATCTTCATCGTCAAAGTCCTTTCCAATAACACTAAAAGGAAACAGCCTTACCACCTGTTTACAGAAGTATCTTTTCACATTCATAAACCAAGGCTTAACAAGGTCATGGGTGTAAAAATGTATTACAATGGAACGTCTCTTTAATGTCAGTGGTGATGGTCAAGGTCAGTTGCTTCATGGTTAAACTGATCTTGAAGCAACATGTGTTCTAACTTTATCTCCTTCTTTTTAAGATTGTTCATTTCTGTTTTCCCCCTAAAACACACTGCCGCTCCAAAAGAGATGCTCTAAACCGCATTCCAGTTCATGCAAAGTATGAGCCATTAAATAATAATCCACCATAACTGCTGCAACCCGTTAGGGAACGTGTCGTGTTTTGCCTTGTTGATACACTCTCATCTGCAAGACATTGGAAACATATTGTTCTGAAAATGATTTTACGCTCCCTAACATGCCAACTCTGCTTAATGTCATCTTAGATGTAATCAGGGCTTTAAGGCTACCTCAGCTGAACTGGCTGCTCTGCTATCTGGCTGCACTGCAGGCATAAGGAAATTTAGCACAAAGTTTAATAGGAACCTATCCCCATTCTTCATTTTCTTTCTGTGTCAACATCCATCCTGAGTGCGGTATGAGCCATCACATCTGAAACAGCTTAGTCTGTTGCAGAGACAATCTTTTATTCTGTCAAACAGAGCAATCAGAGGGGACCAGCGAAGGCACGGAGGGAGGAAATATGAGCTTGTTTTTGGAGGAAGGAACAGGGAAATGCAATTATTTAGCTTTTTATTGTTTTTCAGCTACCTTAGAAGAAGATTCTCGAATAAGTTTTAGCAACCCTTACACTTCTCATTCTCCTAACACCATCATGTGCTTTCGTAATCATAGCTTTATCATCTGAGGTGTCAACCTTGTGAGGTGATGGAGTTTTTAAAAGGCACATGAGTTTAAAAGAAATAATGGGGAAATAAAAGGCAGTGGATGCTATCTGCACTCACAAAGCACAGCATCTCTTAGGTTTTAACACCTGGACAGCTGTGAGGAGTGAAGAGTATGATGACAGCCCAGCCTTGGGATAGACGGTGACTATTAAGACTGATAAAACTGGAAATCTAACTGTTATCTGAGAAGGAGCCCTGGGATAAGGAGCTTTGAAGAGAAGACAAGAGGAAATTTGCTTCTAATTCTCACTGGAAAAGAGCTGTTTTAACTTCCATCTCGTGTGTGTCTCCTCACAAGCCTCTCTTTGAAGAGATGAAACAAACGCACTGACACAAGACAAAAAGCGTCACACCAAAGCAAACGAAAATGAATCCCGGTAGTCACTGGGTCTACGGGGCTTAATAACATTAGTTAGCGTTCCAGTGTTAGCTGTAAACTCTATTTTGTGCGTTTCCATCTTAGCAGGTTGAACACCCACTCAGTGAGGCCGTGTGACGAGCGTTTACCACCAAGGCTACCAGATGCTAATTGTAGCTAAACAATAGAAAAGAAAAAGAAAAGAGAAATAAATTGAAAAATTAAACTGACAGGAACCAGATTAGAATCTGTCCACTCTAAATTTTGAGAAAAACAAGAGGAAATGTTGGATGTTGGCTGTAATGTCTGATGAACACACAATAAAGTAGATGCTAACCTGAAGGGAAGCAACAATAATGACCTCATGCGGTGTGCCCATTTTGGAGCACAAATAAGATTAAAAAGATGATTTCTGGAACATTATCTTACAAGCTGAACTAGCCTACTTTGAATTGCAGCAGTCGCTTGATGTTTGTATGCTGAAAAGTTTAAGGAGCACTGATGCTTCACTTATCAGTTCAATGATTCATGATATTAAGTTATTAGTAATCTGCATTCATCACAAACAATTACTAAACTAGTTTTGTTTGCTAAGAAGCTAATATACTAACACAGCTTTTTACCCAATTAAATAATATATATATTTTACTGAATGATTGTTCGTAACACACAATTTGATGAGAAATTAGATTGATGTTGTTTATACCTGACTTATAGATGGTATGAAAACAAGCACTCAATAAAATGTACAAATAAGAAGTTTGGTTTTATCATATAACTTTCTGACATGCATTGATCAGATCCATAAAAAAATTCTGCGTAGTGAAATTATATTAATAATGAAAACACAATAATTAAATTAATCTTCACTGTGTGTTTTGGATGAAGAAATATCTGGTAACACTCTCTAAGATGCAAATGTCATGCGTTATGAAAAGCTCATAATGCAATTTAATCTTCTTATAGCACTGTGGATTAATGCAATCAAAAAAGGAAAAATGTTATTCGATACGATTCATATTATTTCTCTGTAGTGGGAAGATTAAATGATGAGACACAACAATTCAACGCTGTATTCTGTCTTTTTGCTTCGACAGAACATTCTTAAATCTTAATTCTTCCACAAAGAAAAATGTGCTACTATTGAAAACACAATTCACTTTTTTTTACATTTCCGATATCCGCTATTTTTTTTTGCTAATCTGGCAATGACACTTGTGGAGCTGATTGCCATTCCGTGACAAATATAAACGCCCAGGGATTCATACCCAAAAAAAGAGACAGTTGGAGGAGCTGGGGGTTGGGATGTAGCCAGGCCTCAAGGACTTCCGTGGTGCCCTGGACCCCTCGGCACATTCTTGAGCTCCTGTCATCTTTTGTGGGGAGGCAGCAGTGACACTTAATGAAGCCTCGCTGTGTGCAGTGCAAGAAGGAAGTCAAGCTTGCCCTTCGCTCTGAGATGGCAATTCGCGATGCTGGAATGAGCACAGGCATCCTGCTGGGGTGGCTATTTAGGCTCCTCGCGCGGTCACTGTGGCTCAGCTCGCTGTGATAGGCCACTGGCACGGCCGGCATTAGCAGAGTGGACAAGAGACATATGCTGGGCTACTGAAGCCAGACTGAAGTGTCTCGCGTGGGATATGCATGGCACCAGTTTTAAGATCTCAGTGTTGACCCTCTGAAGTGGACAGTACATGAATGGGTAATAGTAGAACAGGATGTCAACTATCAGCACTTAACGGTAATAATCTTATTGATATGTAAGCAATTGAACTCTATTTACTGCAGATGAATAGATAAGGGGGAAATTGTAAAATTGTAGCATATATTTCTACATCCCATCTGTGGACAGACTCACTCAGCAAGATGAGAGTAGAAAGCCCTGCTGATTATGTTATTATGTCCAATTAATGATCACTGCTTTATTGTACATTAAATGCAACTTCAAATTATGCTCTTAAAATGACTTTCCTTTCATGCAAAATGTCAGATATAAGAGCTTTTGAAACGCAGATAATGAATGATGTCTGGAGCAGTGATAAATGGCAAAATCTTTTTTTTTTTTTTTTTTTTTTTTTTTAACTCAGCTGTATAGCCCAGAGAATTGCAGCTGCTCTTTCATTTATGCCTTTTGGCCTTGATGTCCATTTTAAAATCACTCGGGTATGAAAACAAAATCGTTTTCTTATTTTTATTTTTTTCTACATTGTAGATTAATATTGAAGGCATCCAAACTATGAAGGAACACATATGGAATTATGTGGTAAACAAACAAATGCTCAACAAACCAGAATATGTTTTATATTTGAGATTCTTCAAAGTAGTTGAATGAGATGTGTGTCCAAACTTTTGACTGGTACTGTATATATTTGTATATATATCTTAAAATTCATTTTTGTCAAATTAAACATAAAGACCAAGAAAGTGCGTCAGTGCGCTCTATTCCAACACAGTTTCTTTTGTACAAACTCTGAAGTGTTTGAAGCATATTCCACTCATGGTAAATAATGTGAGCCTTCTGTATCAAAGTATTCTCAGGACATCAGAGTTACATAAAGCCTATGGCTGGGTGCTTTTTCTAATTATGTTGAGATCATAAAGTAAATAGTTAAGTTTAGGTGGAATGAGGTGGAGGAGGAAATGAGGAAAATAAGTTAAATGGGGATTTTTTTTTTTTAAAGACATAGGGGTAATACATTCCATAACGCCCATTTCTATAATGCATTATAGAAATAATTACAATGCATTATAATCTGCTTATGGATTCTAGAAGTCTTGTTGAAACTGTTTAAACGTTTAGTATGTGTTGATGTCATAGGCGACTGGGCGATAAGAACAAAAGTATACTGTCCAGAATTACATTCAAGGCCAGTAAAATTATTAGGACAGAGCATTATTATTATTCCAATAAAAATAAGTATTATTAAACAGTTTAGTAGTGTTGCCTAGTTATTTTGATAGAAAATAAATTTTCTATGGCACATGGGCTTTAATGGAACAAAAACACAGATTTTCTTGCAGTATTATTGTTAAAACCTTGCATTCACTATAGTTTGGCAGGGACACCTTGTGTTTTTCTGTATATATATATATATATATATATATATATATATATCCGTAGATAAAAAAGTTTGGCCAACGCTGCCCTCAATGGTCATTGTTTGCTTTAACTATAGTGAAAGGAATATAATTAAACAGCGGCACAGGGAGTGTAGCCAACATGGGAAACGCCAGCAAGAATATGAGTAGGTTGGTGCAGTCAGAGCCACAGATGACAACAGACCGGGCTCCATCTGGAGGGGTCAGAGGTCAACAAGCAGAACCCAGACAGAGAGAGAGGAGACTGGCGTGCGGAGGCTACTCACAGGGAATTGTGCGCAGGTACAGGTTGTCCCTGATCACCTGCTGGAGCTTGTGGTCCAGGGAGCCCTTCTGAAACTGCAGGCTGAGGTAGTGACGCAAATCAGTGTTCAACACCTTACCTAGAGAAGAAGGGAAGAGAAATCTGGGTCAGCCCAACAATGTATTCACATAGGAAAGCATCTACATGGCGCTCATTCTCAAAAACACCCACACTGAAGATTTAGATTTTAAGACAATAAAAAAAAAATGAAATTGAAATTCATAACAAGCTACAACACACTCCCCCGACAGACAACAACGTGTGCTACCAGCCCTAAATCAAAAGGGTCAAGACAGGAATAACTTGTACCTGAGAAGGCTATGCGCTAATTGGCAAAGATATTGATGCTGTGATGAATATTAAAAATCCAGAGGAATGCATATCAGAAAGCAGGAGGCATACAACATTAGGACTGTTGCTTCTCTGGAACAACAGCATTACGGGCTGAGGAAGTAAAAGGAGATGAACAGTCATCTTCAAAGAGGAGGGAAATTTCCCATTCTCCTCTGAGCGACAGAATGTCAGCGAGAGAGGAAACGGGGAGATGAAGAGAGAAGGAAGAATCTGAGAGAGAATTCCCTTGTGTTTGCGACAGTAGCGCTCTTCCTCTGTGTAGACTCCAGCTGTGCGTTGGGCAGCAGATCAGGAAGGGACATGCAGATGTGCTTTGAATATCGCTACAGTTACTGCAGGTCTTAAAAAAGCCAGCGCTGACGACTCAAAGCTGTCTAGCAGATGGTACATAATTAACCTCATACAGATGACTGAGGTAGTGAGCGCTACGGTCCACTATTTTCATGTTGCAGCCATCGCAGTAACATGCCACGATATCTGTAATGTGCCTCAAAATCAAAATACTTCCATGTTCTACATCTCTACAAGGTTGGAATGTGGTTATGTTTGATGGCAATGTCTGACACATTCTCTGGCGCATGTGTTATGTCATGTAGAACATCTCGAGATCTTCTGCAGATCGGAAAATGTTGACAAATCAAAATCAAGCAGAAGCCGGGCTGTGAGATTTGCATAGAGGAACACCAGTCAGTAAAATAATCCACCTCTCCCAGCAATAACCCTACAGAGATTGTTAATACACGTCATGACTTTCACTATTGTGTGACCACTTCTGTTGGCTAATCTCCTGATGAATACTTTGCCGTACTACCACATTTGTGAGTCAGCGTGCCGGACGCTGCTCCCTCAGACATCATTGTAGACTTGCCTTGATTTCCGTATAAACCATTTTTCAACAACATTCAAATCTATTCCCAAATATTCACACACAAAAACACACACACACACACACAAAAGATCCCGTCTTTCAAACAAGTAGCAGAGTTCAAACTAGTAGATATTTGCAGTGAGAAACAGACTAAACACGATCATCCTTCGTAGTAACAATGATAAATATTCCAACAGTAAAACAAAAAGAAAAGTTTAAAGCGAGGAGCATCCTACGCATCCCACACTCTAAAGATTAGAATCTGAAACTTGAAAAGTATTTTTCTATGATACCCATTTTCAGCAGGATTGATAGATTTGGCTGCTGGGGAATAAAAATCTACCGCTTGCCAAATTCAAAAATATTGTTCATTAAATGAAGTTGTCTTATTCATCCTCTAAGGGAACACAAAGACTACAGCTGTGACTGCAGAGCAGCAGCATTATGTAGTCTGGTTGAGAGGGTTGATTCTCAACCCTTAACGTCTGCCAAAAAGGACGTTAAAAACATTTTAGCTTTTTGATTTTCATGCTTACACGGTGTTCAACACAACTTAATGGTTTTTTTTGTGTGCAGGCACACACATGAGCTATTATTTCAAGTGATTATGGAATTCCTAGGCTTTCTTAAATTGAAACAGTCCAGTAACTGCGCCATGGCAGAGATGCGAGAGAGGGCCGGGGCCAATGGAAGCATGGCTTTTCATTATATAACTCTGTGGACTTTTTACTGGCACAATGAATGTGAGGAATTTAGGTCAAGGAAGCAAAAGCTGGGTCTGGATACGCATTGCAACTGGGAAGCCACAAGCCTGCGGTCCCTGTTCCCAGAAGCTATGAGACATGAAAAGCCCCAAAACACACACAAACATTTCACATCCTTGTCCCGCCCCTTCCAGTCCAGGCCTTGTCCCATGTTAAAGGGGATGGGAATGATTCTGCCTTCCCCAGGGTTTTTAATCATGCCGCCCTGGATCCATTTTCACACACTGCCTTCAGTGAGCTGGTTTCTGGTCAGCTGGTTTCACTATGGACAATGGATGGAGCTAATTGTTACCACAGGATCCCTGCAAACCAAGGGTAGATGTCCCACTGGGTCAACAAAATCAATCTCTTCTCCTCTCTCTCCCATGCACACACAAACACATGCAAATCACCTCCCTTGCCCAAAGCAAACTCCCTCTCAAGTGCTTCTAACAGGGTAGTCTTTGTGGCCCGCCTGTCAGGTTGTGTTAGTGTGCTACATCATATCTCCAAATACGGGGGGGAGAGACAGAGAGAAAAAAGGGAGGGAGCGAAAACTCTCAGCTTCCCGCTAGGTTACAAGGCAGCGCATCACTGGCCTGCCAGGCTGGTAGTACGAGGGCATGCGGGACACAATGGAGGCCTTTGTGCCTTGTCATCTGGCCATTAGACACTCTCTCATGCAGAGGGGGGGGGGGGGGGGTGCGGGAGAGTTGGTGGGGGAGGTCGTTCAAGGATGGCGAATCATTAAAAGCAGAGGGAGCGAGGGAGGGCAGGGTGGAGGGGAGGGGAGAGGAGAGGAGAGGGGGGGATGTTTGCAGGGTGGAGGAAGGATGATGCATGGGAACGCACATGGAATCTCCTCCCGCCCTTTTATTGTTGTTCTATCGCTCCATCTCCTCGCTGTACTGATCCCCACGGGGCTCCTCAATCCTGTTTGGATCACTTTCGTAATAGCTATCGGCCTCCCCTGCATCTCCCCCTTTTCTCTCTTCCACTGCTACCCACTTAACCTTTTGTTTTCTCTCATTATAGAAGCCTTTGCTTTAAACTAATGTGTGCATCTACCTGTCGCTGGCTCCACCGCAGCCCCTCCCCACCCGTTAGAACATCCTGGATAAAGGCAAATAGAAACCAAGCCCTCCCTGGGGTTTTGTCTAGAATTGCTTTTAGTTTTCAGCATTTAAGCATACGTGTAAAAGAGGAGGAGAGGAAAAGAGAGGAAAGGCTTTACTTAGATCAATAGTAATAAAAGATGAAAGTTAAAATCCAAGTAAAGGGTGAAAACAGCTCGTATGGATGTACTGACAAAAAACCCACTTTCTGTCAGTCTCTCTCTATCACACAGAAATGAAAAGAAAGCACATGCTCCTGCCCATCATCCTTTCCCCCGTTCCCCGAGACTTTGGTATCTGCCATGGGGAAAGCGCTCCTCTCAGCTCACCTCACCATCTGTCATTTTCCGTAACTGATGTCAAAACTATTGAAGCGCTTTGCGAAAAGTCTTTCATTGAGAGACAAGTTGTTTTTCAGCCAAAAGACCGGACAAGAGCTTCAATCCCTCTGCTATTATAAAACAGGTTTAGTGGTGTGGACAACCATTTTTGACTCAACTTTAATGCTGTGATGTAAACAATCAAAGGCTACAGCACATCAAAGCCTTGGAAAAATGGCAACATCTTTTTTCTTTTGAAGAATACGCTTTGATTTGATATCAAAATCAGTGAAAACAAGACTTTGATGCTCTGTGAGCTTGTACTTGGGCAAAGCAGTTATTCAAATGTTATGCTAATAAATGCATGCTAACATGCTCACAATGACAATGCAAGCATATTGATGTTTGGGTTTTTGCTCATAAACCATAGTAATGGACAAATGTAAGTTTTAAAGTAATGGTAGGGCTAGATGAAAAGTTACCAAAGTTATTACAGTTCATCCCGAGAGAGACATCAATGTCTGAACCAAATGAAATGGCAATCCATCCAATAGTTTCCAGACATTACAATCAAACTTTAAGGTGGCACTAAAAGCAGATTCGGGAAATGGCAAAGTAGTCAGCAGAAGTAGAAGTCGGCAGGCTCAGCTGAACCCTCTCGGGATCATACATATCTGAACCAAAGTTCAGTTTGGACCAAAGTGGTGGACCACCATTGCCACGTAAAGAAAAATACTGCTAGCATGGCTAAAATGATGCTCATGAGCTAAAATTTTGATGGGATGAAAATATTAAAATAAAGCAAACATTTGGCATTTCAGCTTGCACACTTCCAACTGAGCACCCAGGTGAAACTATCAGTCATAGTGCTGCATGAAGTTATTCTGCCAAAAGCAAAAAGACTTGTCTTCTGTGAAATCCATGCAGCTTGGCTCACTTCCTGGCCCACCAGCATGGCCTCACTTCAACAGGGCCAAAACAATTGACTAGCAGTAAAGATATTTACAAAGGCACCCGGTAAAAGGGCATTTTAATTACAATGGGCTTGCCTAGACACAATGCTATTCTTAAATGAGAACGGAAGCTATGCAGAGAAGTCACCAGCAGGGTTGTCAGTGGGTGTCTAATCGGGCAATTCTCTCACAGTAGTGCAGCTCCGGAAACAGCGAAAAAGACCCCACCATCTGTTTGACAGGCAGAAAGAGAATAAACAGTGTATAGGCATCTAAGAGACACCCAGTTTCTTCATTTTCTCTTGAAAATGGCAATTTGGTTTTCTCTTGAAAGAGCAACAGGCATAGATAGATGGACATTTTGGGTTCCAACACCGATGGTCTCAATCCCCAAACACATGCTCATGTCCACAGCAAGCGATAGTGGTAGACTACAACCACTCCTCTTAATTACTCCCCCTTGAAATAGGAGAGGCGTGGAGTGTTTTCTCACCTGTGACAAGCCCCATTGCTCTTATTGCCACTGTCCAAAGCTGAGAGCTGTAATTGTCCAGCGAAAAAAGTTCTCAGTGTGAAGTCAATTAGTAGCAGCAGAGCCCAAGAGATTAATTATTGATGGAGGTTGGCTATGGGATGAAAAATGTTACATGAAGGAAACCAATGTCCCCAATCGTCATTTTCTTCCCTCAGGGCAGATACATCCTTCTTAAAATCCAATTAGAGGGATGGTAACTCAACATAAGGTCAGTCTGCACAAGCTGGGTGATTTTGCTAAAAAAATGGCTAATTATGAGGTTGAAAACCACCTCGTACAACTTCAAATTTCCCAATTTTGTCTTGTAAAAAAAAAAGAAAAACTTTGTCCTTTGCAACATGTTTAATAGCAGAATTCATAAGCCAGGAGTATCAAATTCCTATTGATAACACGACAGAAAGGGATGAGATGCTGGAGGAGAAGTGACTCTGTGCGTTACTATTTTGGGCTTGCCGTGCCACAAGGACGACGGCATTATCCCTGCACCCTTGACAAAAATAGCACGATCAACTCTTTAATAGATAATTGAAAGGAATGGTCTTGCCACACATTGCGTGCAGGCTTAATGTTGCGGGCTTACTATAGCCCATGTGATAATCATCAGCACACTTGGCAATAGACACAGATGGTGTCCCCAAGCACTCAGCTTTCAGAAATACATTCTTGTCTCCGGATGGCTTGCCTGCCATTGTTGGCCGACTGTACTAAATATCCATTAGTTACATGTTTGAGATTAAACTGGCTCAGTGCTCTCCTTTGGCTCATTTAATGGTACACACCTATTCTGTTGATAAATGGAGAATGTGTGTATACAATCTCTAAACTTTAGAGCCTCCAGAGGTGAGACCACATGTATTTCAAGGCAGCCTGTCCTCCCTAATCACTGTGTAACAGCATGTGACAAGCTTCTTCTTATTTATTTTTTTTTCCCCCAGACAGTGAGAAGTAACCTTGAAATTGTCCTTTTCTAATCCCATTGTGGCTTAGAGGAAGACATTTAACAAAAAGCTGAAATAAAGTGAAGGTTGAGCCTCTCTCGTCTTGTCTGTCCCTTTTGGACTCTTAGCTCCGGCATGGAGGTGAAAGAACAGTCACAGCCGCCCCGCAGTGGGAGGACTCCCCACCCGCCCCCGTCCTGTCCACTTCCTGTGATGTGGAGCAGACTGACAGATCATGACATTAACCTCTCCTTCGCCCAGTGTCCGTGTCCAACCGCTTCTATGACTACTGCTATCTGCCCAGCAGTCTGTCAGGTCCAGTACGGCTGAGTTGACACTCGTAGTGGTTTCCAGTGCCGACTGTGAGTGTGTTGGAGGGGAAAATTAGGAATAACTTTGCTGGTTTTCATTTATCTGGTCTTGTAGTCACGAACTATGTAGTATATTTGACTATAAGTCAATGTCGCTTTTTCAGTCTGTTGGTCTGTCGGCCCACAATTCTGCCCAGACTGAAATATCAGCTATTACACCTATTAGATGGATTGGCACAAGACTTTATACAGATGAGGTTAACATTTGGGTTTTTGTAAAATGTCTGAACAACTATCAGATGGATTGCCATAACTTTTTTTTTTTTTTTTAACACATTCATGGTCATTGCAAAAGGCACGTCAGCCTCCGAGCACTTTTCTCTTCGCCCCATTGTTCATTTGCCTGATCTGTTGTGCGGAGGCCTTCGGGTTGTGTCCCAGAGAACAAGTAGCATCCTCAAAACCCTGCTGCTGTTCGCCATCGCCACGGTTTCAAACCCCCTTCTGTCTATCTGCATACACACACACACACACACACACACACACACACACACACACACACACACACACACACACACACACACACACACACACACACACACACACACACACACACACACACACACACACACACACACACACACACACACACACACACACACACACCTGCTGTAGACACACAGGAGCATGTGCAAACCCGTGAACCCGGTGAACAAAAACTCTTCACATTGCACGTGAGCATATATATGTGCGACACAGGATAGCTTCCAGGAAGCCTGGATGAGAAACAGAGATCAAAAGGGTGTAACAATCTTTTTTTCCTCATCTCCGTGTTAGGAGAGTGATCTTTATATCCCATTGTATGGAGAAGGGGGACAAAGGGTTTCATTGTCAGGAGATCAGAGAGAATGAAAGAAGTGACACGGTGAGAGATCAATCAGTGTATTATTGAAGGATCGGAGAGAGAGAGAGGAACCACACGGAGAAAGATGGAGAAGCAGCGGGGGCTTCTGCAGCTCTGTGATTTACGGTTCTGCAGAGCAAGTAAAGTGACGTGCTCTTAGCCTTAATAACTTGGGCTGTCACTGCCAATATGCCACCCGATGCATCAGAGCGAACCCCGGGGGACACGAAAGCCCTGCTCTCTCTCTCTCTCTCTCACACACACACACACACACACACACACACCTGCACATAAAAACGCTGAAACGTTAAAAAATGGACGCTGTGAGGTCTGAAAACACACCCAAGTGACACCGTTACATATCAGATTTTGGAAATTTTATGTGATGGGGTACTTATTATGTGCTGATGTATGTGTCAAGAGACATTTACATGGGACAGTTACCTAATGAGGTATTTGCTCTGTTCCCTAACTCACATGCACTGATGTGGGATTTTGTCGGTCTTGCATATGCATGCGTGAGACTGGCTTCAAAGGCCTTGGGTAGTCAGCAGTGCTGTTTTAGGCACGTCTGCTAATAATATGCACTACAGAGCAGAAGGCATTGTATTGGAAAGCACAGCCGGAGGAGCTGCAGTTGCTGATTTGACATGTGCATGTCTTGCCGGGCTGACCCAGATGCGGCCTCGATCCTTGACTCACACAAATTTTCAAATGGCATCCAGCTGACACAGGCACGCGCCGGGGCAGTATCTGCACGCATTAGTGCTGAACCAATACGTTCATTAATCCATTAGTCGATTAATTATCACAGCCATTTAACAAGTGAGAGCAGCCACCAGTGTTATAAAGCAAACATTTGCCGTCATTTCTGATGTATAGTGGTCAGATTGAGTTTGATTTCCTGACATAAACTTGAGACAGTAGCCTACTTCATAGATTTACTTCACTCCATTTGCAGATTGGAATTGCAGATACAAAACATATAATCAACTGACTAAAAATATATGAATTATTGTAAATTAAAAAATGCCCAGCAATAGATAAAAGTCGTTCACATTAGTCGCCCCTTATTCAGCTAAAATATCAATGTTGGACCACTGACGATAATAAAAGACGCGATTTGAGTGTATTCATGAGTTAGAATAATGACATTTGATATGCTTCATATCTATACATTGTGATATATATTTAGCTATTACGGGCCCTCTCAGTAAGGTGCCTTATTTGCCTAAGGGGAAAGTCTCCTGCAACGTTAAGAACTTCTTATCCATGTTTGTTTTAGAAGTGTCACAATACCAGAAATGTAGTAAAGTGTTTAGAAAAATATGGAAATTCAAACCGCTATAATTCCCTGAATATTAGGCCAACTCCATTTCAAACAAGAAAAGGAGAAAACTCTCTGCAGATACTATAACATTTCATCACTGAAAACACCCGACTACCTGGCTGGCTTCACTTTACTTCCTCAACACTCTCTGCAACTCAAAAACCAATTCCAGGTCCAGGGACTGTTGTATACACACACATACAGTACACACACCTTCTAAAACTGATCCCTGTTGTCCGTCTCCAGGAGGTCAGGCAGGGATGGGGCGCATGAGGAGAAACCACTCTCCTACATTACATTCATCCATCATGTGCTGGAGCCTCTAGCTGCAGAACAGGATACTCGCGTATCACTGAGATGAGTCAGCTGGCTTGACATCAGTCTTTTTCAGCCCTATGTCCACCTCCCATCGCTCTCACTGCGAGATGTGTGAGTGTTTGCAGTGCATGTGTGCAGAGAATAATTAGAGTTACGGTGGAAGGGTTACTGAGCGCAAGGCTAGGTGTATGACTTTGGCTTTGTGAGGCCTGTAGACGTAGCTCGGCCACTGGATACTGACATTTATCCATGATTTATCTTTTATCTCTTTGAAGGCACACGGGAGGGGCTGCTCAATAAGCTGGGCAGATGCCCCAGGAGAAGAGGGCAGCCACATCAGTCACTCACAGCAGATGAAAAGGCTTTAGCAGCCAGACGCCCAGAGAGCAGATATGAGGAGAATCAGAGGCAAAAGCCCTCCCTACAACCGCTGAATGTCAACTGAGTATTTACCTCACGCTGTTCTCAAGGCTCGCTCTGATGACTCACATTTGTATTCTTGTAGTTGCACATACATAGCAGACGTTAAGTTATACGTTTGATAAAGAATTCTTCCACATGACGGATGGACTCATGGGCGGCTGAGGGAGGGAGGGAGGGGAGGCTGAACTGTAGTGAATCGAAACGAACATCTGTGTGCTTGCTGTAACGAGACGGATAGAAATGGGGTTCGGCTGAGAAAGCCAACACCCTATGTGCTACAGTGTACGGATCCCACCTTGTGTGTATATGTGTGTAGTTAAGTGTCAGACAAAGGTAACACACCATCCATATTAGCAATTGAAATGTGTCACACTGCTGAAAGAGGTTGTGACTATGAGCCAGAAACATACAAATTTAGGGCTTTGGAGAACATTTTACATAGTGGCCAATTCCTGGAACTACAATTTCCAGGTACGTCACATGATGTTATTAAGCTTAAAAATACTTACACAGACATTTTTATATCAGTGGCTATTTTTTTTTTTAAGGTGAATCAACTTTCCAGTACGAACACTTCTAACAAATGTAAAACGCACTAATGGCTGAATCCAGTTTTTTTTTCTTCCTCTGTTCACGTGTATGAGCCTGAAAATGAGGATGGACCGAATATGGACCAAGGGCTTGGAGGCAGGGTTAAAATAAACGCTGATCGGCTTTCTCTATGTGCTCATGGATGCGGAGGATCGCCATTAGATCTGGGTAATTTTATCTCAATTTCATAATTGGGAGTCACTGTTGAGCCACTGGGAAACTCTCATAGGAATGAACTGGTCGCCAACACCATCCCTGTAACCAGTTCTCTTAATATATCCATTGTAACCTGCCATGAAGCTGCACTTTTAGAGACACCATGGCCATTGCTGGAGTCAAAGATAATAGAAAAACAATAGAACTGTCTTCAGGCTTCCCAGAAGTCACCAGGAAAAGCAAAGAAAACAGAACTATTTCTTCTGCAGTCGTGCTATCTCCAATCAAAATCGAGTGTATGTCTACATCACTTGATACGGTAAAGCAAACTCTGATAAACTCAAGCTGTTGTTGCAAAGTAACCTCCTGCCGGAAATGGGTGCCAACTTTTTTGAATATTACTTCGATTCAATTGCATCTTGAAGTTATGAGGCCTTCCCTTCAGGAATGAACAGTGTACACAGAGCATGGCAGTGATGACACCCAGCCAGAGTGGGTGAGCCATAGAGACGTGTTGCTGAGGGACTGATCCCGTCAGAACTGATTTAATAGAGTACAGAGTCCTCTCCCCGTTGGTCCACAGGTCTTAGTTATGAGAATGATGTCAGAGAGATAGCATGCCAGAGTTTACCATTTGGGGATTTGGGATTTCTGTTAGACTGATTCGCTCCATGTGTGATGGTTACAGCTGACTTACTGAGAATGTCTTGTTCATACTGGGGACACACGCAAACACGGAAAAAAGGATAGGTCACCCCTCTTAGAGGTTAACCTTAACAAGCGCAGGGTGGTTTCGATCATGACAAAAGAATGGGGTTCAGGGTGAGCCAGATCTGTGAGTAAGCCTAATAAAAATGTTTCAGTGATTCAACCGAAATACAAAAATACCCAAACAAACACTCTCCTGACAAACTACACATACAAGCACAAAACCACAGAGATATTAGTTCAATGCCAATATATGCTTGAGGATATGATCACCCCTGACCACACCACAAACACATTTGGCTCACTCCCACTGTGAGCCAATGATCATTATCTGCGTTGTTTTGCCACAGATGCTCTTCTGATACGCTTGAGATGCAATGTACTGTAAAACACGGAGAAATAAGAAAATATAACACAAAAAAAAGCAGCGAACAAAAGACACATGCTTAATATAAGGTCAAGAATGTGGGAGGGAAGGAGGAGAGGAAAAACTGAGAGGGTGAGAAATACTTTTTTCTTTGTGTATGCATGCATTGACGGAGACACGAGAACAACACAGCTCCATATGTAGTAGGTGTACTCTTGTGTCCATCTTCATCGCCCCCTTGCACAGCTCGAGTTGGAGGTGCACCGCCATGAATTCAGAGACAAGCGCTCCTCGCCTCTTTTGTGCTCTCCTCAAACACTCCTCGAGGCTTCTTTTGACAGCTGAAAGCTTTGCCATCTCTTAGCGTGGAGAAGTGTGTCTCGCCCTGCAACAAAACAACCCCACTCTGATGTGTCTAATGCCATGAAAAACAAGTTTGGCGCTGGCAGCACTGAAGGAGAAGAGAGACACGGAGTGACGGCTGCACACTCAAACCAGAGTTATTAAAGTGGATATCACCAGCTTTGTTTACTTCTTAGTACTTAGTTTTTTTTTGTTTTTTTTCCATCTGCCAACTTTTTTCTTCCAGCAGGTACTTGTGGAACTTATTGTGGTGTTGACAAGAGGGTTTTCTTCTTGAGAAGAAAATGGTGGTTATTATACAGCTTTTCAAAATATCACAAAAGAGGGGAGAAGACTTTTGGTAATCAAAGTTTCAACTCAGGGCGAAATAAATAACTATGCCAACAGTAACTCATTAGGCGAAGAGAAGTATTTTTGTCGGCCAACCCCTGAAGTTAGCACTAGTTCCATCAACAAAAAGCCAAAGAGGTTTTTCCATTGGATTTTGGATTATTGCAGAAAATAAGCTCTGTGGCAAACACAAGTTCATGACTCTATGATACTCTATGAAGCATGGATACAATTGCTAGAATTAAAAAGCTTACATTAGGTTATAAACAAACTACACCACAGTCTCATGTCTTCAACGTCACAACCAATACGCTAAAGGCGGACTAGTGTTCAGCGGGATAACATTTACTACTCTCATTTATCAACTGCCTTTTTTGTAAGACATGTAAAAGCTTTAAAATTTCACAACTGGGGTATTTACTGACATAGTTAATGGCGTGGAACAAAACATTAAGATCTCTTAAGCTTATGTTAACAGACCTTATATCAGACATCTAAACAAAAACCCACTCAAAAACCCATTGACTTTGAGACGAGGGAACTGGAAGGGCAGAAATGCAAACTCATTTCTGGATTCAAGGACCCATTCCTTCAGCACACTATTGCCTTAACGCATAAGAGAGGCACGAATGGAAATGTGTTGTTGGCATTTGCATTATTTTGTCTCCACTTGAAGATGAACACTTAACTTAGCACTCTGCTGAAAAATGACAAGCGGTGTGGAGGTGGTGTGTCATTCAAGAAGAGTTCACAGATCACAAACGCCAATCTACCATTTAAATAAGTTTACACACACACACACACACACACACATACACACGCACACACAAGCCCACATGTGGAAGAGAGAGATTAAGGACGTGAATCCCGAGGTGAGTGGAATCCATTAGGCTTAATTACTCCAACAGGTCGTCCCTTTACTAGAGCACACATCCCAGAGAGAGTGAAGAGAATGAGGATGCCAACCATGTCCAAATACAATGACAAATTTAATTAATCGCGAGATACAGCTGTAGGGAAAATTCATAACCAATTCGCGCCATAATCCGTTTTCCTTGAGAATATGTCTCAACAGGATTATCAATGGTGGGAAGGAGCAAAGAGCTGGCGGCCGGATGAGGACTGATGCCCGTCGGCGGGGCATTGTTCAGCGAATGCAGGGATTCTCACCAGTGGGCGACTCATGGGGGGGGGGGGTCTCCCATCCCAAGTCCACTATCAGTGGACTTGCCTGTGATGGTAGAATACTTCTAAAAACACTTAACTCCTGTCACAATGCAGTCAGCTCTCATTATGTCTCCTATGAGGAAGACTGGAAGCCCAAATGTAAAAAGCTACAAAATGTTACTTTGCATCAACAACATGCTGACATGGTGTACAGAAGCTGTAGTTAGCACGCTGCAGTTTATAAAAAATGCCACAACAATTCCTCATTGTCAGCTAATGATCTATTATCCTACATGCTGATTTATATTCATGGTTGAACTGTGGAGGGAAGGGTTGCTCCAGTTACACTGCATGTTCTCAGGAAAAAATATTCAACACAAGACATCCTGCTTCCTGCATTTACACCGCTGTACCAAAAGTGAAATGGCAATTTAGAGATAAAAATGGCACCTTTGTAATATGAGATTACAGCCATCATAATTATATCATAACCGAGTATAGCTTTGCACCTCAGGGGGGTTGATACGGTATTACTGTGCTCAGTGTGAATGACAAGTCTGTCAGGAGGCAGGTGTAATAAAATCTATTAGGGCCAATGAACAGACAGCATGCGTTTCCGGTGCAACCCCTAATTTTCAATTACAATAGTGGATTAATAGCAATCAGCACACCCAGGTGGTGCCTGTGATTAGCTAATCTGCAGAAGCATGCATAATGGCATCTGTTCCACTCCACACCTCGTGCTAGCGCGTCCTGGTTAACATCCTGCAGCAGGCACAGGAGGAAGAGGAGGACGGGAGAGGGACATACTGCCATGAGAAAATGTTTATCGTGAAAAATGTCACACAAGGTGACACTGCGGCTTAACCGTTCCCCTCGTTTTAATAAGTACCAACTGGGAGGAGGGAAAGAGAGAGAGAGGCAATTATAAATTTGCTCAGTAGAAATGGCCTGACATCACACAACATCTCGGCCTGCTCTGCCCGAGTAAAGCCCCTCTTGGGAAACGCCGGCACATGTGCAGAAATCAAACTTTGGCACTTCAAAGACATTCTGCCGTTTAATCAAAGTCGACACAAACCCGTGGCGATGATGACTTTTTTTAAGAGTGAAAAACGTTTCACTCTGAAGTGGACAGACAAAGTTAAATGCTCACAGCCAATCTTCTTAATAGGAAGGGAGGGAAAGCTGAGAGCAGGCGCTAATTCAGAGGAATAAATACATTTTCAATTAGACAGCAGAGGCGGTGAAGGAAACGTCATTACCCAACGGTCCAGTTTCCGTCACGCGGCCCAGCTCAGATTGAGCCGTCACTCATTGTTGTGTTAACTAATTGTCTCGACTGCTTTGACTTTACTCACCATCTTTAGGTCAAATGTACTTGGAAAACACAAAGATTATGAACCTGTACTGTAGGTGGGCTGCAAGAGTGTAAGCCAGTGTAATTATCTCAGCATGACATTTACTGGTTCTGCCAGTGACAACGTCAGCTGGTCTATTTCACTTTATCATTATTATTATTACTTCTTAGACAGCGACATCTTTATTGACTCCTTGATCTCTTTTATTCTTTAGTACAGAGGAGTCACGTAGGAAAGAAAGGGCAACATTGTTAAAGGCATGATTTAGACTTGAGGGACAGTTTGTGAAGCTCATAAAGATGGTGAGGGTTGGAAGAGGTAAGATAATCTCAAGATATAGGCATCTATCAGTCAGCAGTCGAGATATAGAATAAATTAAGGACAAATGCAGCAATGCTGTTTATCTGACTAAGAAATCCAAAGACTTCACTGAGGGAGAACACAGATTGTTCTTTCTTTGGGCGGATCTGTCCGTCTCGTTCATGTTTGCTTGAAGGCTATAACTGGATTTTCATATTGTTGTTAAGATGGTTTTATATTATTAGATGGGACAAAAGTTAGAAACTTTCGGGGTAAATATGACACAATATCATATCAAGGGATCAGCGATAGAAAACTTTTCTGTGAGAGAGGGGCAGTTTTATAATTAGAATGTCTGTACAAATTGTTATCACTTCATCATCTTTTCCTTACAAAAAGTTGTGTGAAAATAAGCTCTGTGCCCATTCAAAACATTCAACAATCCATGAAGTAGATATCAAGATATTTTACTGATTATTTGAACATTTTAACCAGATGGAAGTGCAAGAACTAAAGCCCCATGGATATCTGTACCAAATGTCATGCGTATCTATCTAACAGTGGACGACTTATTTTAATATGCAACAAAAATTTATTTTGTAATATACATTTACAGACAAGAAAAAAGATGACAATTGTATGACTTCTGCTTAAATCCTGACACGTTTAATGAGCTATTACTCCAGTAATTTAAAAGACCAATCCAAGAAAAGGTTTTGTTGTAATTAAAATAAAAAGCCAGGTACAGAAAACCACAGTATAATGACAACAAATGAAACTCAATATTGAATGTCAGGAGATACCATTTAACCAGGGACTCATATGTTTTAATTCAAACCATGAAATGAAGCTGTCTTGTCAACAGGGATAGCAGTTTTCTTTTACGACCCCTGGGTCATAAGAAACCAGCCAAGAGAAGGATCCCTCGGATTGATAAAGCACAAAGAGATAAAAAAAATAAAATAAAAAGAGCCTGCTTTAAAAAAACTGAAAAAACAGCTGAAGGAGAAGCAGCATCGTTTCCCTCTGTAACCCCGTCTGTCCGAGGGCAAGCCAAGCGATGAACCGGCTTGTGATCGATGCCAGTTATATCCGCCCTCCCCTCCTGCCCCCGGCACAATCATGCTGAGAAATTAACATAGGCTCAGATTTATGATATCGGGGGTATTGTTATGAAAATTTATAAAAAAACATTTCAGATGTATGAGAGCGAGAAAGAAAAGCAAAAAGGGAGAACAGTAATTGAATTCTGCGAGGATAAATGTCGGAACGCCAGCCCATATTGGATGCAGCTCGCTGTAGGGTCCTTTTCAATGAGAATCATAATGAAGAATAGGAAACGGAGAGAGGTAGGGAGGCGAGAGGCAGAGTATCACAGATTTACATCTTCTGTGCTCTGATATCACTGTGTGTCAAATCCAGCCCACATATTCAAACACAACTCTGCAGGCTTTTCACATGGCGCTTGGCCGCTTGGCATGTCATCAGCCTTCATACTCAATACGAATATTAAAACAAGAGGTTCACTATGCTGCAAAAATGTCTGATATAATAAAGACAGACATAGACAGAGTCAGACAAGCAAAAGAAGGTAGGGATGCACCGTTTTTGGATATTGGGCTAATACTGACTCCAATAGCTGGATTGGGTAACGCTGACAATGTGGCTCATCTATTCACTTCAATTCTATGTTTATATGCTATATACATTATGAACTGGAATTTAAAAATCTTGTTGAAAGTTGGACCTTTTTGTTGCTGTAAAAAAGGTATAATTCCTGTTTTTACCAATTTGCTGGTGTGCAATTTATCATTTTAATAATAAATAACAATTCAGTAAATTTAAATATGTGTATTTCGTTATCACATTTAGTTTCACATAGGTAGGAAAGCAATGTTAAGGTCAAGTCTGATGGAGCCTTATATTTAAAAAGAAGGATCCCACACTTCCATCATATCTAATTAATTAATCAGATCGGTACTCGGAACAGCCGATACCCAAAGCCCAGGTGTCGGACCGGTACATTGGTAAAAGGAAGAGGGTAAGTTAAAATACAGACATCAAAGCTAACTGTCTCCATAAGTGAGAAAAGCTATTGTCTTTATTCATTTGTCAGAAACAGAACAGCCTTCGAGAAGCATGGAATAGTGACGTCAGATTAGTGTCAGGAGGATTCAATGTTTCTTTTGACTTTTTTTTATTTCTAGGCTGCATTCAGGCTGTTGTTTCGGGAAGGAAACAGAGAGGAAGGCAATCAGCATGGAGAGGAATCAATCATCCTGCCCTCTGGGGATTTCAATCCTGGTGACTACGCAGATACACTACTGTGCAGGTTGTTTTGTTAAGAAGCAAAAGCTGTGTCACACGCATTCCTCCGTTCTGTTGGGAACACATAGTGCTGCTGTGTGACTGAAAGTGTTTTATTTTGTCTCTAACAGGGTAACTGTTTTAACTTGGTGGAGTTTTTTGTTCCTTAAATCCCCAGTGCAAACACTTTTCTGGAATACAGCCCTATCCATTATGACGATGAAGATGAAAATGATGACGATAACGATGTGGAAGATTGATAAGAGCAGCAAAATATGATCCCGCTGAACACTTGAAGGGGTTCAGCAGTGAACACAGAGGGTGGCTTTGCAGAGTGCTCTGAGCTCAGCCCATTTTCCCACCTCGCCAACCACTGCAGAATGCAGGTGTGGCAGCTGGATTTGGAAAAAACACTAGAAACTGGGGAAAACAGAGAACGTTTTGCCACTTTCAGAATGTAAGAACAGCACTTTTCTGGGACTATAAAAAAGCATTTAGAGGATTCAATTGAATACCCCTATGTCATACAGCACATTACCAATTAGACTCCTTATTTACTAATATAATGTATAACCATATGGTTATAGGCTGAAGTTAGTGCACCTGTGGCCAATCAGACAGCCTGCCTGCCTGCATAGAGGCCATGTTAACTGGCTGTCCTTGAAAGCTGGCACCATGCTACTCCACAGTGCTGCAATAGCTAACTGGAAGAGAGCTGCTGCAAAAGGCCTTAATTCCCAGGTTATAAAGTATTCTCAGGTTTCCTAGGTTTTGTAGTCTGTTGAACTCGTGTAATTGGTAGTGGACCGGTCACAAAGTAGAGGTCACAACCCCCTAGCATTCTCCAGTGCAATGGGCTGAGGTGGCCCAGTGAGAGTTTTGTAAAATGTCCCTCTCAGGAAACAGCAGGGCTGTGACAGGTTGCCAATGTTCTGGTCGAGGCACTCGAAATAACTACAGGACCTAAGAGGACATTACTAGATGGAAATAAACATTTCCAGCACAACATTGCAGCTAAAAGAGGTCGGCATGCTGAGTTGATCTACTTAAAAAAAATCAAGAGCTATTATGGGGCATGGAGGCAGTCAGTGCAGAAAATAGACAAAATCATGCCCAGACTACTCTACCAGGGCTGTAGTCAGGACCAACTTAATTGAGTCCAAGTCAAGTCTAAGAACCGGTCTTGTCGAGTAAGAGTCAAGACCAAGACCAAAGGCAGTCGAGATCAAAGAGTGAATTGAGTCCTGTTAAAGACCAAAACAGGCAACAGTGTCTTTCCAATGCTAATATAGTGAATAAGGAGCTAGGATGGACAGAATTAAACTGTTCTTTTAACATTATTGATCTATCTTCTAACAACAAACAAAAAATTCATACAACTTAGGACTGAGGAACGTTACAGGTTTCTATAGGTCTGTTAACTAAAATCCTTTAAATGCTTTGTTGTATGACTGAATATGCCTTCCATATATCGTTAAAAGAAAGTGAAAGTATTTTTGCTGGTGTGTGAAGGCTGCTTTCCAACTTGGCCACCAGTGATAGGCTATAGTGTGCAGTTACTGGATTTAAGCTACATAAGTAGAAATACCAAACCTTGCATTAAGAAGAATTTACCTGATTTTCTCAAGTTTTTGCAGTTGACTAGCTCGGTAAAATCTTGCACAAGCGAATGTGCCTTTGTACCGCAAGAGAGGCCAGTTAAAGATATCTATCGTATCTGCATGCACACAGTTTGGATGGCAGCTCTTTTGAGTTAATGCAGGCAAAATGCTTATAGATACCGACTAAGAACAACTTGATCAGTGCTCAACGGTCAAGGCAATTACAATTCCAGCAAGGCACAAGATCAAGACAATTGTAAGACTTCAGAAAATGGGTCTCAAGATCGGACTCGAGTACTACAGCCATAGACTCTACTGCTGTTTGGATTTAGTTTAATCTTTAGGCCACAGCTTTGGTCAAACATGCAAGAGAAATAAAACAAATAGATTGTTCTCCGACTCAAGAATAACCCATGTGAAATTCTAACTTTCCTCCATCATCCTGTGCATGTTAACAGTACAAACAAGGCCACAGCAGACCGAGTAAATACTTGACATATTTACAACCGGTTGAAAAATAATATAGTGTTCTTACCTGATAAGGTCACAACAGGTTTTGAATTTGATGGAAGAGAAGGGTCCACATGGAAAAAAGAGAAAAAAAACACAAAGAAATAAAGTTTAACATTTGTTTTATATTTGAATTGTCGTATTTTATCATTCAATGACTTTGGAATTTAAAGAATTTTCAAGTACATGTGTGAGGCGACCGAAACAACTTTAACACAATCAGAGCAATCTCAAGAATATATGAAAGTGTGACAGGTGAAAATGATTGTAAATGGCGAGTTGTAAATGGACAGCTTTTATATACAACGCTTCAGGAATTGATGACGGAGAACATAATACTTTCTGTAGCTGCATGAATTGTTTTGGGTGTGAGATCTGATGAGGTGTGCCATGTGTGCACAAACCATGAAGATAACCCTCAACAGGTTGTGAAGCAAATTACCACAGAAAACAAGCCCTATTTATATTCATTAAACTCCACTGGCAGGCTGCCTATTACCTGACAGATATTAAAGTGTACAGGTACAGTGATAAAGCCTCCCTGTATTAGTCCTCTGCATCAAAATCAATTCATGTTGCCTGTGAGTAAATAAAAAAAAAAAAATGAATGGCGTCAAACTGAATCCACACAGTCCCCTTGGGAACTTTGTCGATTTTATGAAACCTAAAAACTTCTTCTTACGGTTTATAAAGCTGGAGAAGAGCCTCAATACACATTTGGTCTATTTTTGATTTAATTCAATACAAAATAAACAACATACAGTAGTTGCAGAGCTGCTGCACAACAATTGCCTCTCTACACTAGTTCCTGCTGTGACTGTCCCACACTTTTTTAAGAGCAGTGACAGTCAGAGCACATCTGCAAAATTTCCAATACCATATGTATTCATATGTGGCTGGAATAGTTCAGTGTTAAAACAAATTTCCCATTATCAGCCAATAATTTATCAGATCGATATATATATATATATATATATATATATATATCGTGCATTCCTTCTAGATAGTATATGCACACAAAATCAAAGGCAACACAATACAAGTTACCATCCCTGACTTGATTCAGCCCTTGCCTCTATCAGTGCGATCTTAATCCTAATATCCGTCGTGTTTCATTCCGCAGTGTCTTTTTTCTTCCCTTATTGAGATAGATATTAGATGCCATTTTTTTTTTTTTTTTTGAAGCCCGAGGAGTCTCTGAAGACTTTCTCAGAGGTGTGGACAGATCAGTACAATCAGTCCGCCTGCAGACAGCCTCTCCCCGTCATTCCTCTCAGTGTGACTGAGTCGGGAGGGAGAGAATGTTTTTTTCCAACCAGCAGGCGTTCTCTGCAGACTCCTAGCAGGGCCCTTGGTCCCCCATCCATCGGCTGTCCGTCCCTCACACTCATTAATTCTGCCTGTCCTCAGGTGGCTGCAAGTTGGTGCGATGTGATTAAGCTCAAATAAACCACCAAACAGGAATAAAGAGAAGCTTGAGCCCCTCAGAGGAGACTGGGAAGGGAGAGTAAAGAGAAAATGCTGACGGATCTTTCTGATCACAAGGTGGGAGGGACTGTTTGTCTCTGTGGGCTCCAAACCAAACAAGAAAACTGCTCCGACTGTGACGCACACTTGATTTAAAGGGTATTTTGAAGAAATATGAGGTATGGAAAGAGAAACCGCTTGATGAAGGTACTTATACGAGTACATGTGTTCCCTGTTCAAACTCAAAACCCACTTTGAGATACATCAGTCACACAGCCTTTTTAGATTACATGAACATGTCATACCAATTATAGGCTATAATACATCTTGAGAGAAATGGGTTCTCTCTGCCAACTGAGTTAAGTGCCTCCACTGTCTTTGACTGATAATCATCTCCGTCTTAAATTCTGAAACATGCATAGTTGAATACCTGAACGGGCCAAACCGCCCGGGCCTCTGTTTGAAAAATTACAAATGAGACACAAAAAAAAAAAAAAAAAATTACAAAGGCAGACAAAATGAACACAAAGACACATTGTTTGTTGCCGTCTTGTGTCTCCTTGTAGTCGTGTTTTGTCTCTTTCAGTCTGAAGGTCTTGGGTATGGTTGGGTGGGTGGGAGGCCTTTTCATTCAAAATCCGTCAATGAATTCATGTATATTTTCATGACTAATGCCAAAAAGTATACAAGACTAAGTGTTGTAAATTTTTTCCAAAGGACACATTTTTTACATGGAGTGCACAGCAGCAGTCACATCAATTGACACATGTATTTCTTCATCGTTCATTCTCAGGTGATTCTCATCACCTGTCACATACCGTTCTATTCTGCTTGCCACTTATGTTCTTCCGAGCTCCTCCTGCACTTCATTGTGAGATTTATTTTTGAGTGTCTCTCCACCCTTAGTCCTCCTTTGTCCTGAGGCTGCTCTGCTTGGGGCTCTCTTAAAGGCCTGTATACCTGGCTCTTTCCAATGACTTGGCATATACCAAACATCTTAAGAGAGGCTGGGCCATACAAGCCAGGTGTCTCAGCCCAACAGGGTCAGAGTGTGCAGATACTACACCGGTGGATGTCTATCAAGACTGTTGGCTATTGAAGTCATGGATTCACAAAGCCAAACAAAAAGCATGATGTTTAATAGCTCTGCTCTCTGCTTTCATTACTGAGTTGAAGGGGCTCATGACATGAAGATCTGAAAATGTGTGTGTGTGTCATTTCAGCATTGTCTGTTGATGTGATGAAACAAAACCAGGGTTAAAAGGATTGAAGGTGCTTATCAAAAACCCCACAAGGCATCTCCTCTTGAGTTAATTACATTTAATTAATGTGGCTCGTTTTAACGCTATCTCCTCACATAGGAGGTAGTGCATAACAGTGCAATGATAGCTTAGGGAGCATCGTTAAAACACAGATGGACCTGTGATCAGAATGTCTGCTAGGAAAAATAATGAGAGGTATGAATATCTATCGACTTTAGCAACCTGTCCCTGAACCCAGTGTGACACAAGACCACATATACATCCCAACTCTTTTTCATCTTTCTCTCTACAAAGCAGTACTCAGTCAGGATTTTCAAGTTCAGTTAAGGCTGACCTCCTCCTCCTCCTCCTTTCTCCTTTCTCCTCCACGACTTTTGATCATCCCTTTAGTCTTCATTTCACAGGTCCAGTCCTTCTAATCACAGCCATCTGGGCCTGTTTGGCCTCTGGACTACGTTGCTGCATTTATACAGAAGTTTGATCCCAGATTGAACATAGAAACCCCGTAGAGGCCTGGCAGGAAATAGTTAATTTGGAGATTTTGCAGTTTTCTTAAACATGGATAAAGTTTTAAACAAACTGAACCAGTCTGATGGTAAAATTAAAGGAGAGAGGCAGGTAACCGTGCACATTAGTATAATTAAACCTACGCACAAGGTGACATCGTTAATCCATTCAATTAATATTGCTGATTTTACTACTACTGCATTACAAAATGGTAATACAGTTGCGATTAAATTAATTGCATGGAAAAATTTAGGTGTAAACGTGCAACATTAAGTGCAATCATCACTGCAAAGTGCTGTGAAGTCATACCAGAGTAAAATGATAACACTTAGAATTTTTTAAAGTTTAAACTAACTTTGGGACCGTTAAAATAATCTTAAAAGAGAATCTGGAGCCTTGCTGTAAATTAAAGTTCTTAGAAAGAGAATCGAACTCGGCAGAAATTGGAATAGGTCCAAAAAATTGCTATGGTAACATCCCTTTTACCTGTGGTCACTTTAGGTTTGTCACTTGTTGTATATATATGTTGTTTGTTATGCAAGTGCAAGTGCCAAACAAAGGCAGTGCATACTTTTGACTTGACACAAGCAAAGTAGATTGCTGGTTTGGTGGGAGAACAATGTAAACTTGTCACTTTCAGAATCCAATATAAATCGACAATAAGTCAAGCTGAAAACAGCTTGTGTTCTCTGACTCGCTGCTCACTAGCTGTTATCTTCCATAATGGCTGATGTGATACGAATGGCTCACATGGAGTATATGCTTCAGGATGTCATTCACTGCTGTTAGAACTGAAGAGAGAGACATATCTATAACAGTAACTGTACAGCAGGGGGCAGGCAGGCAGTGAGCGTACAGCTAAGATGCATGTGCACCCCAGCTGGGATGATCCCTTATGATCTCCATGCAAGAACATGGACAACAAGTCATTAAGCATTTTAGTTACTGCTCTATAAACTTGTCCTATTTCTGAGAAACGGACCACCAGCAGGAACACAGAGGGACACAATGAAATGAGGGATTCTTCTGATTAATTGTGACATAGTCCTGTCACGTGTTGTTGCTGCGTGGAACGCTATTTCATTGACAGCAGTGGCCGTCACCTTGCTAGATTTCCCAGCAGCAATGTGAGCTGGCCGCCTTTTCATTATTACTCTATTGCACCAATCCTTGACCTCTCTCCCCTGGCTCTCCTCGTCAAAAAGGGCCTAAAGATGTGATGAATGCGCTTCTGTGCCTTTCCAGTCTAACAGTGAAACCTAAACTGGAGTGTAAGGCATGCCAGAAACTGCAACAGGAAGGACCAGCTTGTCCACATTCAGAAAAACTCCACACATTCCAAATGAGTGGGAAATAAATATCACCCTCCACATAGTAAAAAAAAGACAGAGACAGCTGCCTTGTCAATATATTGTAAGCGTCTTTAAGATCAATGTTGAGTGGAAGTGTGGTTTGATGAGGCAGAGGACGAGTTCTGATAACAGCTGCTGCAAAGACAGTAATTTTGATTCGTGAAACTTAACCTTTGTGTGAGCAGTATGCTGCAGGAATGAGTCCTAAATGCTGGAAATGAGATAGCAATTTGGCACTTAAATCACACACAAAAAAAAAAAAAATCATAAAAGCCGGGCTCATTTCTGAAGATTATCTCGCTGAACCAAACGTGTAATTATCATAAACTTTCGTTGGGCAAAATCAAATGGAAAAATCCCATTGGCTTTTTGTTGTATGAACCAAAAGCGATGCCGTTTTCCGGGTTGGCCTACAAAATTACATCATCACTGCTGCATCTATTATAGAGCACATACCTGCGTCTGTAAGTCTGTATAAGACACATCCTGCTATAAATCACACAGCATGGCGTAAGACATCTTACACCCCTTATAAATTCTTACATCGATTCTTTGAGGGGTTCCTGTGGGCTTGCAGGAAGTGTGTGTAGTGTATGATGTCTGTGTGTGTTTATGTGTAATGGCAGCATTTAAAAAGAGGCCAGGGAGCTAATAACTCCATCACCTTTGTGCTGGGTTATTGCTGCCCTCATCTCACGTCTTTCGCTTTACTCTGTACTAACTAGATGCTGATGAATGCCAGGTATTACCTCACACCATTAATCACACCTCATTTACTGGGCTGATGGGACAAAATAGGCAGATTTGGACTCCAGTCAGACGAGAGGGATTACCCAAGAATAGCTCAAGAAGCACTGCACGAGAATTATTGAGTTTAGTCATCGTTTTATTTGCCTTTAAGATACAATAAGATCTGAGTTGCTTAGCTTCTTGTAACAAGCTCAAGAAGATGTCTTTTGGGTGTTTGTTACTTTTTGTAGTGCCAAACAAAAGGCTTTATAACTCGTCCTCCACAAACTGCTCACAAAACTTGTCATGTGGGTGAGACATTTGGTCCAACATTCCGGAACGATTCCAACACCTGTCTAAGACCATCCGTCACGGAGGAAGGGTGTATGCTACTGCCTCTGCCCCAAGGCACTCTGGGAGTGTTTTAAATTATTGCGTGTGCACCGTTTGCTGTTGTTGCAGATCAGTTATCTTATGAAGCCGACAGCCCGCAAAAAGGCTTCAGAGTTCAGATGAGAGCCGGGGCTGCAGATGCTGCCTCAGTGATGCAGTCATATTTCACCCTCATACAGCGGGGTGTAGTTGTAGCCAGCAGCATCCTGGGGGACCCCTACCGCTGCGCCTGAGCTCCACAGAAAGAGTGGGCTACATGGAGAGCTGCCTCGTCTAATTATACTATGGGGAAAACTGCACAAATAACTTCATTTTAATGCAACAGGGACTGGTGGAAATGTACTCACTGAGTATTAACTGAAAGGAAGGAGGAATCATTCATCCCAACACATGCAGGTTTTCAATCCAAACCAGCCGACTGTGACAGCCAGGTGTAGTGTAGCAATGGTAATGCTCAACTGGAAACAGAAACAGCGGCGGCGTTTTCAGGTTGATGTGTAAGGGGAGAGGGCTTAGAGATGAAGCTTCTCCAGAGACAAATGGTTTAAAGGTCATATATTGTATGTCGAGAGCCAAGCGTACCTCAGAGGTTACCATGATCTGAATCTCTAAAAAGGAGAGGAAAAAGGTAGGATTGAAGAGAAGGAAGGAAAAGGGAAGGGGATAAAAGAGAGAGAGAGTGAATGAAAGGCAAGATGAGACTGAGAGATGTGGACAGAAAGCAAATAACCACATACAAAACAGAATAATCAAAAAATAAATACAGTGATAGTGAGGTGAAGGCAGAGGCTTAAACCCGACTTCCTCTATAACTTGCCTCCCGGTTGTTTGGCTCCGTCAACCAGTCAAGATGAAGTTTACATCCACGTTAGTCCAAAATGTCACGCTTTATCATTTTATCCTATTAGACATTAGTGTGAAATTATCATAATTAGCATCTGATTTCTTGAGTAATGGCTAAGACTTGTTTTATGAGGTCAAATTGGACTTGACCATTGAATACCAAACTCTGATTTTGAGATAGTGGATGTTTGTGCCAAATGTGAAGAAATTCCTTCATGGCGTTCCTGAGATATCATGTTGAGGAGAATGGGACAGATATACAAAAATGTCATTATTATGGACGTGACGATATAGGACTTAATTGTGAATCACGATGAAAACACTCACAATAAGTTGATCGTGGTGAATATCCATTATCGGGATAATTGTCATTATCCTCACGAGTGACTTTTATTTATTTTTGTTACATAAAAATGTATGTATTTATATATTTTATGCAGGGGGCTCTTATAATTTCTAATTACTTATCAGATTTTTTGTTTTAACAAAAAAAAGTTTGATGAGAAAAGAACGATGACTAAAAAGAGTGTGTCCTATCAATGATGCAAAACAAATATTTGTTTATTAACAAAATGTAAGACGTTTGTATGTTTTAGTGCCATTTTAAGAGATTTAAACAATGATGATTATCAAGAAAAATTGTGAATCACAATTATTTTGGCCAGGGGAAAATATCAATATGGTCCAATGCCTAGTCATTAGTTTTGGAGGAATTAGGTAAAACAGTAAACCAAAATATTTGGATAAAGTCAAATTGGACCTGATCATGAAGCTAGGTACAACAACCAACATTCCATTGTGATCCATCCACTAGCTGTGAAGACATCTCACTAAAAACTACAAACTTGACAAATATCATGGTGGCGACAGGGGATCAACCAAATCATTAGTATACATCCTCTGGGAACCGTATTAAATTTTAGTCCAATCCATTCAATAGTTGTTGGGAAATAAACAACTGGACCAAATAGTGGACTGACCCACAAACAGACGGACTGACATTTCCATCCATAAAGCCATCCACAGCATGACTAAAAGGCTTGCAACCCAGTGGTTTATTCGAAAACAGTTTTTTAATCTGTGAGTGGGCCAAATAAAGAAACAAACTGTACTGCTGTAAATGTGTGTAAACTATCTTGCAGCCGTAGCCTCAATGGGCCAAGTGCCCAGTTTAGCCAGCCATTAGCCAACAATATGGAGAGTCAGGAGGAGCTGGTTTGAGTAAAGCGCATTAGTTAACAGATGCACGACAAGTCTGAAAGCAATTGGCTTCTTATTTATCAGCCCATTTGGTTAATTAAATAGAAGGGCTTGCGAAAGAATTTGGGCAGGCTGTATTATCAACAGCTTGAACTAATTAATGTCAAGACGCTTTTTAATTACGGAGACCATTTTGGAGTTATAAACACCATTAGACTGTTTTCTTTGCCCCATCAATAGCGTATCAGGCAGGTGTGGTGGAGGGGATGAGCAGGGCATGTGAGAAAATGAGCAAAGATATAGGGAGAGAGAAAGAGCTCAACAAAGAGATGCAGGTTGACGGCCAAACAGGAAAGAAAACCATTTATCCACTGCAGTGTGATGTGCACGCAAGGTTTAAATACACACAAGCCTGCCTTTCTCACCTTTAGATGCGACTATTAGATGCAAAGAGAAAAGAAATAAAAAGGACCACTGAAATATCTTGGCCAAAATGATGACATTACTTTAAATTATCTATTAAGTTTCTCAGTCCTAAAATGGAATTAAAACACCCCCCCAAATGAAGGTGTAATGTTTAAATCAACAATCTTTGCTTTGGTTATGATGCTATAGAAAAAAAAAAACTCCCCTTGATGGCCCAAGCCAGTTATTGCGACAACGTTTAATGCGCTAATATATGCCCATGTGAGACCTGTTTTTATTTAGATACATAATTATAGCAATTATCACAGCCCACCGTTGGACCCCATCGAGTGAATACAAAAATGTAGGCGTTTGCATTTTTGTGCCAATGCAATAGTGTCTCTTACTCTCCGGTCCTGGCTATGACAGGCCCGGCAGAGGAGTTCAGCGAGGGCGCCACGATTCGGCTGCTATCTGATCTGCTGTCATTCAGCTCGCTCTGTGGCAGCACTCGGAGCTCTTCCCACCTCTATGATGTGCTTTTCTCCCTTTTACCCTCCTCTCTGTCCCCAGCCTTTTCATTCCCCAGTTATCGTGTTCCTGTCCATTGCATTGAAAGTTGTTTTTTTTTCTGCCCGCCTACTTCTCATTCAAACATCAATCAGTCTTTATCTGCAATGCGATGAACTCTCATTTCTGGTATCTTAAGAAGTCATAACGCTGCAGAATCACAACTCCAAAAGTCCACAGCTTTAACGTCTTTCCTCTCTTTGTGTGAGTCTGTGGGTCCAAACAGGGCTTTTGTTTGGAGCTTCTGTTGAGCTCATCACACGAGTCATCATAACATCACTGCTACAATCGCATTTGCATTCTGCGGTTTAAAATGACTCAGAATGAATAAGGCAATATTATGAATAGTGAGATATGAATGAATTATGCCGTTTAGCATAACCATGACCACGAGGGTCAAAAGTGCATTTGCTTATTAAGTTTTAAGTGAGTTTTAAACCTCGGTCTGATTGCTATCATTAGCTAATGAGCTACTACTGATTCATCATTATGCAGTAGAAGCCACTGCTCGGACGCTTTGCCTTTTTCCTCTTCTCCTAACTGAGACCCCCTGATGATTTACGCTTTAGGATTATAGTGTCTAGGAACTAAAAATAAACACACAGAGGAATGACCCAAAGGCTACGGCGCCTTCTGCCTCGTGCACGCGCACACACACACACACACACACACACACACACACACACACACACACACACACACACACACACACACACACACACACACACACACACACACACACACACACACACACACACACACACACACACACACACACACACACACACACTGCTGTCTGACCGACGGTGTTCTCAGTCAAAGGCGTTAACGTCCTTGAGAGAGTGGCACGTTGGCTCACTTGGCCGCTCGTCCTCTCCCTCTAATATCCTCCTCCTCCTCCTCCTCTTCGCTCTTTTGCTTTCCCCACAGTAGGCCGAGTAGATAGTTAATAAGAAAACACTGTTGGGGGGGGCACGACGCCTCTTCTATGTCAGCTGATCCCTTTATCTGGGTGCCAGCACAGAACGACGCTTGTCCCACAGTGGGGGAGACTTTCTGACAAAATAAGAAAATTAATATATATATATAATTATTTTTTTTATCTTGCCTGTTTGGATTTTTTTTTGAGCTGCTTCATGAAACAGTTACTCCCTTAGCGATTAAGCAATGGTTTGCCTTGGAAGGAATTTGGGATTTTTTAGATGCAGAGCTGTTGAGGCGGTTTGACTAAACATATAATCTAAAGCAAGGTTCAGAGGAACAGCCACACCACAGTGGTCTACAAAAATGTCATTCAAAATATCCCCTCTCCTCAGCTCACATAACCACAGACACACACACACAATAACATGTGCATATACACAAGTACTGTACACAAGAAATGTATTAACAATGAGGCCAATATGTCTCCCTAGATGTTTGACATCCCATAAATAGAACCAGATTTAGTAAGTGGTCAAGTTACTGGCAACAGGAAACAGCAGTACAGCAAAACAGATGCATACGGTCACAAATGCACATAGAAAAACATTCCCAGACATCTTTGATTTGTAACCAAAGGTGGTACGATTCCCTCACCTCACTAAATCTAATGTTACCTCACTCTCAGGGAGTAAGACATCAGTCAAATATGTCCTCTATTAAACAGCTTTCAGTAACAGTGCCACTGGTGCACTTTAGAAGGTTCCACAGACATCATTGGACAAAAGTACTGAGTATTTTCTCATTTAACTAAGAGCTTCACAATATCACTTTGTGACTTCATCACAATACGATTCCATTAATAGAGGATATGTTATCCTATACTCCAGCCATGCTAAACACACAGTAAAACTGAGGCTGGTCATTGGTTTTGCAGGTTTGGTTCTGTAACTATTGGATAAATTACAACTTTGACCTGATGATGGTGCTAAAGGAAATGTCAGGGGATCACCAAAATCAGTAGGTTCTGAGCACCATGAATGTCAATCCATGTAATAGTTTTTGAGATATTTCTGTCTTTACCAAAGTGGTGGACCAGCTGGCAGACCATTGCCATCCCTGGAGCTATGCCTCTAGCATAGCTTAAAAAAAAAAAAAAGCCAGATCAATTGAAGGTTAGTGGCCTACTGCCTCTCTTTTGTAATGCTAATATGAAAAAGGGGACCCCTGTTATCAGCCAACTGTTGCAATAACCAATCAGGCATAAAAATACAGTAATCAGTCGGCTCCCACATAGCCGTGACGATAAGCTTAACTGAATGAGTTCCATCCATCCACAGTACACAATGAAAAAGGTGTTTTTACTGACGTTGAGATATTGAAAATTTGGAGCAAAGTTCATGTAGATGGCCTGAATGTAATAGCTGTGCATCAATTCACAAGAAACGGTTTGTCCTTGGCACTGGGTATGAATGAGAATTTAAAATAGAGGTGCTGCACAATCCAATCATCTGCACGACAAGCCATGCTCAATGCACAATCAAACTTCTACATCTATTGATGTCTGATGAAAAGAAAAAGAAAGTGGAAGCTCTGACACACTAAAGCTCTGGCAGTCAGGAAGTTATACAAGATCAGATGCTATTGTGGCCAAAAGAAGCCGAGTTAGTGGCAGTGTGTCCCTTTTTACCTCCCAGTTGCTCTCAATAAAAGTCAGAAAATGGAGGTTAAATATTTCTATTTCAACTGTATTTAAACCATTGAGGAGATCTAATCCTCCATTAAATTCAATTTATATTTCAATTTTGGTTCTTTTATCAAAATATCACTGATATTTGAGGATCAACAAATGAGAATCCAGATGTTTAATACCAGAGCTAACTGTGCTGATATTGCTGTGAATATATTAGATCAAGACTGTGTTTGCTCAACAGCACCAAGCTGAGCTTCATGGAATTGGGTTGAGACTACAGTAATTAGCACAAATATCAAGTCTGTATAACTGTTTGTATTAATATGACTGTTTTCCAGCTGCACTTATCCTGCAGTGTCTTTTAGTCATTACGATTCCAGTAGACCCACAAGGAAAGCGTTGCTGAACCAAAATGTGGCTGGCCACTGCCATGTTAATGGTGGCTCTGACACACAAACTTTGAGGGGAAACTGCAGCGTATGCTAATTGTTGAGGTGAAGCGGGTCTCAATCAGCCCTCGTACATCACTTCTTGGAGCCAGCAGGATGTTTGTTTTTACCCGTTCAGAGACTGGAGATCAGCTCAACAAGGTTCATATCGAAAAATCAAACAAACCTCCACAAAAAAAAGAAAAAGAAAGAGTAATACCACCCCCGCATTCCTGCCTCTCGCTACACGGCGGAATGAGACCGTTGCTTCTTCCCCTCAGCACACCGACACAGCAGTGTGGTTTTCTTCTTGCGCATGCCGCTGACAGCTTGCGCCAAAACAATCTCCTGGGCAGCTTCGTTTCGCCTCATCTGAATATTTATGACTGTTGTTAGGTGGCCACATTCCATTATCGGGGAGATTGCCTGGCATGGGGCTCCTAATCCCTTCACCCTGGTCACGTCCGTGTGGGGAGCCTTGCACTTCATCCAATTGCAGTCTGTATTTCACCGTGCCTGGCTGCCATCAGCATTGCCAATGTTATGGAGACAAAAAAAACAGTATGGGGGAATAGGGGTTGGGAGCAGTCACTTTAAAAAAAAAAAAAAAAAAAATCCATACATGAGAAGGATGAATGGTGTTTTCAAGGTTGCAAAGCCTAAATTAAATCAACTAATTCTGTGAGGTGGAAAAAAACATGCTGGCAGGGCGCCCCCTCCTTGATACAAGTATGAGTCAAACTTTCAGGGCAGGTAAGACAAAATAAAACACCAATGAGAGGAGACGTGGATGCATGCCAGTGCATTCACACTTAGAGTTCTCCAACTTTATCTGCACTTCCAGTAACAAGGCACTCACAGCAAGATTTATTAGCAATCTCGGCTGACTACCGATTCGAGCAAACAAGAGGTGGTCAAGGAGTTACAGCAAGTCCACTATATTGCACAATGTCCTCATTGTTCCCCGTTCTGGTTTAGAAGTGGGTGTATTTGACTAACATCCTCTATTCGCCTTGCTGAAAACAAACACTGTTGAATAGGGGAGGGAAAGGCTGACCCAAAACTGCCTGATAAGAATCAGGTCCAGCTCAAGGGTCTATTACCTTCGTTGATAGTAAAAACGGAGGTTCCCCGAGTAGAAATCAGATGCATAAATGTGGAAAGGTTGAGAATGTTTTTTCAGGTTTACAGTTGAAGTGGTTTTTACATGAAACTACTTTAACAACAATGGACCTCTGCAATTTTTTTATTTAGAATTCAGTAATGGGGATAAATAAGACCGGATAGGTGTATCTGTATCTGAAATCATACAGCGATATTTTTTTATGAAACAATCAATGAGAGGAAAGGGCAAAGATTTTTTACATCAATAGAGAGAAGAATTCACAAAAGACGTCTTAAATGTGTCCATCGCCAGTGACACCACTATAAAGCGTGCACGTTCTCCCTGCAAGGCCGTTGCTTCTTTCTTTTTATGGATACTAAGAACAAACATGACAAGTATAATTTATGTTCTTGTCATCCTACTCACAAAACCCAAAGTAAGCACTGATGAATAAACTTACTGGGCAAAAAGATGACTTTAGGAAAAAAAAATAAAAAAAAGAGAAAATAGAATAGGAGCCAAAAATACACACAAGCCATTTATTTTGTGACAGGTAGGATTTCATCGAAGTCAGCTGTGACTAGGGCACACATACCTGATTTTGCAGCCTGTTCTGCCTTCCCTTGTTTGCGATCTATATTCAAAGGCAAAGGCTGGAGATGTGATTGCCAACAGGGACACAGGAGTAATTTAAAAACAATCCCAGGCCATGGGGTGAATTTATAAGCCGTGGTTAAATGAGAACGCTGGGTAAGGAAGGACGGGTCCTAGACAGGCGATGGATGACTGCGTAAGAGGACGCGGGGCATGTTGAGAACTTGGATATTCTGCTGCACCTGCTGCTTGCACGATTACTCATTGTTACGCATTCAAGGTCTCCATGTGAACCGCTCTCTCTCTCCTGCATAACAAGCTCCACTTTATACCCAAGACCATTCTCCCACTAGGCACATGAATCTGAAGCTCCCTTCAACACACACACACACACACACACACACACACACACACACACACACACACACACACACACACACACACACACACACACACACACACACACACACACACACACACACACACACACACACACACGTAAATAAATAGATCCTGCCCAGAAAACGCAGACACACACTTAACGTAATCAGCCTGTCAACTGTTTACAGGACATTCCGATGTAAATGCACGTTCAAGCGCTGATATGTGAAGGGTGTGTGCTCATGATGGATGGGCGTCTGCTTTCTGCTCATATCGACAGCAGGAGTCAAGGTCAAGCACATGGAGCTTCTGTGTGCGCTGCAGAAGTTCACGAGGCACTTCCCCGAGAGGAGCATGCGTCACACAAGGCACCAAAGAGCTGCATGTAATTGGGATACAATGACTTTTGTAAAAGTGTCAGCTGTAGGTCTCGTTTTATATCATGGCCTTTCACAGGATGTCACTCTCATTTGCTTTAGCTCTTTGAGAAATGACTTTCCCCCAAAAAAAGGTCACGACTGTCTGACTAGTCCTTGTGTCAGAGCGAGATAAGACACAACAATGTGCCCTCAACTGGTAATTAATGCTGTGGCTGGGTCGGGTGTGGGGCGACTCGGGTGTGGAGCACGAGTGGTTTAGTGGGGAAGGTAAGCACGGGCAAACGTCTCGCGAAGAGGACATAATGGGAATGGGCATTGTGGGACAGCTCATTCATTATAAGGTTGATAAGACGGTTTGGCGGATATGATCTGACAGTGGGAGCCGTGCACCCCTGCATATAGGTGAGAAAGAGATAATGTTCACGGGCGCATGCTGGACTAAGGCCACATTCAGAGCAGCTTCAGAAACAGGTTTATTGGAAAAACGATAGTTTAAATACAAGGAATTTGCCTTGGTATTAGAACTGTTTCCAAAAAATAAAATCCCACTAAAAGATTCCCCTGATGCGCTCTATTCAGTAAAAATCAGTATTGGGCAAATTAATTATTAAGTTATCATGATTTGTTAATCTTGTAAGACCTAGTTTCTGGTGAGAATTTTTAGATGTTTTTACAGGATAAAGAGACAGAATTGAAACCTGTTTAACTACCTACCAGCTTATAATACATAATTAAATTAACTAAATGCAAGATTTTTCAATAAAAAAACCACAATATTTTATGGATAACAATAACAAAGTAAAAAGATAACATTTAGAATTTTTGACATTTTACACCGACTTTGGGGTGTTTAAAATATTTTTGGGGGATGGTTGTGTGAAAAAAAATGTATGGATCTTTGTATACCAACTGCTATTTCAAAACAAAACAACAAAAAAGGTCGGTATTGACGATTTCGCCTATCAACAATCTGCAATCGGTATTGTCTGCAAAAGATCATGATCGGGGAATCTCTAAAAGTCATATCTGCTGAGTCGATCAGTGACTCAAAACCGGGATACGATATCAGCGGAAAGTTTTGTGATCTGTTGCATTCGTTGCCGATTGTGAAGATAAAATTAAGGAAGCTGAATAAAGACGCTGGGGTCTTCAGTAACACACACATTGCAAAGTAAATACGGTTACTGCGGGGAGTATAATTTCCTGATGAGATTTTCACCCTCTGGTAGAGCTGTGGAGCTGTTTTTCTAATAGGTCCCCCTGTCCTTTTATCTACATGTGCATGTCCTGGTGCACACGAGCCTGCACACTACTGCCAATTAGGTAACACACCAAGACACGAAACAATGTGCCAACGACGGCACGGAGGACAAAGACTGCAAGCTAGAAAACACTGGTATTAACAATGCAGGATTTGAAACCCTTTGCAAATACTAAGAGAAAGCTAGAGCTTGTGAATACACACTATGTGTTTTGGCTCAGATTCTACATGTGTATTATGTGCCTCTGGATGACACTAAAGAATTCCCTCTGATCCTGTGGCCCTGCCCCATGATCTGAAGGTTCAGATGAGCATCTCTAAAGTGATTAGTTCTGGGTGCAATGACCTATGGAAGGCTGAGAAAACAGAGGGAGACAGGCTGAGGCTCTACTGTGTGAGAGAGAAAGAGGTGAGCCCGGATGGCCATGCTTACACTCTACACTGTTAGTCCACATTGTTGACTCTGACCTGTTTGATTTAATTGTTACATTGAAAGTTAATTTGAAATCACTGTGAGATAGCGGTCCAATCACACAGACGTACATACAGCTCTCACCCACCAACGTTCATTTCTCCTTCATTCCAGGCTGCACACTTGCTTTGTTCCGTCTTTCTCTAACTAACATGTTTGCTTTCCTGTCTCCATGTTACCCATTGTCCAGACTGATGTTTTAATACTATTGTAACCTTGGGTGCGTTCAGTTGATGTAATGGTCTTGGGATTAAAATGATATATTTGTGTGTGAGACTATATTGCACGGCTAAAAGAAAGTAATGTTAAAATGTAATGTTTCGTGCCTTTGAATGTTGTTTATTTGGGGAAAAATAAGTCTCCAATGATGTGGGAAATGAATTTAGGGGGGTTTCAGATTTTTAGGAGTGAGCCTCAATTTTTGTAAATATCTATTTTTCACAAATCTGCCCTTTGGGAGGCAAACACATATTTGAAAAAGTTGTCTCAAATAAACTTTTTTCTCTGCCTGACACTGTGGCTGTGCCATTCAATGGTTGGTTCAATATATTTTAGCCTAAAACATTACATGCATGGTATATTCCAGTGTTTGAAATTATACCATAGCTACCGGGGAGCTCTATTGTACACAGTACTGTATTGTACTATGTTATAGTCATCTGTAGTGGTTATTTGCATAAAAACACAAATGATTAGTAAATAATTGATTGAATTTATATTAAAAAATTTGCTATGATTAAGAAAAATCTTGGCATTAGTAGTTTTAAATATGTAGCCTATTAGAATCTACTTAAAGCTAGTGTTAGAAAGTTAGACAGGTCATAAAGTAACTCCACGCAGCCTCCGTTAATGATCGCTCCATTATTTAGCCAAGCAGGACTTTGCTGTGTGAGCGAAAGCAGGCACATGTTTAGATTCCTTGCCCAATGATGTAAGGCCTTGACATTTCCGCGCAGCAATGTCCTTTTCAAACACTCCTCAAGTTGTTGACAACCACAAAGTGAGCATGAAGTCATCGGCGACAACCAATGAGGCAGCAGGAGGACGTCCGGCCCCTCCTTCCCAGGAACCAGTCGTGCTCCTCACAGAAGTCGTGCTGCAGCAACAACAGGTCCTCACAAAGCCAGGAAGGAAAAGACTGAGAGCGGAGCAGCTGTGAGGCATCTGGATCTAGGCCATGTGAGTAATTGAAAACAATACGACGCTAATGAGATTACATCATATTACCCTGGGAAAACTGCCTTTAGGTGATTTGCTGCATTACTTCAAATCTGTTTGACTTGATAGAATAAAAACACAGTCAGTCAGTCAGTCAGTCAGTAAGAAGACTCAAATTTATATATTTGAAAGTACCCCAAACTTTAAACCTAAAGGATAACAAGTGAATCAAACAAATCTACACTCATCACAAAATCCACATCGCACCCTTAAATCCACTGAGATTCCACTGCGGCATAATCAGCATCTGTTGGCTACACAGGCAGAATTACTTCAGTTCTGAACAGTACTTGATGTTCAAAACTGTAGCTACAACCTGAATATGAGATCGGAGCACAGAGATTTGAAATTTTAATCAAAAAATGTCTCTGACACAATTAAGCTTAGATGAAAAGAGGGGCAAACACACACACCAGGATTTCATTTGAGTTTTAACACCAGAAAAACAGATATTTCTCTTTGATAATGTCTCATCCTTTGATTATCTTTTAGCTTGTAAAACCCAGCAAACTGCCCAAAAACATTAAAGCACTGAGTAAACTGCAAATCCCAATGTAATTACGGTCTTGAAGAAAAATAACAAAATTTCACCAGAGTATGCTATTCACATTTAATAAGATACAGATTTGACCAGTACACAGCCACAATGAAATGCAGCAGAAAAACATTCGGTTTGCCCTTTGAAGAAATATGGTATGTGGCCAGAATTAAATAGGTGTTCTCTGGGGAGGGATTTGAGGTTTGATTTGATGTTGGAGTTGTTTACTGGTGCCTGGGTGGAGCGGTTGTAGGAATAAGAGCTATTGATCATTGTCCAATGTCTTAAATGTTAGTTATGATTTTCCAACTACAGGTTGGTTCATGCGAGACTGAATCACACGATTCTGCACAAGCACATATGGTACCAAGGTTGCAACAGAACACAAAACAAATCTCCCAATCAGGATCGTATTAAGGTTTTGAGTCAAACAAAAGAAGCTAAAATAACTTTTAGAGATGCCTCGATCATGTTATTTTGCCATCGATACCAATTGCAGATGGTGATGAGCCTTATTGCACAATACAGATTGTTTTGGTTGTTTTGTTATAGCAACTGTTACACAAGGCCCATACTAAATTGTTTTACCACTGTACTGAAAAATAATTTCAACCGCCCCAGAGTCAGTTTGAATAGTAAAAAAATCTAAACGTTATCCCTTTTACCATTAACTGTCCTTTACAGTTATCTGGGTAAAAATTGATTAGTAAGTACAATAATGTATTTTTAGTGATATAAAAATAATTTAACCGTACACCTCACAGATCAATTAAACCAGGTTACACCACTACACTGTAACTACACAAAGAGATAGGAGGAAGGATAAGAACACTAGAGAGCATGCACACTCCGACACACACTTGGGTCAATACTCTCATCAGCTCATAAATTAATAAGGGTGGTCCAGACATCCCTTTGGTAATGAGACAATTAACTCCTCATCTGGCATTGTCATCCGGCAGCTCTGGAACGTCAGAACAGCTGGCAGCCGTGAGCGCAAGAGTCAGAGAGGAGGGTGGAGGTGACGGGGGAGGTCAGGGAGGAGGGATGGTGCAGAAACAGGTAAAAAACGTAATTCAAGTCAAGTCAGAGACGAGGTCCGCCGAAGGAAAAGGCGAGGGAATAGCAAGAGAGGGGAGCAAGTCAAAGGCCGATGAGGAGGATGAGCGAGAGAATAAAGCAGAAATGAGAAAGAGATTGATTGAGAAGACGGGAGAAAAGGGGGGAGGAAGAGCGAGCGTCAAAACTGAAGCAATTACCCGCGGTACAATGTTCCTGTCTTTTCTTCTCGCTGCAGCACTCGTGGGAGAGAGCAGAAGATGTGAGAGTGCTTTGAGAGGTCAGCAGAGCGGAACTGTATCTTCTCTGACCCCCATCATCAACAGGACGGTCCCTCGGTGAGTTATGGGGACACTTATAGTGCACACAAGCGGTCCATATGGTCGGGTATACATCGGCACAATCATAGTGAAGACACGGCACACATTGGGGAATATCCACAGATGAAGTGAATGAAGAACGTTTGATGCACTCTTTCCACTTGAATCTATATACAAAATGTCTGACTCAAACCCTGTGCCATCAATTATTCAGATTGATATCAGTGTGAAGTGTTCTTAAGCGAGTGGGAAGTCATCCTTTTGCAGCAGAACTGCCGGCAACACATCATCTCCCCGGTGTGCTCCTACGCAGTACAGCATTTGCGCATGACAGTTTTCTAGTGTATGTCCAACCGGCCCACTATGGACAACCCCATTTAGCATGTAATCACGTCTCAATAAGGAATAGTATCTCAACACCGCCCGGATCAATGCTGCCCAGCGCAGCATTGATCGGACGAGACTCATTCGTGTGCTGCTGCTCCGTGGTGCAAAATGCAGGATGCCAGAGGACGGAGATGTATGAAGGAGGTGTAACTGCTGCGTCAGGGAGGCCGAGAAGGAAAAGGGGGGAGGATCGATACTACGTCATTATTATGACGTAGTATCGATTCGAGTTGGAAAACAAGCCCAGGATGCAGGAAGCTGCAGGGGAGCGGATGCTCAATCGATCCCGTCCCCGGTGCCAGACAAAGCACACAGGATTATAGATGTTTGCAGGGAGAAAAGAATGGAGAGGAGAATGCATGGATGTAAGACAGGAAGACAGCGAGGTAAAGACAGATGGGACAGATACATCTGGGGGGCCGGCAACAGAAAAAAGGGAGTTTTGGTTAAATAAACCACAGAAAAAAATAGTATTCAACTTGCTATGGATTTGACTCTTTGCCAAGTCCCGCCCCTCAAACACAGACTGTCCAATCATAGCGTGTCACCAGTTTCAACCAGGGTCCGACAGCTATCCTGCTCTGCTCCATGGACTCGAATGCGATCGTTTCTTCTTTTTAAGTATTGTTGTGGATTTCCAGCTAGTCATGGTTAAACCTTGTGTAATACTCTCAAAGACTTCCATACAATCTGACTTCTTTTTGCAACCGGAGGAGTTGCCCCCTGTTGGTCAGTAGATAGAATGCAAGTTCTAAATCACTTCCGAATTGGTTGTCACCTCCTTAATGTCATTGTCTTCTGTCTCAATCACCAGGTGTCCTGTTGGTTGTATTTACACTGTGATCTTTAGGATTGAGCTTCTATCTTTATCTTATTAACAATTTTTTTCCTGCTGAACGGGTTCGACATCTTGAATATATCTTTTAAACGCATATTGTAGACCCTCCTCTCTGCTTCTCTCTAAAATCGCTTTTTTGTTTAAGCAAAAATGAGATAATGTTCATTCAGGGAGTTTTGTACAGTGTTGGTCCATGGTAGCTCTGACAGCTTGACAGAGTAGTAGTTGGGCTGCGGCTTAGCGAAGGGTCAATTTACATCACGAGAATCCTAATACTACAGATGTGATTTTATGTTAAACTGACTCTGCAAATGGTATTATATAACAGTCAATTGCAATTAGCATGAAACAGTGTGCTTGGAGCCAAGCACGGTCATAATCCGACCAATGTGTGGACAGAGAGCATCACTAGGCCTCCTCACTTTATCCCTCTCCCCTTCATACTCACTCCAAAGAGCAGTGGGGGAATTTGATACCAGTTGAATAATTTTTTTTAATGCTTTTGAGGAAATGGAAATAAATACAGGAACGAGCAGGTTTTATCTGTGGTGAATTCTCCCCAGCTTGCATCTGCTCTTGCTGGCAGTTTCTGCATTGTGTTGGAAGGGCAGACCATCGCTGATGCAGAGCCACAGATGGGGAATGATGTTGACCAGATTGTATCTCTGCAGCCTTGAAAAAAAAAAAAAAAAAAAAAGGCTTAAAAACCTGCGTCCGCTGGGGATTACTGGCATCTTGTAGGAAATTGGCCTAATCCAAAACAAATCCAGTGGGATATGTTCTCGTAATTCATTGATTGTGGGGAATGTCCTTTTAACCACGCGTTTGACAGACCTTTTGTTGTCATGGCTGCGGCCTCGAGACATCATTCAAACAGACGCTATTAGCCAGCAGAGACTCTACTTCATGCAAAAAAAATGGTTTTCTGTAGGAATAATGTTTGTCAGATTAACACCTGATTTATACTATTTATATTTGACACTTTGAAGGCCTCATCCATACCCATAGTTAACTATTATTTCTGACTGAATAGTATTCCTACATCAGGCTTTATCTTAACTGTGCTGTTTACCTGTGACAATTATAGTTTTGTGAGTTTTTTGAGTCACAATACAGTTATTCATTAATGACATAATGTTCACACACACACACACACACACACACACACACACACACACACACACACACACACACACACACACACACACACACACACACACTCCACTTGGTGCTTCACCCAAACCTCCTCCTCCTCCTCCTCCTAAATTGGAGTCAACAAGAGCAGACCTAGTGTTGCCATATGTTTTGTCAGGGCCCTCCCTGAGAGAAGTGTGGCCCCTGCCCTCCTCACCTCTCTCTATGTCCCCGCAGGGTACCGGTCGCCCGCTACCAATTAGCCTCGGCTTATGACCCAACTAACCAACCCCTTCTCCCTGGCAAAGCCCCTTACATAAAGGGATCAGGAGTAGGACATATGCCCCTGTGTCTCGTGACGCTGCCGCAGACCCCGCAGACCCCGCAGACCCCACGCCCCCACAGCCGAGGCCTGTGGATGACGGATGAGGCAGAAAAAAGGCAACAAGGATGGGGAGAAACAGAAAAGAAACATGAAAAAAAAAGAAAGAATGAAGGAGGGAAGGGGGAGCCGGAATGAGACGGTGTATCGCAGTTGCTACGACGGTCATTCCTCCACCATTATTATAAAACTTCTGTGGAGGGAGCAGCCGAAGAACGTGTTTTAGAGACCTAAAAAAAGGCCCACCATCAGTTGTGTGTGCTATATTATACTATATATAGTCCATTTCGCTAAAAGCCACAAGACTACCTTGGCAAAAGCAACAGTTTTACCTCGCACAAGACGGGAGTAGCAGGTCTACAGCTGTATCGATAGGTTAGTTAACATTGTGTGCCTTTCGGATCCGAACTAACACACAGTTTGGTGTCCACACAACAATACCTTGTTGAGCTTCCGTGCTGGTACTCCAATCTGCCTTTTCAAACTGGGGCCGTGACGACCTCCATCTAAGTTACTTTAGGCACTGATTGTTGCTAAGGATATGCAAAAACCTACGTCAGAAGGGCTTGGGGAAATAGCATATTGATGCTTAAACATACATACTTCTGGATTGATCCTGTCATTATAGGACGAGCGGCAGAATACGCCTTCTCTTCTCCGGGGAACATAACAGAGGGGAGTGGGAGGACCAAAGGTGTTGCCATGGTGGGGCCTGTGCATTAATTACAAGACTATGGTAGAAGGCGGGTTGCTGCTGTCTCTTCACATTGACATACAAACACTGATCCTCTCTGATCTCCTCCCATAGGAGGCATCAGCAGAGCTCTCGTTTCACCTGCATATTTCTTTGCAGAGATTGTGGTCCAAGTCTCGGTGCATTATCCCTGTGTTGCTTTTGTTATCAATAAGTGAACAGAGACCCGTCACCACCACAGAATGAACAGAACCCTTATCAGTCAGGCACTGTCCCAAATCAACACCTGCTCTCACTGTTAGTGGTTACCATCCTATTCTCACCTTTATGCCGTCTCACACCCTCCTTCAGTGCATCTCCTCCCTTTTCTTACCCTATCTGCTACTTTCTCCTCTTCTCCTCCCCTCTCCATCCTTCTCCATCAGCCCCCTTCCCCACAATCTCTGCTCGTGCAGCTAAGTTTTACCGAACAGCAAGCTGCCATAGCAGTAATAAAAGCTGCCCCTGAGTCAAATTGCATGGCAGCGAGAGCGCAGCGAGAGGTGATTGCGCCACAGATTGCCTTTTGTGACCTGCCACCTTGAGGTCTATAGGTTGGAGCATGGTGACCTTCCTGTGTTCGGACCGATATCTTATCTCTGTCTCAGGAGGGGCGCTGGGGATGATGGATGTCTGCTTAATGGGCCTCCTGTTTCAATCTTGATCAACTCGATTTGATGACACTGCTGATGTTATTGATTAAACAGCATTCTATCTGGTTCCTAAAGGGCTACAAAGAGAATATAAGCCTTATTGTTTTCTTGAATATACTCAGCTTGCCTTTTAAACAACTTCTCCAAATCTTCGCCTGTTTTATGTAAATACTTTGACTAATGCTGGTTTCTCAAAGAAACTACAGATAATGTCCGGAGAATCAGGTACAGTTGTTGTCCGAGTTTCCCTTTCACACATGAAGCACAAAAGCTGCGTCTTTGTGTAAATGACCCTTCTTCATGCTAGAATTCTTCCAGTTTCACGCCACCTGACAGAACCGTCCTTAACATGGCCGACCGCTCGCCGTGAATTCTCAGGACAATGATACATGGGCTTGATCGGACATTACAGACTTTGTACTAGGGAATAGTATTGTCAAAAATATCGAAGTAGCTATATTTAATATTTGAAATAGTTTTAATACTCTTTGTCTGTCCTAAAGATACACAGATGTGTGAGTTGAAACACACAGCTATTTATCCTTTAATAAAAATCCAAAAATAATATCCCCTCAATGTTGTGCCAATTTTTTCCCAGGGTATCGAAAATGATGACATTTTTCAAGTTATTGTATCAAAGCTTGAAATTCCAGTATGATGAGCTGGCAGGGTAAAGTCCATCTTATGTACGGTTCAACTGATTCGGATGTTTCAGTTCTCACGCAGCTCCCCCTGGGTAATGCCTACATAATTTCATGGTTGCAGTTTTTGTGTGAGAGGGGCTCAATGCCACGTATAAGCCGAGAGCAGGAGGGGGGGTAGAGTTTTCTCAATCACATAAGTGCTCTTTCGGCTAAAAAAAAAAAAAAAAAAAAAAAAAAAAAAAAAAAAAAAAAAAAAAAAAAAAAAAGACTGTAGATTGGAATGGATCTTGGATTTATTTCATCGGCAGGTGGTCACACAAATCCCAGGTGAAATCTCTAGAGCGGTCAAGGTCACTGCTCTCGCGGCCATGAACACTCGTGGTTCAACCCCCGAGGGCACTGCAGCTACCTGAATGGCTAAGTTGGCGTGTGGATGGGGGAGGAGGTGGGGTGGGGTTGACGTGGGCAAGTCCACCAGAGGGTAAGATAAGTGAGCCTGTACACGAGGCTGACGATTGGAAGGTTACAATATTATCACGTTTTTTTTTTTCTGGTGACACTTGAGAGAGAAGACAAAAAATGTTTTATGTTTTTTACACACTATTATTTCTGACTGAATAGTATTCCACACACACACAGTTTACAGTCACACAGTTATTCATTAATGACATAACACACACACACACACACCCCCTTCCCACACACACACACACACACACACACACACACACACACACACACACACACACACACACACACACACACACACACACACACACACACAAACAAACACAAACACAAACACAAACAAACAAAAAGCATCCCCAGACTACACAGACCGAAATTTGAGCACATAGGCCAACATATACACAATAGATACGATTACAATAGTGAAGTACTAAAACCTATTTTCCTTTGTTTATCTGGCACAATCACTTCTAAAGAATCAATACGACGCACCTAGCTCTTCCGTGAGCACCGTAAAATGCAATTCCACCTCACACCAAGTCAGGCAGGAAAAAATGAAACAAAGCGAGTATCTAGTGGCGGCGTATCGATTATGGTCCAGTCACTACGTCTGGGGACCAATTTAGCTCAGCGAGGTTCAGGCTTTCCGACACGCTGTCTGGCATGAGGTTTTTAAACAGGTACTATTTGTTTGAAAAATCATCAATTTACTGACATTAAAGTGCAAATGGGTTTTTGCTTTTTGCATTACAATAAAAAAGCCCTGAAAATCAATACTGACATTTACTCACATTCTGAATATGCAAGAAAGTGTTTTTTGTAGTATGCAAATGCAAGAGAAATATTGTTTTCACTCAATACTTACAATCTTCACAATGTGTTACATTTTATGATGATCCACTTAAACTGAATTTGCAACAGCACTATCCTGTAAATAAACTTTATTCCATAAAATTAAGGGTAAAATGAGTTTAGCTGTGTTTACCATCTGCTACATTTGCATGTATTAAAAACATACCAGCAGCTTATTTTCCCCTCGTAGGTGAAATACTGCTGCACATAACTTACAGAGCTCAAAGATTTGCATATTCTTGGCGCTCAGTGTGAAGACCTCTAGAAATATTTCAACTTTAAACTATGGGCTATGTTGCGAATAGTCTTCCTGTGGTCACTTAGCAACTACAGGCGCCTCGAAGAATGCAAAACTTCTGATCAATGATACCAAGAGGTGCCATGCCTTAAGGCCTCCGATTGATTTTAATGTTTTATAGAGCATATGTTTTTTTTCTACTTTTGACTCTAGGACTGCACAATGAGTTTCTACACAGCACAGAATTACCAAATTGTCATAAAGTTAGTATCCAATCCTCAGAAAAGTTTTAGATGGAAAAGGAGAGAAGGCTTCAGACTGTGATTGCTTCTATCTTGCTGTGCAGCGGGAGGACAAAGAGAAGAGGTTACTGGCTTGGCTGAGCTGGAGGCTGACAGCTCTGAGAAGCTCTGGGCAGAGTCAGATAAAGATATCAGAGTGGTGACACACACACACACACACACACACACACACACACACACACACACACACAAATGCTGGATGGGAGACATGAGCTCTCTCTGATTCTAAACGCTGAGTGTTTTCTAGTAAGTGTAAGAGGTGATGGAGGATGAGGAGGCACTATCGAGAAGAAGGGCAGAAACAGACAGCGGGGAAAGACTCGATAAACAAGGTCTCGGGGTTGAAATGAAAAAACAAATCTTTGGCTGTGTTACATCATGTTATGGGATGGTTTGCACAAAAGGTCAGTGCTCTTTGCGTCAAGATGTTTTAAGTTGCAACCGATGACTACAACTATTACTCTGCCCTTAAGCAACAAGTAAGGATTCTGGGTGGACAAAAATGTGATGCGATATTGACCAACAGGCCAGCAATTGTAAGTCTGGTCAGTGCTTAAGAGCAGCGCTACTGATCAATACTGCTCAGTGTAGAGAAGGGTACACATTGCTGCACACAGGGAAAAAGAAGCGCATGGGCATAAGCACACACTGAAACACAGAAAGATCTCAATATAACAAATTAAAAAGGTCCCTGCACATGTTTCTGTGAGGATATCATTTCTCAACTCACAGCTCCACATTCACTTTTAACCTTTCTCCGGAGACTATTCAGGGAACAGAGAGTGACACAGCACTGAGGCATGCGTGGAAAAAAAAGGCCTTGAAATCGGCGAGTCTTGGAGCCAGGACGGCCTGAGAGATTTGTTAGGAAACACAGAAAATCTGGATGGAGAAAGAAAAAGAAAATCTCTTGGATTCTATACACATGCTGCAGCTGCCTCTACCGAGCACACACGTATGTCAGATAACCGTGCAAAACCCCAACACAGAGAGATTTAATCATCACTGGAGTTTTCGCACCTGTTATTGTACGATTAAATGTAAAAAGAATAAAATGCGACCGGCTCTTTTATTACATCGTTCTACATCAGTAGACTCTCTTTGGGATTTATTAGATGAAAATCTAGGGGGGGGGGGGGGATGAAGCCAGATGAAAGAAACACAAACACAGACAGGGAGCTGACACAATGTAGCAACATTAAAGCGGTTCCTACTTTAAAAGAAACAGCTGCTCACAGAAGAGGCTACTACCGACAAAACAGACACGACTAACTCGTACACGACCACGCCCTTTCCTCTAACACACATACACGCGCTCGAATCCATAGTTCACTTAACAATGACTTGGCGCTGTGTTCAATGGACTACAACAAAGTATGTATGTCAGAGTGTGCGTGTATGTGTGTTAAGAAATGCCCCAGCTGGGCTCCAGCAGAGTGCAGCATAACACACTCCTGTTGTTCTTCCTGACCCCCCAAGACAAGGCTTGGCCAGGCACGCACAGAACCTCACACAACCTTAAACTCCTCCTGACTGAGCCACCCGTCTAAAAACACACACACGCACGCACACGCACGCACGCATGCCCTACTCAAAAAGTGCTTCCTCCCTCCCTGAAGTCTGAACAGGGATCAGGGTTGAACAATGAGCTCTATTAGCCCACCCTCGGCTCCCTCCCTTTCTCAGGAGAGATCTTTCCTATAGTTGTGTGATTACCTTGAATGACTAATAACACCCCTGAGCAATAAAAAAAAGAAAAAAAAGAAATAATTGTGTAAACTTGTCTGCGGAAAGAGATCTTGGCCCTGAAGGCAGCAATAGTAGTTGGCTCTTTGGCTGCCACCGCGTGCGAGTCACTCCTTTTTGGCTTGCACAGTGAGCGAAGCACAGCGGGGTAAAGCATAAATAAAAGTGTAAGGACCTCATTTTATTTAGTCGTTTGCACATTAGATGAACCCTGCACTTAAAAGAGGTCAGGATTAACAAGCGGTCAGCTCTAAATCAACACTATATATATATATATATATATATATATATATTTATGAATATAAGAGGTAAACAAAACCTTCTGTCTAGACAGCGCACACACACACACGGATCCATGCAGGGCAGGACTTCATTAAGAAAATACAAACTGTTAATCATCAAGGCCAATGCTCTCTGGCTGTCTCTATGCGTCAAAGCCATGCCGGCTAGATGAGCAGGGCTCACTTCATACTGTTTGGAGACACACCGTCCCAAAAAAAGTTCCACTTCCTTTCAACTCTTCACCTCAGCATTTCATGCGGCTCTCCTGTGAGGCATTTCAAAGCGCAACCACTTCAAACAAACAGGTTCATTGCACCAATGGGATTTTGTATATCTTTGGGCGGTTTTCAAAGAGAATACGTTCTTATTGTGGCCACAGTGCAGCAGTGTTTGAGGATATTGTCACTGTTTTTTGGGGGGTTTTTGCACCACGTGGGCAGCAGCTCAATCCCAATGCCCAGCATGTGACCGGCAGACCAAATGCAGAGCGGCCGACTTAAACCATCACATGCTTTTAACTTATGCTCCACCGGTCAGAAGTAATCTGCCCCGATTGGCAGACGCATCAGATATGAAATGTGCTTTAAAATCACATGCTGCCCTCACGCTGGGCTGCTGGAGGCTAATCCCAAAAATCATTGATATTCAAGTCAAACATGAGGCTGGATGTCAGTCAAACAGAGCAAAGTCCAGACCCGAGCAAACTCTTTATCAGAGGAGAATTTCCTCGATTGTGTGTTTTTTTAAATACTCAGTAGGAGCACTAAAAGAAAGATGATTAAAAGAACACAACAGGTGTCTTTTTTTTAAGTCAAAAATATGTTGCAGCTCAAATGTAATAGAGAGGTTGAGATGTTGAAATAGAGCTGTAGCTGCAGGCCGCCACCAGTAAGCAAACAGTCGAGCTTGTACTGGAATATTTACACAGACCATCTTATCTCGCTCCAAAAAGGGACCAAAGCATGCAGGTCTATATCTGAGGGTTATGTGAAGGTAAATACATGTCAACACACTTGACTGCTGCAGGCAACTAGTTCCTTCCAAAGCAATTAAGCGTTTAATTGTATATATGTTTGGTGCTAAACAAAGGTCTCAGCACAGTCACCGACAGCGGACTGGTTGGATTTAAGACAACACTTGGACGTTGATTGACAACTCAGACACAGGAATGCAATCCACCCACATACAGTACACCAAGAAACTATATACAAACACGCACCACAGTTAATACAGAATTTCAGTCCAGCCATCAGGAAACAGATTTTCAAGTCAAAAGGCTTTTAGAGTGGAATCTGTAATCATGATTTATTTCTTTTTTTGCTACCACCGCACGGCTTTGTGCATTCGTGCGAAAAACATCAACATGTCGAAGTTTCAGAGTCCGCCGACTATCTCTCTGCAGCTTAATGACCCGGCTCGAGACGGACACCGCTGAGCGACCGGATTGGCGGCAATCAACGCATGATTGTTGTGACATTTCCGACCAGGCGTTGTCCGCAATTGGCCTTAATTCAGCGGGCGCTGCCGATGACTTAATTTAGCCCTCCTCCCCGCAACTAACAGACAGCGTGGCTCATCTCCTCCCAGATGGGGCGTAGGGCTTAGATCAGACCTCCTCCTCCCCTAATCCTCCTCTCTTTTTCTCTCCATCTCTCTCTCTCTCACTCTCCGCCTCATTGTTTTTCCTCTTCTTTCTCTCTGTTATTCTACTTTCTGCACTGAATTGAAACAGCCTGCGACAGAGAATGTCAAACCCTTCTCGTCCTCATTACAGAGCTTCCCGAGGCGCCCCTTGCCACCAAGAGGCATTCATTTCTGATACACTTCCAGAGCTTTCAACCCTGTTGCTAGCTACCAAACACAAAGGCGAACATTGTTGTCTCAGAGATGAATTATTATTATTAACTCACATTTCCATATACTTTCTTTTTATTTCCATGTAGACTGATTTCTCTCCCAGTTTTGTTTATGAGTGATAGACTGGAGCAGATAATTGATCATAAATCAGGTACAGCAACTATCTGTGCTATTACAAATGGGAATATATTATTAATGTATCATCAAATGGCCTTTGATTCCACAAGATTGGCAAGGAGGGCTCAAAATAGACTATGCTTGGAGCAGGGTTAATAAAGAAAAAAATATGAGAGAGTAGTGGATGTGAAACAGATCAAAGAGATGCAGAAAGAAAAAAAAACACTTGCAAGCTTGAAAACTAATCCCAAACAGAAAAATGCCACAAAGCAGACTTCAGGATTGTATAGTTTGACAGAATATCGCTTCATACTGCAGCAAGCGTGTCTGTGTGTGTGTGTGTGTGTGTGTGTGTGTGTGTGTGTGTGTGTGTGTGTGTGTGTGTGTGTGTGTGTGTGTGTGTGTGTGTGTGTGTGTGTGTGTGTGTGTGTGCATGTGCATGTGTACAGCTACAGTGCTGCATTACCAGAAAATAAGTTAAACCTGGTTCCCGGAGAGATCCCCAGTAGGGCTGGGAGCACACTAATTGGTCTCACTGCACTGTTTTCCTCCCATTCTCCAAGTCGAGATGAGATGATAAAAAAGGCCCTTTTCACATTCCCCGGTCATATTCCGCACCTATTTAACAATACACGCAAAATAAACTATTTCTTTGTATTTTATTATCAAAATCTAATAAGCTTCTCGTCAAGTAAAACAAAATATGAAGTGTGCTTACGTAAGCTACTACCAACAAATTATATTATATATAATTAGAATGAATATATTTATAAAGCTCCATATTGCACTGCATTCCCACTTTTTAGCGGTCAAATCAAATGCAAAGGATTTGATGCAGATCCCTTTTGTAAATGTACACCGCTCAAATATTCCGTTACACTGGAGTATATTTCACAAAGACATTCACACAGACGTTCTAACTGCTCACCGGGACTTTAAACACAAATGTGCAATGCACACAGTCACACAAACCCAACCACACTCATCTTTGCTCTGGGTTCACCCCAAAACCCCTTCATCTGGTCTGAGTCTGAAAGTATTCAGTTTAGCGGTCCGCGGGTGAGCGGTCAGGGTTAAAGCGGTTAATGTAAACCTCTGTGTCATTTTAAACCCTGCGCTGTGAGCCTTTCTCTTTAAATCTTTAAAGGGAGAAAGACAATATAATGTACCTCCATTCTCAGGGCTCGGATGTAGGCAGGTGTAATTGATACTGTTTGGTATTTAGACACCGTGGCTCGATACTCTCATCCTGGATACTGTCATCAGGTACACTCGTTGTCAAGGACAGCAACAGACTGAACTCTTGTCAGTCAAGTGCCCGGGGAGTTTAAGAGTCGCAGGTTTGAAACTACAACCTCAGATGTCATCATTCTTCAATCTGGACCAACAGGCTCCTCATGGAAATACAATACTGCTTAGAAACTCCCCCGAAACCAACAAACAAGTGTGGCTAGTTTTACAAACATGGCTAACAGGCCAGCCTCCCTCTGTAGACAAAGGGGAGGTGCTGAGGAGGAAAACTCATGTGTATCAAACCGCATCATCTGCACCTGCTCCCTATGAACCAAAGAATGTCCTGAACAGTGTTGTTGCTCAGTGTGGTTGCTGCCAACTTTGGGGAGTCATTATTTACCATCACATTGAGATGCACGATCAGCCTTTTTTCAGTCCTGATACCGATACCTGGACTTTGGCTTTCTGTCGCTGCCGAGTACCAATCCAACCAGTGTTTTATTAATAACATGCATTCCTCACTGTGTCAAAGGTGACTGGGATCATTCTTTTAAGTGATAGACAACATCAGGCTTGTCTTTTCTGACGTAAAATTGTAAAACTAAACACTACCAATAAATACATGGATACAACTTTACTGACTTGTTATCTGTTATTGAAATAATTCATAGACCAGAAACTTCAAAATCAACAATGATTACAGTTCAAATGTAAAACATTTAAAGCAGCAACAGTTTATAATGAAAGAATGAATTCAAATTCTGGTATTTGATGTACATTGTATATAAACATCGCCCCTTTGTCACCAATACCAAATGGGATTTTTGAATCAGGATCAGCCCAATATCCAAAAACAGAATCCGTGCAATCCTACTTTCACATCAAAAACAACAACACTCGAGTCACCGCTGTAGGTTCACTGAACATGACATCTTTTGACGATGTTTACATGAGCTGCATTAGGGGCATTGTTCCCCTTCCCATCAACGGACCCTGTTCCCTTTGAGGCAGGCAAGCACTATAAGCCACGCAGACGAAGAGTATAAAGCCTGCTCTACTTTAGCCAATCTCCCACATAAACCATCCATAGATGAGCAAGAGGGAAAACAGAAGGACAGAGGAGATAAAAAGAAGAAGAAAAAAAAAAAGGGCGGACCGCCGGGGGGGGGGAGAGAGGTGGTTTTGACAGCGGGCTGAGAGGAGGGAAGTGCTGGGCCACTTATGCGCCCTGCCACCCTGCATCACCAAGCAGCCAATGATGGATGAATAGGAGCACATCCCAATAATAGAAAGGACTTGGGCACTGATCATTAGCTGAGCAACAGCAGGCTTTTGGGGAATCATGATGAGAGTACATGTGTGCCTCTGAGTAAATGTATGTGTATATTGAATTCTATCCAGTTCAACGTGGCTTCATTTGTCAGACTGCTCAGCAGCAAACCTACAGGGGATAAGTGCCAAATGTGTTTTTCTATTTCTAAAGGTAGTATCAAGGCCTGAGGATCAGAATGAGAACAGCAAGTAAACAACAATCTCACAGACTTCAACTCAACCCATCTTTATTTACCCACCTCCAAAGTCAAACAGAGGCGGCTTTTTTCTCGGCCTCGCTACGATTTACTGATCGCCGGTTATTCATGCAAACTTTGGGGATCACGCCGTTGTTTGCTGGAGACCGAGCTGGTCATATATTTGCATATCGTAGAGGCGACGGTCGCTGTAGCGCAGAGATAAAAAAAAAAAAATCGGGGGCAATAAATCAGGGTAAACAAACAGATGGCTGGAACAAAGAGCATCGGGAGAACAGAAGGGTTGAGATGGAAGAGAAAACACAGGTATCAAGGACCTGCACAGACTCACGCTGTTCTAACTCATCTGCATATACCACTTAAGGACTACACTGATGGTTTTCACTGTTTTAGATCATTAACTTTAACTTTGAACTCGCATATATTCTGAATTTCTGCCAGTTGTTTAACAAAGCACAGCCTAAATGATGTTTGTGGAATAAATTATTTCCTACTCTGAGGCAATCATTGGTTATTATTACATTCGATTCAGAAAAATTGTGAAAATCTGATTTTTGACAAGAACTTGAAGCTTACTTGGGAATGCTAACACAACAGTATCATTTCTTCTGCTTTACTATATTTTCTAATGGATCATCATTTTGTTCAAATGAGCTCAACAGCAGCCTATTTAATGCAATAAACAAACATATCTACATCATTTTTTTTAGAACATCCATGATTTCTTATTGATTGAAATTTGGACAACATATTGTAAAGCTGACTGTCACATTTCAGATTCCCAGGAGACTTGTTCATCAACAACAAGGAGCTTTTTAAAAAGGTAAATGTCAAAAAGGGACATTAATTAAATACACATTCTGAAAAAATACATTCTGCGCTCTACAAATGTCTGATATGCCCTAATAACAGTCATAAGTTAGTAATGTGGTTGATGGACTGAAAATATAGCATTGTCCTTTAGCTCCGCTGTTTTTGTGGTAACCCACAGAATGATCATCATCTGCCAGAAGCAGCTACAAGACGGCATCAGTGATGTAAAGTTCCTGTAAGTGATTGTGGTCTCATCTTGGCCACAAAAGAATCCCTCTCATCCAGAACTCTGCCCTTCAATGGATGTATGACTCTCAGCAGAGGTGAGTAAGTCATCAACCGCATCCCTGACAAACCACAGCAGCCATTAAGACAAATACAAAACACAGCCTGCAGATCTACTTGGTGGCAAAGATCCACTGCCTCAGTCTTTATCTTCAAGCCTTTAGCCTTCAAGCTGTTTTTAATACATACTCATCTTGGTTTATCATCTATGCCAACCATTTACTTAAGTTACTTCGAGCAGCCACAGACACGTTCTCCTGAAAGTCACCAGTTAACAAGGTCACTCGTTAAACTGAAACACCTGTTGCTCTGAAACGGTTCTGATCCTTAGTAATGCTGTAGAATTGGAGTCTCTGTTATTCTATTGATTTTGACAAATAATCATGCAACAACCAGACATTCTGATGCGGTTAACAGTTTTAATTAAATGTTTAAAGCTAGCCAACGCATCTGAATGGCTGCAGGACAAAGTGCCACTACCGCTGCCAAACATGCGCACACATATTTCTGATGACGGTGACTATAAAAGTGTACAAAGCTGAGATCCTTGGATGCTTATTATTTGATTTTATATTATTATTATTATTATTATGGGGCAAACAGAATAACCAAATGTGGTAATCCTACTTAGGATTCAAGACATAGTTATGATTTTTTTTTTTGGTACTTCAATTTATGCTGTAATATAGCTCAATTAAAGAAAGTAGAGCTGTTTTTTTCACCACCTTCATTTCACAAAAATATTTGCAGAGCAAGCACAAAGCCCTTCACATTAGCATAACACACATTTCAGCGTGACACGTTGGGATCTCACGGCGCTGAAGACAATACCAGCCTGCGTGTTTCATGACAAGAGGATCTATTTCTTCTCACTCCCATATGTCCAGTCTGGAGCCGCTCGTGCAAAACCGCTGTGAGGGGTCACGCAGTTCAACAGGCGGGGGGGTGGCTGTCAAGAAGAATCTGAACTTTATCCATCATTTGTTGTGTGTGTGTGTGTGTGTGTGTGTGTGTGTGTGTGTGTGTGTGTGTGTGTGTGTGTGTGTGTGTGTGTGTTGTGTGTGTGTGTGTGTGTTAAGCACCCGTTCATGTGTCTGCATGTGTGTTTACTTCTCCGCCTAGCTGTGGCGCCTGTCAACAGAAGTGTTGAATCAGTGTAAGCTGTGCTCCTCTGCCAGCTCCTCCTAAGGACCGGCCTGGCACAAGGGCTCTTAGGCAGCCTTGGCACACAGATGGCAGCCATGCCATGTCTCATAACAGCTCTTCTAAGCACTGGACTTAAGCTGGAGGAAGTATGATATCATGAAAGCAGTCTGGCAATTCGGCCTCCTTGGACTAGCTCAAGGCAAAGCCAAGTTCCTTTGCTTAAGTTTTCACTTTTTTCCTCAGCCAAGGCGTTTTGATTCATCAATCAGCTCTGTCTGTGTAGTAAGAACACTTAAGATTGGATCCAAATGGCCCGATGACATCAGATCATTCAGGACGGTTTAAGATGCCTCCACATTTTAAATTTTTTACACATGAGAAGGAGACAGGAAACAGGTTGCACAGCTACATCACAGTAACACCAGTTGGACCGCATTCCTCCTCAGTGAGTGAATCCTCCGGACACGTCGGTGCGTCCTACGAGTACAATCACTAGAAAGTCATATTCTGGGGCGATGTTTCAGTGAAACCGCTTGACTGGAATGATAACAGGTGAGGAGAGTTCCAGACCGAGCCACCTTGAAACCACTTTTCATTCACAGGACATGCAAGGGATATGATGAATGACTGGCATACAATACAGTCATACAAACGATGGGCCTTGAATGACACTTGATGCAGCTTGCTTTGATACGTTGTAGTAAAGCGTGCACACACACACACACACACACACACACACGACAAAAAATATATAAATAAAAGGTACTACTTTATTTAATAGCTACCTTCTGAGGACTAAAAATGTCCTTCTGATGTTGTCATTACACTTCTGGCTTTGATCTTCCTCAGCACAATTATAACTGCTCAAATGTGGGTATTTTAGGAATTAAATCTAGTGTTTTTTGCCTTTCTTATAAGGACAACAGTACAAGCCGTAGGCCTGACATTTAAATAAAAATGCCTTGATGTCAGAAGCAACTGTCTTCTTAAAGTAGCAGTTTTCACCATGATCTCCTGGCAGGGAGCGGTGACAGGAAAACAATGTGAAGTGTCTAGCAGAACAAGCACCACCTGTTGGTAACAATACACTGGAAGAATTTCATAGCATTCATCACTGTGCCTCACAAAACCAAAATAACTGCATTCCACACATGATCGCCATTCCCAGATAAACACTTAAGCCCTGCTGCAGCACATGCACTGACAACAATAAAGTCATACAGATAGCAGATACATCAAGGAATGGTATTAAATGACATCATTACCGTCAACCTATTATTTAATTAAACTCTCATAACAAGAAACATGTTTTGCTGGAGTCAAATATTTACCAGTGGTTTGACATATGACAGAACAAATTTTGTCTTAGTCAAACTGTTGTTGGAATGAAGCCTGGAAAGCTGACAGTGCCAAAACCAATGACAAACTTTATTCAGCAAACATCAGAAAACCCTGTTACAACAGCACCTGGCTGAAGGTAATCATGGGGACAGGAAATGGAACTATATTTTAAAAAGGACTGCAGAGCTTATTCCTCCACCCCCAGGGGACATGGGGTCAAAAAGGAGATCGGAAATATACAGTACAAGTATTGTTGCCCTAAAGTAGGCTGGTCATGATAACTACTTTTGCTGGAAGGTTTATGTCCAAGAAATAATTGCGATTAAATATATTATTGTTATTTTTAGACCAATTTATGTCTCTGATAAAAAACATAGTATAATATCAAAATATTGCAAGTACACCCTTTCCAAAGAGGAATCAACTTTTTAATTCCATTAAAATTGGAAAGTGAAACAAATTATTAAATATTATAAATAAATGAAACACAAATCACACACATGCAAAACAATACATAAAATGGACTCTCTGGGCTTAACGAAAATGTGCAATGTCTGCGCAATGACACATTATTATAATGGTAGGGAAAAAACGTACAGTTTATTCTGGCATCACGTTGACTAAAACGCTGGTATCGTTCTCATGAAAACAATGTTAACACAACGGGCAATATCGAAGTCAGCAATAAGGATGGAGGAGGTCGTATGATAAGACGACAGCATAAATGATGGAGGTCATGTCCATATAACATGCAATAAGCAGAACACAGGTTTTCTTCACAGCCTCTTCTTCTTCTTCAAGGGCTGAATATGTTTAGAGCAACACATCATTTCTGAAAGCTGTTCAAATAATCCGCCTTGCTGCTCTGTGTCAAGATTGGATGACTGTTACTAGTGGATACTCCGATGAGGATTGCAGAGAGGCACACGTCCTTCTGCTTACTTCAAACACTGAGTAATATGCATGTGATCTCTTGAGTTTGCCCGAAGACCTCAGAGAGCTGGCAACCGATTGGCTGCTGCCAAAGCCTTGAGGCAAATTTGTCACAGTGCGTGTGTGCGTGTGCGTATGTGTGTGCGTGTGTGTGTTTTGGCCATTAAAGAAAACAACTCAAACACCTGACAGCCGAGCACACAATCTCACATGAAAAGGGTGCATATCCTCTTACAGAAAGATTGTCCTGGGATTGGCTTATTAACAGGCAATAAAAAAAAAGGCAGAACAACGAGAAGGCAGGCCATCAAAACAGATACAATCACTTGTTACTGTGAGCTCACTAGCACCCGCCGCAAAGACAAAGCATGCATGAATAAGAGCTGTGAGTCAAATACACTGTAGGCAGGAGGTCGTCCTCCTGCTGGTCTCAACTTTTCATAAAGATCGGGGCCGGAACGCACAGGCAGAACCTCGGGATGAGCCAGTTGCCTTAACAGGGACGAGACTGGACCTGATCAATAACCTGACAGACACCCATGAATACTAATGAGACACTCAGGGAACCTCATCTCTGCAGAGCATGACATATTACCGTGGAGGGGGGGGGCAGACGATGCATTAATAACATAGTGGAAAAAATGGCCGCCTCCCATGTCCACATCGGGACAAATGTATCTTCAGACTGAGTTTGTGTCAAACCTTGCAGCCATTTGTCTTCATCTGACTTAATCTGTTTGTCTGTCCATGTCTTTTTACAGAATTAAATAACCCTGCTTATGTTTAATCAGACTAATGAATGTAATAACAATACATATATTTATATAGCACCTTTATCAACAACGGTACAAAGTGCGTCACAATAAAAACATTAAAGCAAATAAGATCCAGAATCAAAGAGGTATAACAAGATGGATCAAGAGTGTACACGTGCAACAAATAAAATCTGTTAGATTTCAAATTAGCCAAACGATAAAAGGGAGTCTTTAGAAGTTATTTAAAAGATAACTTCTTACTTTGCCTGCCTTAAATCTCCGGGAAAGCAGATCGAATATAGCAAGGAGCCGGCCCATTCAAGGCTAAAAATCAATTCTAAAACTCACAGGTAACCAGTGAAGGGCAGCAAGGATTTATGTGACGGCAGCAGCATTCTTTATTAATTGCAGTCTTTGAATGTTTGCCTGCTGAATTTAGCCAGTGATATCATCTCTAACATAACCTGACCATCAATCAAACATATGTGGGTATTTCTTTTCCAATTTATTTTGCAAAATGGACAAAGGAAGACATCAACCTAGAATTGCCACCTTGCAGTTGTGTGGCTCTGCCAACCAGTCAAGCTGCAGTTTACATCCATGTCTGTTCACTTCGGACATTTGTGCGAAATTGTCACGATTGGCATATGCATTCTTGAGTTTTGGACAAAAACGTGCTCCGTCAGGTCATAGTGACCTTTGACCACCAAATTCTTATCAGTTGATCCTTGAGTCCTGAGATATCCCGTTCAGTAGAATGGAACGTACGTACGGACCCAAAAACATCATTTCACTGGCACGGCGTCATCACAAAGGAATGAGGATCCTTCTGTAGTCAGACATGAAAGACTCCCCTCACGTCTCATGCAGAGGTTTGGAAGAAACAACAGCAATGCTGCAGCTCTGAGAGCAGAGGGGTTCACAGCAGCAGCTGGATGAATAGCTGGTTACTGTGAAGGTGTGTGTGTGGAGGTGTGTGTGTGGAGGGCGGTGGGCCTTACATCTGTCAGATATCGTCATGGGCCCAGGCTGAATGCGGCCCAAATCGATTCCTTGAGGTTGACTCCCATAGCCAAACAGCTGAGTGGGCTGCTCTTGCAGAATGAGTATGGAGCAAGGCCCATCAGTGTGGGCACGGGGCCAAGTCTTAAGTACCACAGCCAACTAGGAGATTGAACTCTGAGATTGAGTCTTCTCAGCTGATTTATTACCCAGAGTGTAAAGAAAGATCGCCTGACCGGAGAAAACGGAGGGAAGAGCAAGTCCACACGACTAAGAGGCGATCCGTCTTACGCTTATCATTACCTTCCAAAATAAACTCCTGAGATCCAAGGGAGATTAACTCCCAAGAAAGTCAGAACAGCACTCCCTCTGCGCACTCTTTCAGTGTCACAGAACAGAGACATAGTGAAGAATATGGGCAACATTTAAAAAAAGAGAAGATTCTCTGGAAGTCTTCAAAAGCATGGTGAAGGAGGCGTGCTCTCCTTTTCCGTAATTGCGTTTGGCCTCAAAAGGCAACTCGAAGTGGAAACCAATTCAGATGTGGCTTAATTTTTCATTATCATGCATGCCTGCACACACATGCTGGCGGCTCACACAGGCTGGTTACGTGCAGACAAGATTGGAAATACTGAGTCTGAAACAGTAAATGTTGGCTTGATGAACAGCGGGTAGAATCATCTCAGACAGTCACAGCCGAGAATCAATACTATTATTGTGATTAATGGGAACGTTATCGTTTTTCAGCTCTGAGATTATTATTGCTCTCTCGTCTTCTTTGTACTGTTCCTATCTCCGATCTCCCGTTTCCTCTCCTGCTATTCTTACCCCCTTGTCACTCTTTCCCCTCCCTTCTATCGTCTGCTCTCCTCCCTCTTTGACCCCATTTTCTTTTCGCTAAACCTGTTCATCATTTCTTTTCTTTTTTTTTCTTCATCCTCGTAGTTTAAATCCAATGCCTCCATCAAAAGAGAAATCCTTCTCGGGATATTTCCACTGCAGCGACGCTCCAGCTGCCTCCCCTCTCTGTATCAGTTATTGCCTCTGTGGCAACATCACAGGGATGTTTTAATACAGAGCCGGCCCAGAAACAAAGCCCCCAAATAGGCTCTCCAACGGGGGAAGTGAGTGTGCATCTGGGGGAAACTCAGTTCAATCAACAATCAGAGAACCTATCGCCTGAATCCCCTCTGTCCACATCTGCACCTGCGTTTTGATTCATAACAGTCCATTTCTTTAACGCCGTCTCGATTTCATTTCTTGAACCAGGTGGCCGTCTGCTGCTCACAGTCACATAAAAGGGACAATTTCTTTCTTAATCATCCGGAGGACAATCTGTCATCAAACAGATCAGGGTCATTTCTGAGTCAACGGAATAGACTGTGGGAATAAACCTGGCCACAGATATAAGGAAATCTGTGACTGTGCGACTCCTCAGGGTACGCTATCTATTTAGCATGACACATCGTTGCATCCTAAGCACCGCGAAAAAAGACAGCTTAGATTTAAAGAACTAATAACGAGACAGAGCCTTTTTTTTAATTTTTTTCCACCCTCATATCACAATGATAATGTGTGGAGCCAAACCTTTCTTTAGTGCTGACACAGCACATTTGAGATAAGCCTGGTTATGAGAGACTAGGAAGTCGCTATGGGTGCTCAGTTAGTGACGCAAAGACAATGTTAATGGACAACAAGAGGGGAATAATCCTGATTATTACCAAAACAATTGCGTCACCATGGTCACTGATTTACTTTATCATATTGTAGCGAAACATGAGTTAATATGTAACTGCCAGAGGGCGCAAAGTAGAGGGATGATTTTTTTTTTTTTTTAGACGAAAGAAAATCCCTCAAACCCACTGAGCAAAAATACGTTATTTTAGAAAAGTTGAATGTAAAAATTGGCAGGTTCATAGAATGCAATACCTTTGAACTTATTTTCCATTTTGTCTCCTTTGCTATCTTTAACTGGCGTAAACAACTTGAAGTGTTATCGATACCATCTCTTTCTACCTGATAACAAAACAAATTCCGATACCTGAACTTGCCAATGCCGAGTACCAATCTGACACCAGTGCATCACACACACACACACACACACACACACACACACACACACACACACACACTACTTGCCGCTACCCGATCCACCATTTTAAACTGTAAATGAACGATTCTGATACAACTCTAGAAGTAATGTCCCATAAGACCTTGTTTACATCTAACTGCAGCGATCAGTGTGCTTTTTCAAGAGGATAATAATCCCTTTTAAGCTCATGGAGACATAAAATCACAGTGAAACTTTAACCGGCTTAAATAATGTGTAGCTCTTCACCAAAGATTTGTGAAAAACAAAAAAGGATGAGCATTATTCGTGTAATGCGGCAGAGGAGGTTATTGTTCCTCATGGTAGGAGCTGCCGTGCTCCGGTCACTGTTCTGTATATGCATATATATGTTTGGATGCTGACCTCGTCTTATCTCTAAAAAGGATGAACAGCTGTAGGGACCAATCGATTTTAGAGGGAGACCAATTAAGAGTCAAGCTGAGGGAGGGAGGGCAGGAGTCTCCGAGGTAGAGGTGGGGTTTGTGTGTACACATCTCTAAACTACATTTTCCACCAGCAGCGACCTGCAGACTCTGCTGCTGACATCGCGGCACCAACCAGTCAGCGAGTAGAAAGATGCCGCCTTGGTGAATCAGCACACACTCATCTCCACTGCCTTTACACACGCCTGCCAAGTCATGGTGCCTGCCAGTGAGAGGCATGGCTCATTCTGAAATGCTATCTTTGTTGCTGGCCTGTTGGATACCGCAATGCGTCTCCATGGACAGCATCAGCGAGGTAGAATGAAGAGGGATGCCCGTGTCACTTAACATCTGTGGACGCTTTAGGGAGCTCTTCTTTTCCCTGAAGGCTCCAAGACAAAAACAAATATGCAGCAATCACATTGGCAACCCTTCATTCTCCTTCTTCCATCATTCATTTCCTTCCTCCTCACTGGGCTGACTGTGTTTGTCGTGCACTTCAAAAGAGGGAGGAAAGAAATTCAAGACAGGAGGAGGCAGAGGTGTAAACCTATGTTAGACGGGGGGGGAGTGGACAAGGAGATGTTGAGGCGTTGCAGAGCTGTGAGTTTCAGAGGGAGAAGGAATGGATGGATGGAGAAGGGTGTCAGAGGCGTGCTTTGGTATTCAGCGCAGTCCTCCGCCGTACGGGGGCTTCAGTGCGCCCGTCCGCTCGCACCGTCCTCCCTCGCCGCTGACAGGCTGGCAGGGCGGGAGGGCGAAGAAGTGTGACAGGTTTGGGGAATGAGCCGGGAGAGCAGCCAGTGGGAGGGGATGATGGGTGGATGTCCCATCAGGTGTACGGCTGCGATACGCATACACTTAAACACACACACACACACACACACACACACACACACACACACACACACACACACACACACACACACACACACACACACACTAGGATGCAGCAGAGAGAGCAGAGAGAAGGGTGCCAGTAAAGCTCCCGTTGCACTTAGAATACTGAATGGCTTCCATGTTTGGAGCTGCAGGAAGAGCTGAGAGGAGGACCTGGATTCAAAATTGTTCCGCAACCAAGGACCATTGACACGGACATTGTTGTATTTCATTTAAAAAAAGCTTAAAAAAGTATTGTTCATAGACTTTTTTTTTCGTCCCACAACGCATAAAGAGAAAGACTTTACTCAGTGAAATGATCACCTTATTTACAATGTAAATTCTGAGATAAATCTGGATCGCACTGTTAGTCTCAGATATGACATAAGCACCCAGTGACTGGAACAGAAGTTACATTTACCGCAGAGAGAAGGAGTCGCAGAACTTGAGAGATCCTGACAGCTCCCCTCAGCTAGTTTAGAGAAGCTTAGCCATAGAGGCACTGACTGGGGGCGGGGGGGGGGGGGGGACGGACGGACCACATTAACACTGACTGTGCGCTTACTGCTCTGCTGCGCTGCTGATGGCAAACCTATGAAGTGTTAACTTCAATATGACAACACAAGGGAAAAGAAAAAAAAAAAGAAAAGAAACTGAGATTGTGTTATCTTGAGGTAAAGTAGCAAGTTAGAACATGGTGTTATGGTTGCTAGTAGAATCTGTTCTGTGTCCGTTTCTCATTCTTCGAGATTACATAAGACCTGCATGCAAGATGAATCAGCAATGGATTCCAAAAGCGGGAACTTTTTGATAATCAGAGACAGAGGGCAGTTTTTGGTGGGGGATTCCCTTAGACTTAACTATTTGCATACTACAGCCCTGATCAGACAGAGCGCTTTTCAGCAGGCTGGGGGCGGCTTTTTGTTGTTTTAAATGGCTTTGGTTTGCATGCCGCTTTGGCTTTTCTGAGCGAAGTCCAACGTAAACAATATTGAGGTCATGTCCATAATCATATACAAGTGTATAATGTAAAAGTAGAGCTAAATGTTACATTTAGACAGTGAGGTACAGTCATAATGCCACTTTAGCTCATACTGTTGAGCATTAAAGTACATTTATCCAACAAAGCTACCACAATCATTTTTGACATTTCATTTTTCTTTTTTCTTTTATTAATTGCATCTTTTTTTTTTTTTTAACTTTACAGTCAAGAACACCTCAAACCAAAATAAACACTTTGACCTATGATAAGTGTTTTTCCACCTGTACCTTGCCTTCAGAAATGTATTCATGTGCTGTGATCAGATATAATCTCTGGAGTAGCACTGTAAAATGTGACCCATTGTCATCTCAGCACATCATTAGCATTATTTAACCATCTTTCAGGCCTCTTCAGAGAATGCAGACGGTTTTCAAAACCCTTTTTCCCAGTTTCCATTTCAGACCCGATTTGTGAATCAAGGTTGCTCGAGGAACCGAAAGCTTAATGGTCCATCCATTAAGCTCCATGAGATAAAAAACAAGAAGATCTAAGTCAGTTTACAGCTTTAATCAATGAGCTGCCCACTCCCAGGTCTCTGAGCCACAACAGGTATCTTTATCACTACGCCTCTACTCTCCATTTGCCCCCTCAAGGTTACTGCCTATCGCCTTGCTCCTCTCTCTGGATGAGAGCTGCATACTGAGCGCATTGGCTGGTCTGGAGCCAGAGGACCACTCCAGGCAAACTTCTGTTTTCTGTCCTGACAGCGCAGGGGAAGTGTTGAGCAATCTCCGCTGTAGTGAAGGCCCAAAAATATGTTTGATTTCAAAGCTGCTGTCGTAATTGTCGTGGCAAGCTAGTAGGAATCACTCCAGGGAGTAAGATTCTGAGGAAAGGTGGTGCAACACTTTAAAGATTTGTTAGATTTAGTTAGAGGATACAGTGGCTTGTGCAAAAAGAGAACAGTATACTGGTGAGTGGACTAGGATGGGAAAGAGGGTACCAAGGCAAAAGTGAGAATCAGAGTGCAATATATGATAATATAGCAAAGGAAAGAAAACACCAGAGGAGAGCCAGAATGGCAAACTGTGATGATAAGGCACAATCTGCTGAGGGGAAGAGATAAAGAAAAGACAAACTGTGCAGCAAGGAGGGAGAGGGGGGGGAATCCAACACGGGGGCACACTGAAATAATTTAAATTCTCCCCGTTCAGGTTGATGTAACTTGTTTTTGGCACACATGCAACACTGTTTCTTTATAAATAAACGCACAAATCTCACCCAAAATTAACTCAGAACTTGAACACTCTTAGTCTCCGCCTTCATCCTCACTCCCAACTTTCCCATTCTCACGAGTGTACAAGTTTACATGCGCACCAGCCGGCCAACATCTGATCCGCCCATCAGCCACCTCATCTTGGCGAGGAGCTAGCCATCAATGATGGATGATGCTTGAATTAATCATGAGGAAGAGGACAGAGATATAAACACACAGCGAGGGCCCCTGAGGGGAGCAGAGGAGCCTATGCTAAGCAGCCTGCACATGTCAACGTGTGGCCTGAGCATCAGAATACAACCAACATTGCATAACACAGAAAGACATACATAACACAGAAAAAAGTACAAGATGTGGAACTGAGAAAATGCACTTTTGCCAAACTTGTTTTCTATAGTCCAAAAATTAGAAAAAATATCAAACATCCCAACAATACAACATTGTCACATTTAAATCACCTCCAATGTGTGTTTAAAGCGCTACAAATAGTGATAAATGTGGTCTTCTGTGCTAGAAATAGTGATAAGTTTGGTCTTCTGTGATGCATACAAGTGACCATGATAATCCTGTGATATTGATTTCAAAACATCCATAGACCCTGATAAACAGGTAAACCTTACGCATAGCAAAAGGACCAATCCGCTTAACAGAAGAAAAAAAACAGCATAACCGCCTGAAAGTCGTGGTGTCAAACTGAGTCGCCATGCTAGCGCAGCATCCTGAGGATTTAAGGATAAAGGCCCGATTGATTGAATTAGACTTGGCCTCACCTTAACGCAAGCTGGGCCGACACTATCCAAGCTGGCACGGTAGGCATTAACAAATCCCATCTGCAAAGCACCACACTTAGCTGTGCGTCTATCAAATCCATCCACCCATACACACAACACACACACACACACACACACACACCTACACCTACCTTCTGTCCCACATGACTAATACAGTTCCACTGTCAGTATGTTTGGCACACTTCACACACTCCTTTAGAATGTGTGCGAGCCATGAAGGAGTGCCAACTGATTGCTCGTAAATCGGCTACTAACATGCACATAGGATGAGGGAATAGGTAACACGCAGGTAGACAATGTACGCCAGCTGAAAACACACACTTGGCCTGTAGACTGGCTTCCAACTATACATTAAAACTGCACACACATCCATCAACACAAAGCCCTGCAGGCAAACAGGGGGCTCGGCTGTGAGTCCCTCTTATCCACTGGTGATGATCTCACCTGTCCAATGCTTCTCCATCTTCAAGTCACAGTGTTGTTACCATTGTAATGCACTTTACACACCATGGCAGGTTTGGTTTAGTGTGTGTGTGTGTGTGTGTGGGGTGTGGTTGGAGGGGGTGTTAGAGGGGTGTATGTATGTATGTATGGGGTGGGGGGGGGGTCTTTGTGATTCTAAATACACACCTGGTTTCACAGTCTTGAGGCGGATGGGCTCCCGAAAGTGGCGGATGACAGCCAGCGTGTCTCGGTTGGTGAGTCCGCTCACCGGAGTGCCGTTCACCTCCAGCAGCACGTCCCCGCTGCAGGGGAACCTCCCGGCGTGGCACACCATCGCCTCCGCAACTATGTGTCCGAGGTGGGGGAACTCTCCCAGCTCTGCGCCGCCGAGCACCTCCACCACCGCCACCAGCTCTCCGGATCCCCCCCACGACAGGGTGCCCTCCTGTACTTTGGCGGACCAGTGCTTCTTCTTCTTCAGTGTCTTGGACATTGTCGGTGGCTCTCGTGAACCTGGGAAAATAAGAAGTCCAAGCTCGATTGTCCTTCAACGCAAGACCCCGCTTCTGAACCCTAGGACGCAATGACGCATGGGAAAATCATCGCAGATTAGAGAAGTTGAGGCTGATTTCTTGTGTTGTATTCCATAACCAGGGTGAACAAATCTCCTTTATTTTTCTTATTGATCGATCCTCCCATTAAAATTTACTCGAGCATCACCTGTCTGCGACTGGGATGCGAGATCAGCTGCGTCAGTGTCGCATTGAAGCGGAAAGTGTTGGCTCTGATGCTGGGGCGTCTCGATCCCACAGACCGGTTCCCAGTAATGTGCACTTCAAAAAAAAAAAAAAAAAAAAAAAAAAAAAAAAAAAAAAAAAAAAAAAAAAAAAAAAAAAAGAAACCAGCAGCTTTTTCCTTCCACGCTGTCACAACCCCCGATGTTACAGGTCAGGACGGAGCCTGTGTGCGCCGCCGCTTGTGCGCACCGGAGTGCCCACGAGTTCCCCCAAAAAAACAAAAAAACAGTGCAGTTTATATTCCACGTTAAGACTTCAGACAACACAGAAAACTACTTTAAAAAGAAAAGAAAAACAAAAGACTTCACAAAAAGCTCCTTCCCCCTCGGTGCAGTGACAGGTCTTCATCCGAGTCTACTGGAGTCAACTTCACGCTGCGCACCTGTCCTCCTCCCCGGCCCCCCTCCGCGGTGACATCAGCAGAGGCAGTCCTTGGAAACGGGAAAACATACCTGGTCCTCGGTCGGATCCGTAATGTGATCCTAACCAAAACTCAAAGCCTTTGCGTCTTGCTGTTTGTTACCCACTATGTGCTTTTCCCACGCTTCTCCAGAGACACTGTAGAGATATTTAATTTCTACTTAAAAAAAAAAAATACACTACGCAGCCCATGCAACAGACGTGATCCGATTAGGCTTCATCCATAACTTTTTGATCTTTTTCCGTGTTGCTTTCCTGAAGGCAGGAGCTTCTGTCCAATCAGAGATTGTGGGACGGTGCTAAAGTGTCTCCGTTGAACCAATGATGAATGGCAAGAGGCGGGGCTTCTGTGAGGGAGAAGCGCTGGATTTTATTTCCATGGTGTGTTAAGCGAGGCGGAGCTCCAGCCCTGGGACAACATCTCTTTCACTTGGGAAATGTTTACTGCAAATTCGGGATAGTCGACCTACAGTTTAAAAGCAATGTGTCCAATGTGTTTTTTTTATTTTTTTTTATTCTGTGGAGTACAATTTGTAATTATTTGGCTTTATTGTTATTAAAATCATGTGAATTGCAACATGTCCTGTTCTCAGAACTGAGGACTGTCTACTGGTTGGAGGCCATTTCTTGCGCAAGTCTGCCCTCTTGCGGTTGTAGTAGTTACACTGCTGCTATTTTACTACTATAATAAAATAAACAAACTTATTGTGCTTTTTTTTTTACATTAATTAGACACCAGAACATTTATAACCAGCATCTGCACTTTTACACACTCTTTGTTTCCTTGTTTTTATGTTTGTGTCTGTTTTTATATAGTGTCACTTGCACCTCTAATAGATAGTTTGCTATTCTGTTCCTGAGACAGAGCATCACTTTATACATGAAGCCTAAAAAAAACAAAACCCTGAATATATATCCCTACAGATTAATCAGTTAACTGTTAACTCAGCAGTAAGTGTGATAACAGCACATGGCAATGTTATCATTTCTGGGGATTTGTCAATGATTAACATTCAGTCAACATTCAGACTCAGCTCCTCGGTCAGCGCCCTCACAGGCAGCCAGACAAAGCTGATCCCATTTTCTAAAGGCAGCTGATAACAACCTCGTTATGCGAATTTTTCAACTTGCTGCTGCGGTTAGATTTGATATTATAAGTATGGGAATGTGTGTTTGCTCGATCAGGGTTGCATCAGGTGTCAGGTAGGAAAACTTCAAAGTAAAATGTAGCAATTAGACTTCATCCCTTGCTTGATTTTTTTCAATTATCAGTTACTTAATAACTTTACTTTCTACACAGGTGTTAACTTTTTATGAGTCTCATCTGCTGATATGATCGGCCGTTTCCCTCATTTGTGAGAAATGCCAGCTGCTCTGCAAGGATGCAGCAACGATACCTCGCTCCCCATGTGCTGTAAGTTGAACATATGCCAGTTATTGCATTGCAAACTCATAGGCTAGTCCTCTCCTCTTATTCTCCACACGCTTCTTCTTTCACCTCTTGTTTTTAGATGAGGAGTCAGTGGGTCCTCTTGCTGTAATTATCATCCCTAGTCTGTTGGCTCTGAGCACAGTTTTAGTGGTGGCTCTGATTTTCTACAATCTCCACAAGAACAAACAAAGAAGACCCAGCACCTCAGCATACTTTACAAATGGTATGATTTGCAATAACTGTATATCCTCTGTATAGTTCTTTTTCATTAGTGCCTGAGAAAAACAGCAGGTGCTCCTATATCATTGGTTCACAGTAAGCCTGCAGTAACCTTTGTGTTTTTTCAACAGGCCAGCAGAGTGTATCCCTGACTGTAGCATGTATAGGCACTCCAAAGGTCCATGCAGCTTTGTATCCCTGGGAAATACCCGAAGAGTTTGTTCTGGAGGGACTAGAGTTTTGGCAGACAGGTCGTTATGGCCCAATTTGTAAAGGTCTGCTAAAGAAGAGAGACCAGAACTCCTCTGCTGTGGTGGTTAAGTGCCTCCGAGGTACAGCATGAATCTGTCATATGGCCAGCACGATCAGAGTCTTTTGTATGTGAAGAGTTCATTGGTGTTTTCAGATGGAGAGGGGCCAGATTCATTAATTAGATGTACAGTTTATTGCAATTCTAATTAAAAACAGATAACAAAGTTGCTGACTAACCATCTGTTATTTACACCATAAAGATGGCCCACACCAGCCCGAGGCTAAGGAGTTTGAAGAGTTGGTCCTCTTCCACGCCAAAGTGTGTAAACATGAGAACGTGGTGCGGATGCTGCACTGTCAGACCAAGTGTCTGCCCATGTATCTGGTTTTAGAGGCCTACAGCCCAGGAAACCTCCTCCACTTTCTCTGGACGCTCAGAAATGCAACGGAGGTACACAGCTTTGGTTGAAACCTGAATATGCTCTCTCCAATTCCTAAACTGCGCGCAATGATGAATTGTTTCTCTTTCCTCTAGAAGAATTCAAACATTGCAGATCCATCGCTGAATTTCTCTGAGAGGTCGGTTATTCTGGTGGCAAAGCAGGTGGCAACAGGCCTGGTGAGTCCCTTTTTGTTGGCTGATTATTCCCAACAAACAACAACAACTAAAATGTTCTAAATTGAGATGCCATTCTGTACCGCAGCAGGTAACGACCTGCATACCAATTTCCCCCTACATTTCGCTTGAATTTTGAATGAATGTTTGGACCAAAGATTGATTTTGTTGTTTGGCTGTAATTGGTCCCTCCATCAGGATTACCTGATGTCAGAGCACAGGCTGGTGCATGGAGATGTTGCTGCCAGAAACATCTTAATTGGCCCAGGCCTCTCAGCCCGGGTGTCTGGACTGGGCGTGGCCTTTAGAGGACGCAAAATGGATCCACTCATTAGGCAGAGGGCAGCAGAGGTGCCACTCAAATGGCAGGCTCCAGAGACGATCACGATGCAGCTCAGTATCGACAGAAGCGACGTGTAAGGGCAGAGCTATGGCTGAGAAAACAAAACCCACACAAAAAACCAGCTAGATTCAATATAAATTCAAAACATGTTACTTTTTCTTTTCCCTAGGTGGTCATTTGGAATCTTACTGTATGAACTGGTTACCTTAGGTAAAGCTGCATGTTCTATTATCTGTACTCATATTATTTAAAGGGGACACGTCATGCTCATTTTCAGATTCATACTTGTGGATTTCTACTCGTACATGTTTACATGCTTTAATGTACAGCACCTGTCTTTTTAAGGCCCTCTACCAAAAAAAGCTTGCTCAGCTCTGATTGGCTTGCGAGAAAAATATAGTGCATCTTTGTGGAATTAGTTGTCAAGCCGTGGGTGGAGATACTCCACATATTTTCTGATCTAGGCAGCCGATAAAAACTGACTGGGTTGTCTTATTTCACAGTATGTGAGTAAGTAGACACGCCAAATACCCAAATGTATCTGCACAAGCACTGAAAAAGTGAGTTTTTCATGATGTGTCTCCTTTAAGCCATCAGTATTTGAGCCTTTTCACATCTTCTAAATGTACCCTTTCCTACAATCTGTAGTATTGGATCATTACACAAT